>NC_051227.1:34583657-34946157 GCF_015220715.1 Pygocentrus nattereri | reverse complement strand
ACGGGGAAATTCCACCTCCGCATTTAACCCATCCGTGAAGTGAAACACCACATACACACTAGGGGGCAGTGAGCACAGTTGCCCGGAGCGGTGGGCAGCCCTATACATGGCATCCAGGGAGCAATTGGGGGTTAGGTGTCTTGCTCAAGGACACCTCAGTCATGGACTGTCGGTGCTGGGGATCGAACCGGCAACATTCCGGTCACAGGGCCAGTTCCCTCCAGCCCATGACTGCCCCCCAAAAAAACATTTGGTTTCTACAGTGCCCCCAGAGGTTCAAACAGAATGGTTCTACAGTGCACCGGTCAGAACTATTCTGTTTCTACAGTGCACCGGTCAGAACCATTCTGTTTCTACAGTGCACCGGTCAGAACTATTCTGTTTCTACAGTGCACCGGTCAGAACCATTCTGTTTCTACAATGCACCGGTCAGAACTATTCTGTTTCTACAGTGCGCCGGTCAGAACCATTCTGTTTCTACAGTGCGCCGGTCAGAACTATTCTGTTTCTACAGTGCGCCGGTCAAAACTATTCTGTTTCTACAGTGCACCGGTCAGAACTATTTTGTTTCTACAGTGCACCGGTCAGAACTATTCTGTTTCTACAGTGCACTGGTCAGAACCATTCTGTTTCTACAGTGCACCGGTCAGAACTATTCTGTTTCTACAGTGCACCGGTCAAAACTATTCTGTTTCTACAGTGCACCGGTCAGAACCATTCTGTTTCTACAATGCACCGGTCAGAACTATTCTGTTTCTACAATGCGCCGGTCAGAACCATTTTGTTTCTACAGTGCACCGGTCAGAACTATTCTGTTTCTACAGTGCACCGGTCAGAACCATTCTGTTTCTACAATGCACCGGTCAGAACTATTCTGTTTCTACAATGCACCGGTCAGAACTATTCTGTTTCTACAATGGGCCGGTCAGAACCATTTTGTTTCTACAGTGCACCGGTCAGAACTATTCTGTTTCTACAGTGCACTGGTCAGAACCATTCTGTTTCTACAATGCACCGGTCAGAACTATTCTGTTTCTACAATGCACCGGTCAGAACTATTCTGTTTCTACAGTGCACCGGTCAGAACCAATCTGTTTCTACAGTGCACCGGTCAGAACTATTCTGTTTCTACAGTGCACCGGTCAGAACTATTCTGTTTCTACAGTGCACCAGTCAGAACTAATCTGTTTCTACAATGCACCGGTCAGAACCATTCTGTTTCTACAGTGCACCGGTCAGAACTATTCTGTTTCTACAGTGCGCCGGTCAGAACCATTCTGTTTCTACAGTGCGCCGGTCAGAACCATTCTGTTTCTACAGTGAACCGGTCAGAACCATTCTGTTTCTACAGTGCGCCGGTCAGAACCATTCTGTTTCTACAGTGAACCGGTCAGAACCATTCTGTTTCTACAGTGCGCCGGTCAGAACCATTCTGTTTCTACAGTGAACCGGTCAGAACTATTCTGTTTCTACAGTGCGCCGGTCAGAACTATTCTGTTTCTACAGTGCACCGGTCAGAACCATTCTGTTTCTACAGTGCACCGGTCAGAACTATTCTGTTTCTACAGTGCGCCGGTCAGAACTATTCTGTTTCTACAGTGCACCGGTCAGAACCATTCTGTTTCTACAGTGCACCGGTCAGAACTATTCTGTTTCTACAGTGCACCGGTCAAAACTATTCTGTTTCTACAGTGCACCGGTCAGAACCATTCTGTTTCTACAATGCACCGGTCAGAACTATTCTGTTTCTACAATGCGCCGGTCAGAACCATTTTGTTTCTACAGTGCACCGGTCAGAACTATTCTGTTTCTACAGTGCACCGGTCAGAACCATTCTGTTTCTACAATGCACCGGTCAGAACTATTCTGTTTCTACAATGCACCGGTCAGAACTATTCTGTTTCTACAGTGCACCGGTCAGAACCATTCTGTTTCTACAGTGCACCGGTCAGAACTATTCTGTTTCTACAGTGAACCGGTCAGAACTATTCTGTTTCTACAGTGAACCGGTCAGAATCATTCTGTTTCTACAGTGCACCGGTCAGAACTATTCTGTTTCTACAGTGCGCCGGTCAGAACTATTCTGTTTCTACAGTGCACTGGTCAGAACCATTCTGTTTCTACAGTGCACCGGTCAGAACTATTCTGTTTCTACAGTGCACCGGTCAAAACTATTCTGTTTCTACAGTGCACCGGTCAGAACCATTCTGTTTCTACAATGCACCGGTCAGAACTATTCTGTTTCTACAATGCGCCGGTCAGAACCATTTTGTTTCTACAGTGCACCGGTCAGAACTATTCTGTTTCTACAGTGCACCGGTCAGAACCATTCTGTTTCTACAATGCACCGGTCAGAACTATTCTGTTTCTACAATGGGCCGGTCAGAACCATTTTGTTTCTACAGTGCACCGGTCAGAACCATTCTGTTTCTACAGTGCACGGGTCAGAAGCATTCTGTTTCTACAGTGCACCGGTCAGAACCATTCTGTTTCTACAATGCACCGGTCAGAACTATTCTGTTTCTACAGTGCACCGGTCAGAACCATTCTCTTTCTACAGTGCACCGGTCAGAACCATTCTGTTTCTACAATGCACCGGTCAGAACTATTCTGTTTCTACAGTGCACCGGTCAGAACCATTCTGTTTCTACAGTGCACCGGTCAGAACCATTCTGTTTCTACAGTGCACTGCTCCACTGGCATGTTCAGATCACTCTGTGTGGTCATACCAGCCTCACGCCAAACAAAAAGTGCGCTTGTTGTCAAGTGAATGATGACATAAGTAATGCATGATTGATGCCCTCAAAGCTTTCACTCATTCTACTTCTAAGTTCTAACAGTTCGCTCAGCTGCATGTCTTTGAACTGTGGGAGGAAACTGGAGCACACAGGAAGAACAAACTCCAGGCCCTTCTTGCTCTGAGGTGTTGTTCCTCTTTTAGGCTCCTGACCGGTTATTTCCTGGTGACACACTAGTGATTGTAATGCCAAAAATGATGGCGATTAGACTTTTTATCCTAAGGTAGCTGACAACATGGATCAGTACAACATTAACCTTTTCAACTCCTTGAGATCACCGGTGGTTCCAAAACGCACTTCGTCATATTCTTCATAACTTTCATATTTCATAAGCTACATTCAAAAGGTAGGTGCCGTATGAGGCTGTGACTGTCTTCTTTCCAGTCAAATAGATGGGTAGTGTAATTTTAAACCCTTATAGTAAAAGAAGCTGAACTCACAATTTTTTTTCTACTGAAAGTCGACCCATTTTCTGGGCTATAAACTGTAAACAGTGATATACTCTGTAAGAATAAGAGTGTGTAAGATGTTTGGCCTTCAGCAGTAAATTATAAGCATGTAGCAATATGTGTATGATCATAAAACACATGTTCTGTTATTTGAGGGGAACTTAATTAATAAAATAAATAAATAAAATATATTTGATGCAGTTCCTGAATGCTTTATTATTTGGTCATGTAAATTCAAAATGAAAAACGCAAAATATACCCTGGTGAATAAGACGTGAAATATTCAGAAATGTTTAGAAAATGTATTAAGGTGCTCATAATTAATATAGGATCTGAATGGATTAGATGTAAATAAAAACAAGTGTTTTATTTTTCCATAGTTTTTATCTTTCAGTTTTATTCCACAGTCTCGGTAAGTGTGTAATAGTATAGGCTTGTGCATCTTTCAGTCTTTTATCATAGTATTCTGATGTGTTGTGGGCTTTTTCATGAGTTTGTATCTTATTTCATTCAGAATATTCAGTGGCTGTCAGGATAAACACTGCCTCTCATTGTGGGCCCTGTAATGAAATCTGTAAAGAAACTTTTTCATAACCAATTTAGCTACTTTGATGAAGTTGAATGTGGCAAAACAAAGTATTAGGATAAACAATACCTCTACATTGCATATGCTGTAGAGTGGCTTGTGAAGCAAAGCAGCAGAAATGTTGGTAAACGTGAGGGTCCAGCGGACGTACCGTCACTTTTTTGTACATCTTCTGTAGCAGATTTTTCCTCTATGAAGAGTGTATGACTGAGCTGCGGTGTTGTTGTTTGCCTGCCCGTCTCTGGCATTTTGGTTTGGAGCGCACACAGGATCGATTTGTTGGAGAAGATAAATGGAGCAGTAACTCCGCAAAAGACATCAAGCAGGAGGCCTGCTGAACCATGCCAGTCTGTAATTACACTGAAAAAAAAAATGGGTGATTGAGGAGCACCATGTGTGCTGGGTGGGGTTTTTAGCCACCTGTACAAAGGCAGTGTGAGCAGAGGCCTGGCGGACGGGAGACAGTGGAGCCGGAATGATAATGAGGACATCCACTCGCCTCGGAGGATAGAGGTGTGATTTGAGTTAATGAAAGCTTTCTGTTGTGCTTCTGATTGAACGGCCGCCCTGACACGGATCCTTCCGAGGTGCTCTGCTCTTTTGCATGTTTCTCTGCACAAACCTGCTGAGGGAGTTAATGACAGTGCTTTTTTTCATGTTTAGTTTTGAATAGTGGATGTTCTGAGAGACCCTGCTCAGAGGCTTATATAACCCTCTCTCTCCCTCTCTCTCACTCTCTTTCTGTGTGCATGTGTGTTCCACCTGCAGATTGGCCAGTGGCACTCAGAACAGGGGCTGTCCATGGAGAGAAAGCTTCCCTCACTCAATGTGACAGACACGCTCTTCAACACTACGCTCATCATCACCACTATCCTGGTGAGTCCTGCAGCTCCTCCACCAGCCCTCACATTTCCACTTTCATCCGGGATGCTGTAGACTTTAAGCCATGTGCCTTCCAGCCTGGGTCCTGGATTACTGCCTCTCTTGACATTTTGGTATATGACCTGCGTTTAGGAAGGCCTTGTTAACTCCTTAAACTCTAAGGAATGGGGCCTGAACTCCAGTTCCTCACTCCGTAATATATTTTACATCTCAATTTCATAGATTTATAGATATATTATTCACTGACCCAGATAGCATGTGGGCCATTCCTGTGGGCCCGCTGTCGGCACTAGCAAACCATGAGTGAGCCAAGAGTGGCCCACGTTTAAACACGCTCATTTGGCTCTTGCAGCATTGGAATTGAGGCAGAAGTCATTTGGGTCCCCTGGTGGAAAATAAGACTATAAGGTGAACTATATATTGTTTTTTCACAAGTGCTGCTTACTGGGATTATCTGTATGAGTAAAATGATTTTCACTCTTAGATGTTTACAAGAAAGGACAGCAAGTAGGTCTATTAACCTACCTTTTCTCAGTTAATGAATTAAAATATATTATTTAGGTCGTAAACAATGGGTTTAGGCATCACCAGGCAGGTTTGGTGGGTCCCACAAGAAGTAGAGCCAAATTACACTTCAGTGTGCCAGACTAATGCATAAAATTCTGGTCATGGCATTTTCAATTCATCCAGGGCAGGAATCTAATATTGAACACAATGAAAATGGTAAAACATGGTGACCTGTTGTAAATGTGTTCATTTGGTTAGGACATTCAAGTTTTGCTTAAGGAAATACATGGAACCTGCAAGGGGTTCCCTTTCCTCTTACTGGAGCGCTTAATTCAACACTTTTGACAGAGAAACGTCAGTGTGTTGGCTTATGTATGTTTTCTGTTGACTGAAAAAAATAGGTTGTCCAACACAGTCTTAATACTAGGAGCTATCAAATATCCTAATTTAAATCAAATGTGGCCTAAATGCGTTCATGGCACCCTGATGACAGCATTTCATGGCAATATTTAGGCTGGATGAAAGTTGTGATTGTGGGCCAGTTACTGGACTGTACTTCATGTGATAGCTAGGGATAAATAAGTAATTGTAGTTACTATTATTGTTTGGATATTGCCATCAAAGCAGATAATTGCAGCCCTCTTTGTAGCATCAGACAGGGGTTCAGTTCCCCATCCGGGCAGAAATGGTACTGTTATTGCTATACATGATTCCTTGGACTCACCATGGTACATTTACCTACAGTTGCATTTGATAAGATTGATAAGAGTATCTACTAAATAATGTAGCATATTTTCATATGTGAGTGCTTACAGTTGCATGTACTGCTGGTGGGATGTTAGTTCTGATGAGGTCAATTAGCTGAATATCTGGATCTGGTCTATTATACTAGGTAATATATTAAAACATGTATGCCTCCTGTCTGCTTAAGAGCTAGAGTAGGTAAAGTGTTAACTGGATTAAGCAGTGCTGTGGTCCCTACTCGTCCAGAATCACTGAGGAACCTCCTCACACACCTCAAACCTTCAATTAGAAAATGTCCTGTGGTCTTTCAGAGTATCTGTCTGGTGAAACAGCAGTTTTTTTTTGTTTGTTTTTGTTTTTTTTCTGGACTCACTGCTGATCTAAATAAGGATTCATCCTCTTCTATTGTGGAGAGCGGCGACCTGCTTAGCCAACGAGTGGGAGCGAGATATCTCCGGGGCAGTGGCCAACGATTGAAGATGTAATCCTGGGCCGTTATTTGGCAGCAATTTTTGCCCTGCGTCTCCTGTGCCCTATCACTGTGGGGAGATGGAACTCTCCCTCCATCCACAACAGCCTGAGGGCTGATCTTATTCCACTGCAGCGGGTCATGCCTCTCTGCACCTGCCAGAGAGAGACAGAGAGAGAGAGAGAGAGAGAGAGAGAGAGAGAGAGAGAGAGAGAGAGAGAGAGAGAGAGAGAGAGCGAAGAGGAGGGAGAGGGAGAGAGAGAGGGACACAGAGGGAGAGAGAGAGAGAGAGAGGGAGAGAGAGAGAGAGAGAGAGAGAGAGAGAGAGAGAGAGAGAGACAGAGAGAGAGAGAGCGAAGAGGAGGGAGAGGGAGAGAGAGAGGGACACAGAGGGAGAGAGAGAGAGAGAGAGACAGAGAGAGAGAGAGAGAGAGAGCGAAGAGGAGGGAGAGGGGGAGAGAGAGAGGGAGAGAGAGAGGGACACAGAGGGAGAGAGAGGGAGAGAGAGAGATGGACAGAAAAAGACAGCAGGAGAGAGAGATAAAAAGAGAGAAAGAGAAAGAAAGAGAAAGTGGGGGAAGAGATAGAGATGAAAAAGAGAGCAGAACAGAGAATAAAAGAAAGAGAGATAGAATAGGAGAACGGGAGAGTGAGAGGATGGAAAAGAAAAAAGGAGGGAGCAGGGAAAGAAAAAGAGCAAAAAAGAAGAACAGAGTGAGAGAGTGAGTGAAAGAGAGGGAACAGACGTAGGGGAGAGAGGGAGAAAAGAAGAATACAGAATGAAAGAGTTAGTGAAAGAGAGAAAAAGAGGAAGAGAGGGAGTGAAAAACGGGAGAGGGAAGGGGAGAAGGAGAAAAAGAGCAAGAAAGAAGAACAGAGATGAAAGAGAGAAAGAGGGAAGGGAGAGGGAGAAAAAGAAGAATAGATAATAAAAGAGAAAGTCAAAGAGAGAAAAAGAGGAAGGGAGCAAGCAAAAAACAGAGGGGAGAGGGAAAGGAAGAAGGAGAGAATGGTAGAGGATGAAAGTGAGCGAGAGAGTTGAGTTTCAACCAAACTTTATTTACTCCACTGGGTCATCGGTAACAGCAAAGCCACATTAAAAAACTAAGACAACAAAAGTAAAACAAAAAAAACCACCATGACGTGCTTCACTGTAAAAGGTCAGCGAAAGGTTAAAATTCCATCAGGGATTTTACAAACGGACCCCCATAATCCCACACCATCTCAAAACCATCATGATCCTTCATAGCATCCTCCAAAATAAAATCCACCTTGATCCTTGTGTGTCAACCTTTTAAAGAGCAAACAAACATCACAGTCATGACCCCGAGTCCATTTTTTCTTTCTTCTAAAATAAATTGCCGTCTTGGCTTCACCCAAAGTAAAATTGATCAAATGACACTTTTTCTTCTTCTTTATGGAAAACCCAAAATTAAGACTTTATTAGTAAAACATTCATCAAAACAAGTAAAAGGAGAAGTTAAAATCTCAAACAACACTTTTAATCTTTTACATTGTGGAAAACAATGAAAAACAGTTTCCCTTTTAACACAAAAAGGCCACTCAGAGGGTTTAAAATAGACCCAAAAGCTTTAACAGCAACTACACCATGTAAAACTCTCCGCTGTAACTCTCCTGCTGACTTGGTCAATGGTGGTTTGTATTGTGCTCTCCATGCTGGTTTGACCTCACTGCCAAGGCCAAAGTGTGCCCTCCAGGGAGTGTCCACCCAGCCAGACAGATTGTGCACCTTCATGCACCCCCTGTACAAGGTCTTGGCATAAAAACAGTCAAACCACATGTCTTTTGGTCCATTTAGCACTTAAAGAAGGCCCTTTGTGCCAAAAATGGTCAATTTGGGGCTGACCCAAAGACGCAGAAAGGGCTCCCATCTTCACCGTCCTGCCAGTCCCGGTGTCCCTCCCCTCAGCAGAGTCTGGTCTTCATCAGTCAATTGTTCTTTAAGCCTGTGGAGCAACTGGCCAGCAGCCCTCATCGACCTCATGCCCAATCTTAGGGCCAGTGTCTCCGTCTCATCCAGAGCCGCCTGCAGTTTCCACCAGGTGCCTCAGAGTGACCAGACCCGCCTCCTTTAATCTGATGATTCTTTGCATTTCAGAGTGAGAGAGAGAGAGAGAGAACAGAAAGTGAGAGAGGAAAAGAGACAGCAGAAGTAAGAGAAGAAATAGAAAGAATAGAAAATGAAAGTGAGTTAAAGAGATACATTTATTTATTTATGGCATTTGGCTGACGTTCTTATCCAGAGCGACTTACAATTTGATTATTTTTACACAGATAGGCCAAGGCAGTGTTAGGAGTCTTGCCCAAGGACTCTTATTGGTATAGTGTAGGGTGTTTGCCCAGGTGGGGGTTGAACCCCAGTCTACAGCGTAGAAGGCCGAGGTGTTCCCCACTACACTGACCAACCACCCCACACAGACTGAGAAAAGGATGGGATTGAGAAAAGGAGGGAGGAAGAAGAGAGGCAGAGAAAGTGAATAAAAGAGAGGCAGAAAGAGAGAGAGTGGAAGAAAGAGAGAGCAAAATAGGGTAATGAATAACAGAGAAAGAGAGATGACAAGAGAGAGCAGAAGAGAGGTTGAAAGAGAATTAAAAAGGGATGGGAGAAAGGGAGAGCGAGAGACAGGAAGAGAGCAAGGAAGGGGAGAAAGGGAAAGAAAAAAGGGAGGAGAGAGAAAAAAGGAGAAGGGACAGAAAAAAGGGTGGAGAAAAAAGGAAGAGAAAAAGAAAGAAGGATAGAGAATGTGTGAGAGAAAAGAGGGAGGCGATGGGACAAGAGAAAAAGGGAAAGAAAGAGGAATAGAGGATAAAAGAGCAAAAGGGAGAAAGACAGTGAGAGGAACAAAGGAGAAGGAAGAAAAGATAAATAAAGGAGGAAGGGGGAGAGAAAGAGACAGGGTGAGAAAGAATGAGTGAGAGTCGGAGAAAGAGAGTGAAATGGGGTAGTGACAAAAAGAGAGAAAGAGGGAGAGAGATAAAAGAGAGGAGAGCAAGTGATGGTGAGGGGAAGGAGGGAAGGGGAAAGCAGGACAGAGAGAAAGGGAGCCAGGGTTAGAAAGGAAAGAGGGTGAGGGAGTGAGGGGGAGGAAAGATAGAGTGAGAGAAAAGGGGAGAGAAATATGAGTAGTGAAAAGAGGGAGAGATAGAGAGGGGGAAAGAGAGAAAGAGAGAGAGAGATCCACAATTCATGTAAAAGTGTAAGAGTGAAGTGAGTCTCTATGAGGGGCTGTGTGTGTTAGATGAGGCATTTTAATAGCTAATAAAGAGACATTACCGCTGCTCAAATCAGCTGCTTATAGACTGTGCAGAGAACAGTGAGAAGTCCGTTTTCATTCTCTTCAAGAAACACCTGATGAATGAACAGATCAGGATTCCCTACACAGCCCAGTGCTGTTTCTTATTCGTGTGTATTGGAGAGAAGATTAGAGGAGGAATTCTTGGTTTCCGTTCAGCCGTTTTATTACAAATGAAGAAATGTTGGTGCTTCCTGAAGGCAGCTCCAGGTGTTGATTTGCCTTTAAAGCTGTGCGAATGCTTGGGCTGGAGTTAAAAAGCCACCAAGGAGCAATTTCACCACTATCTCAGCTCATTCATCACAGCCTGATTGCCGTGTCTGCTTTATCTCACCACACTCTCCACACACAGCCAAGAACATCCCGCAAGACTCAGCACCTGCTACACTCCCACTCCACCTGCTTTTTTCCACACGTGTGTTTCTGTTCTGAAGGCCTGTCATCAGCAGTGAACACACACATACACACATTGCGAAGGGATTGATTTCCACCTGAGCTTCTGGGCCAGATTGCACATTTTCTTGCAGCTCAGGTCAGTTTGTCGTAGACGCTTGTTGCTTTCCTGGGTAAACCAGACTAAACCGCAATAGCTGCCCTGCAGGAGCTTGTGTACTTTCTTAATAGCTCTGAGGAGACTGCACTGTTTACAGAAAGTGCTCGCTTGGGACGAGATTCTGCGGGCTGAACATAGTGTGGAGTGTGTGTACCATTTTCATTGAGTGGTCCGCAGCATAAGTGGGTCATAGGGCAAAATGATATACAAACCAATCATAGCAGTGACTGTTTCACTGTGAAAGTTGTACCTCTGGCCATTTACATGCCTAGCAAACAGTTATACACACTTAATATTTTTCAATAAAACTCAAAAAAGTTTACTTAATTGCAGAAAATGTGTTTTTTGGTAGTGACAATTCTTAACGTTACTTACTGATTTGCAGACTTTGAGACACACCTACACTTCAAAATAATGGGATCTAACACCTCATGGGATCTAACTGGTCATGAGGGACAGGGATACAGTCTCACACCTTGCTGTAAAACGCAATGAGAGTGGCTAAAATAAGGCTCCTTCTATGTGTTTCGGTAATGGCGTGAAAACATACACTGTTTGTGCAAAAGCCTGAGCAGAGTTTCAGCTCCTGAATAAGGGGATGAAACTCTTTGTGCCTCTTTCACTTTTGCCAAAATGGAAATTAGCCTACCCAGTGGTACCGTTTGGTCATTCTATAATGAGCAAAGGATAACTTTCTAACTTAAAGACATTCTGGCTGTTTGTTCAAAAACGTGTATAAGATGTAAAATAAAATTTTTGTGGTGTTCAATGTGTAACAGCCTTTAGTCCGTCATCTGTGTGACAGATGAGTGAATCAGTGTTCTGACCCAGCAAATGGAAAGCAGACCTCTCAGACTATTCTGGTCTCACCTGTCCGTCAACACAAACAGCAAAGACCCGTTTTACTGGACTATGGTCTAAAATGTAAATGCAAACCCCACCAACCTGAACAGAGCCAATACATTTTTAATCTCTCATGGTATGAAGCTGCTATGGAAACCTATAAAGCTACAGGGATTATGAGAATTTACTGGATTTTCTGAGGAAGCCAATATTGTGGCACTAAGCAAATGCATTTGAAAGTATAACCGAGGTGAGGACGATGAAGGTTGATGATAAAGTCTGCTGCCCTAAAAACCCTGGAAATCAGAATGCAGTGGCAATTTCTTGTGGCCCCCTCGCTCTTCTTGCCTGCGCTGCAAGGAAAGCAGCAGTGAAAAGACCATTATTATGTTCCAGATGTCTGACAGGCAACACCAATTTAAGTTTACCTTTATGCCAGATGCTGCTACTGTAATCACTTCTGGTGTTGGAATCTGTCTGACCCTCAACTAAGTGGGTCATTGCTTTGTTTTTAAAGAAGAAAAAATATATATATATTTTTTTTTCTTCTAATAAATAATAATAATATTAATAATAATAATAATAATAATAATAATAAATTTATATCTGCAGCAACTTGACTTACTGACAGAAAAGGTTTAAATGAAAATGTAAGCTGAAGTATGTGTTATAAGCACAAATATTCCAAAATAACAGCAACAGAGCAAGTATTTTCCATCGATGTATATTAGACATACTGTCCATTTGTATAGATTACAGCAGTGGTCATCAAACCTGCTCTTGTAGATTAACCTTCCTTCAGTTTTAATCACTCTCACCTGATCCATCTAATTACTGATTTATTTACTTACTCCATGCAGAAGCCTGTGATTAGCAGAATGCAGTGTGCTAGATTTCGGTTGGAGATGAAACCTGCAGGAAAGGTAGATCTCCAGGTGGAAGGTTGGTGACTAGTGGATTACAGTATATCATACAGAAGGGGTGCTCAATTCTGGATATCTGCCACCCTGGAGAGTTCAGATCCAGCACACCTGGCTCTAACTGACAGATACCCCTGAAGGCCTTCATTACCTGGACCAGGTGCAGTAGATTAGGGGTGGAGCTAAACTACAGGGTGGTAGATCTCTAAGCCCGTGATTGAGCACCCCTACCATACATTCAGTGTCAAACAGCACATAATCAAGTCTATAATATTATTCATATGGCATGAGTTGCCCATGGGGAGGTGGGGTACTGCCAATTTACCACAGAATGTTTGTAATGTTTATGATCAATTCGCTTAAGAAATCGCATTAAAGTCCACAGCCTTTACACCAGAAAAGAGTAGAAAACATGTCAAAACTTTTTATTTAGTGTGTATTCTGTTAATCCTCTCTCTTGTTGTCTTGAAGTGAAAGCATCGTCATTAACATGGAACTCACAGCCAACAGGTAACATCACATAAAATCACATTTTTCTGGAAGTTTTAATAGATTTTCATATTTTGAGTTCAATTGAACTGCCTTTGCACAGATTATGATAGCGTTTTCAAACGGAACCTAAATATCTAAGAATCACCGGTAAAATTACATAACACCAACTCCTCATGTAAAACTAATCCCAAGCTGACACAGTTTAAAGTGAGTGCGTAATGATTTAGACATGCATTTTGCGTGATGCCAGTTGGAGTGACATATGCTTCCATTACTAGAGAAAAACTAAAGGGCAAAACTAAAGAAGCAAACAGGCCTTTCTAGATTGATTGTTTGTTTTTTTGAACAAGCTAACGGTTCTAGCAACTGAAAGTGGTGTTCCAGTCTGAGGTGAAATTCAATGACAAGTTATACACCCACAGACTGACAGACCGCTGACAGGTGGAGCATGTTTCTACATTTTGGAGACCAGTGGATGAACTTTAAGTTGCAAATTCCATTTCCCTTTCCACTCTGTCATTTGATGTGAACAAAGATTTCTTTTCATTTATTTCTTCGCTTCCTTCATTTTCTTACACACCTAAGCGGACTGTGCCATCATGCTGCATTTGTAAAATTGATTTCATCAGTTGACAGCCTTCCAGGAAAACAAATAGAATCAAATCAGCCCCAGATCCCAACGCAGTGAGGGATGTTAGCTTTGGCAGACTTGACACTCAAAGTGCCTTTAATCTTCCTGTCGGCACTATTAATCTGAAAAGTTTCCCTCGCCTGTGTGACCCGCAGCTTTTATGGAAGCACTCGTGCCTAGCAGAGAGGATTGCTTGGCCTGATGGCCGCTGCACTCCGCTGATTGACGCCGGAGCTATTCTGCTCAGATTGATGGCCTCATGCCAGGCCTGATCCTGTTTGTCCACTGCTACTGACCCTCATCCTCAAGCATTTTTCCACCCCTTTCTCCACACTCTCCACTAATCATGGGTTATTACAGTTATTCCATGTAAATATATAATCGTCTGCCCCGCCTTTCGCTCACATCAATCAGCCGAGGGTTCCAGTCAGCCATTAGGGTCAGTGCTTAATGAGCTAGGGCAGCCCACTCCTCTCTCAGAGCATGCAGACCTATTAATTGAATCCAGAAGGTTTGTTTATTAGCGTCTTCCATCCCTCCCTCCCCAACCCCAACCTGCTGCTTAATGTGCAACCAGCCCATGAAATGCTGCTTTTTAATAAGCTCGGGTTTGGAGGATGACTGCGGCCGCCACGCTCGAGTGCTTCCACCAGGCTGGGAGCGACGAAAATTTGCATTTATATTGTGCCGCACGCGTAGCATGGAGGAAGCACAGCAGCCGCGTCGGTGTGGAGCCAAAAGGTAACACGCATAGAAGACTTAACGATTTAATGAACAAAATGGAAGGATTTGCATTTATCAAGCACTCTGTGCTCTGGACCCATGATTTTTCCCTTTGTGAGATTTCTGTTGTTCACCTGGTCAGGTATAAGGTGTCTGTCAGTAGCCGTTCATCACGACCCAGCAAATAACGCCTGTCTGTGTGAATTCTCTGTGCTGTCCTGCAATGAGTCGCTTTCACATTCATAAGCTGGAGTACTTTCAGAAATCTGAACGTGTACTGCTCACACTAGACATTTATTAGTTGCTGATATATTAGTGTAGATGCTACATAATCAAGCACAGACACAGCTTGTTCACTGAACCAACTTTCATTTTGAGGGACTCCGAACAAAGAGTGCCCGATTCCCAAAATAAATCACTTCACTCATGTGATCTGGCTGTGATCATTTTCAGATATCAAGCAAGCATTATTTTCCCTTCTGTTTTCTGGGAGCAGAACAGTTGTTTTTACTTTAATTGTTGTTTTTGTTGTTCCCACTTCGTCCCTTGAGAGTTTCCTCTTGTGCAGTTGTTGACTATTGCTAATCGCTGTTCCACGCTAGATCAAGCTGATTAACTGATTATTAAGCCTTTTGTAAGCTGGATCAGATGTGTTAGGGCAGTTGAAACCATGCATTGCTGTATGTTGCCAGGTGGGGCAAGTCGCAGACTAGGTCAGTCACAGGCTGGCAAACTGCACACTGATAAAGAGCAGACTAGATCTTTCGCAGGACGGGACAACAACAGACTGGGCAAATCACAGAATGAGTAAGTTACAGACTGGGTGAATCACAGACTAGGTCAGGCACAGACTGGGCAAAATGCAGACTAATGAATAACAGACTAGATCATTTGCAGGATGGGCAAATCGCAGGCTAAGTCAATTGCAGACCGGGTAAATCACAGACTAATGCAGTCACAGTATGGGCAAATCACTGAATGGGTAAATGAGATGGGGTAAATCAGGCTGTGTCAATCATATACTTGATAAGCTACAGACTGGGTAAGTGACAGACTTGGCAAATCACAGACTGATTAAACACTGAGTAGGTAAGTCACTGATCAGGCAAATCACAGACTAGGTTCATCATAGATCAGGATAGGTTCAATCACAGATTGACAGAATCATAGAATGGGTAAATCACAGATTAGGTTAATCATAGACTGAGCAAATCACAAATTGGGTAAATCACAGACTGACTAAATCACTGACTACGTTCAGGCAAATTATAGACAGGGCAAATCACTGAATAGGTAAGTCACAGACCAGTCAATCACAGACTGGGCAAATCACAGGATAGCTTTATTACAGACTAGGTCAACTGTAGACTGAGCAAATTACAGAATGGGCAAATTGCAGATTTGGTAAATCGCAGAGTGGGCAAATCACACTGGGCAAGCTCAGACTAGATCATTTGCAGACTGATCAATTCACAGACTGGGCATGTTGTAGATTGAACAAATTGCAGACTAAGTCAGTCACAGGCTGAAATCACAGATCGGGAAAATCACAGGCTGGGCAAATCGCAGAACTTGTTAATTCCACATCAGATGAATAAAATCTCTGAATGTGTCTCTTAAGGAGCGATCATGAACTGGAGGCATTTGTTGCACATAGACTGAAATTTGTCTGAAACAGGAAAATCAATGCTAAAATAAAATATTACATGCTTGGTCATAGAGTTTTGGCTTATTTGATGTGTGCAAACTCTTAAGTAGGCAGCCCTTTAGACTGTGGAGGGACAAGAGAGGTGGTGCACTAGGCTTGGATTAGTTGGAGCATAGCCACAGGGCAAATCAAATGTCAAAGATGCAGGAGCAGGCAGATGGGGCATAAGAGTGTTGCCATGGTGATGGGAAGGGCCAAAACATCTCCTTGCCTCATTCAAATTGGTGCTCGAAGCATCTGAGTTGAACAGCTCAGGTTTACTGGCGAAAATGCCAGCCACCAGCACGACGGAGCCATTTTCATGTGTCTTACGAGAGCATATCAGACACACCGTTTCTCTGCTCACTTTCTCAAAGAGCATTATAACAAAAAAAAGTCATTTTCAAAAGCTTTTACATGGCTGGTTTCACTCAGCAAAGCGTGTTTATCTCCAAGGTGACAATGTTCCAGGATTTATGTAGTGTTCCTTGGAAATGGCTTTACC
Source organism: Pygocentrus nattereri (assembly GCF_015220715.1). NCBI lineage: Eukaryota > Metazoa > Chordata > Actinopteri > Characiformes > Serrasalmidae > Pygocentrus > Pygocentrus nattereri. The sequence continues at coordinate 34,930,054 of NC_051227.1, read as the reverse complement.
CGCCCCCGCATACAAACTTGATACACTCTTTTATTAAGGCACTCGCTATAAAACGGCGACCCACATGTTTGCGAAGAAGTGGCAGAATGAAATATTGGAAGCTTCTTTCTTTTGATTCAGGTTTGTTTAATAAATCTGTGCACACTTAGCCTAAATCAAACCCTCTCTCGCCAGTGTGAGCAAACAAATCCTAAATTAGGACCAAACTTTCGGAAAGGCTGCACTAGTCATTAAAAGGTAATTCCACCCATTTTTTAAAATTTCTGCATAATTCAGTTGTTGAGATGTAAAGTCTGGCAGAGTGGTATGCTGTGTGAGGGTTTATTGTAGAGCAAGTTAGTGACTCTTTACAGAGGTGGTGATAGGAACCAGTGGTAACGGTGTCTACAAGACAAATACATTTATTATCAAAAATGACCAGTTGTGACTACAAATGTCTTCTGAGTTTTATATGTAATGTTGAAGATGGGAAAATAGTAAATCTAAAAAAAATGTTTTGGGGTACTATTTTGCCTTATAATGTACCCCTCTACCCTAGATTTATTTTTTGCAAACCTATGATGAAACTATGTCTCAGGCATCAGGCAACATATTTGTGAATAAGCCATGCAATTACTTTCTGTGGTGTACCTTTTAAAAGCATTAAACACTTCTGGTTTTGTCACCACTGTTTTGAACAATTCTGAGTCTGAATGCCACATTTAATATCAAACCATTCTTAATTACTCTGTTTAAATCTTAATAAAAAAAAGAAATGTTGATAAATCATTGGAATTCCACATTAAGAACTCTTAACATTCCAGGTTTTCAACAGGGAAGGGAAGGTATGGGATAATGGCTCACTCTTTGTCTTTACAGGAGAATCCCTACGTGATGCTAAAATCCAACTACCAGGACCTGCAGGGTAATGACCGCTATGAGGGCTTCTGTGTGGACATGCTGAAGGAGCTGGCAGACATCCTGAAGTTCAAGTACCGCATTAAGCTGGTAAGCGATGGTGTGTATGGAGTGTCTGGAGCCAATGGAACCTGGACGGGCATGGTGGGAGAGCTCATCGCCAGGGTGAGTGCACAATCCATTCACCCTGTGTTATCATAAATACGCTCAACATCCACTTTATTAGCAACACCTACCTTGTACTTTCACTCTATCAACAGTTTGTGAGCTCCAATTATGCTATTAGTCTACTATATATACTATACATGATTACAGACTGTAGCCCATCTGTTGTCTTGCAGTTTGTCAGCTCTTCTCTACCCCATTTATCACTAGTCAGTTTCTGTTCAACAGATATTATTTAGACCATTCTCACTGAACACAGCTGTGCTGTGCATGATACCCTTGTTCCAGTGCCAGGCACAGCTGCGTTTACAATCATGACTAGGGTGACAGTTGTCAACCACTCTGACCACAGAAGGGATAAAGGATGGCTAATACAAATTGTGTGTGACAGATTTATTGTGCTTCTTATAAAGTGGCCAGTGAAGGTAGACTTTAATGAGGGACTGTGTGGGCAACCACAAGTAGCATAGATAACTACAGACCAAATCATTCAACGATCATTAACCTTTAAGTTAAGTTAAGTGATACTTTTTTGATCCCACAACTGGGGAAATTCCACCTCCGCATTTAACCCATCCGTGAAGTGAAACACCACATACACACTAGTGAACACACACACACTAGGGGGCAGTGAGCCAAAACGCTATAGTCCCAAACAGCTTCAGTTTTGGCTTTTTGTTACTTCTAGACATTACTTGCTATTAGATTTTATTATGTACACAATAGTAATTATACGTAAATACGCTGCTAGAAAAAACAGCAAAGACCAGCTATTTTGTCTAGGGTTCTTAAACTGTGCCATATACTCAGTCTAAACCCCTAACCTAAGGCTGTGCAGGTAACGTGTTTATCAGTATCTACAAAGCTATGCTGAATGAGTGACATCCACTATTCCTGGCCAGGCCAAGCACTGTCCCTCAAGGACGGGGAGCACAAGGCCATAGGTTCTGTTCAGAAGTTTAAAAGTGGCAAGCTGGGACAAATTCCCCAACCCAGCAGAGGGGAATGCTGGTCAGCTTCCACCTTCAGGTTCAGCACCACCACACTTTCCGTCATGCCAACTCTCACCCACATGACTTGTTACTTCTGAGGCTTTTATTACTCCACAAAGTACCTGGAGGCAGGCTAGTGCCCAGCAAATGAACTGTGTAATTGACAGTGTACTGTCTAACTAAGTAAATGTGCCCTACCTTTGCTTGGTTACTGTATAGTGTTGTGTGTCTGTCTGTCTGTCTGTCTGTCTGTCTATATATCTATCACCTTATAAGCAAACCAAGCTTTTGATTATTTTCAGATTTGAAATAATGCAGGATAGCACAAAAAAAAGATGGCTTTTAGCTACTTACGACACCCCCCCACGTCACTAACACCACCACCCCCAATGCCAGCCCCTAGTAATAGCATTTATGATTATGAAATGGTTTAAAGGATTGAAAAAGTGAAGACTGCTAAAACCAAACTCTTTTACCTGCAGTTGTGGGCATAAGATTCTTTAAAAGCCTATGTAGAGTTCATAAGTGAGTTCTGTAGGTTATGAATGTGAACAAAGTTAGCATCTGAGGTCAAGTGTAGTGCTACATTCCATCATTCTCTGTACTTTCATCCCTGCAACATTCATAACAGTTTGCCAAAGCAAGCGAGGTTACCGCAGTTAAAGTCTGCTAACTGTCCTCATAGCAGGCCCTGATGAAGCAAGCGATAGGCGTGTTTACTCTTCTCTCTCGGACGCAGGTCGCTCGTCCTAATGAATTTCAATTAGCCCTCCCAGCTCTTAACAGACTCACACAGATGTGTTTAAAAAGGCTCAGTTGAGCGTGAAGGGTATTAATCCTGTTCTGACACCCACTAACACTCACTTGATGGGACAAAAATTTCATATGCTGTAAATTCCATTCAGCGCCGAGCCGTTGCCCTTTTCAGCGGCTATATTATTTATTTAAAAACAGTTATAGTGGCTTGGTGATTCATTCGACTTCTCTGCAGGGTGCAAGATAATCTTAACAGGATTTGTTTACCAATGAAAGGACATTGCGGCATTCTTGCATGTTCTGGGGACGAGGTCGTAAAGTTTTTTGTAGTTCCCGCTCGTGGTTGGCAGCAGTGGAATGAGCTTTGAGAAGTTATCTGTCTTAATTCGGCAGGCTAATGGAGGGCAAAGCCATTAAGGAAATAAAGAAAGGAGTGCCTGCTCTTATTATTGTCTCAATTTGTTCCCTCAAAGGACGCTGTATGCTAGTGACCTTGAAGACGCCCACTGGTTTTAATTCTGTCCCGCATGTGCACCAAAGGACAGAGGTCAAAGGGAAAAGGTGTAGTGCTATGTTCAGCTACTCACTCGCTCCGGTCAGATGTAAATTTCTGACCGGGGACGTGCTTCGTATTGATGCCGACCTCCTCGTAACCATCCTGAGATGAAAGGCGGTGCCATTTATGTTGGGCTGGATCTTTAGTTCCCACACGGATACAGATGGCTCTCCTCTCTAGTCTCCCAGCTTAGCCTGCTTTCTTTTTTGGCTGTTTGGGGATTTCTTTGGCAGCCGCAGAGAAGGAGATGTGGCTCAGAGGGAATCTGAAATGCCACATCGGGAACTTAAGTCCATGCATTATTCAGCAGTGATAGGGCTGACTTTGATTTTTTTTTTTCTTCTTCTTCTTTCTTTTTGGGCATCAACCCATGATTGAGTCAAAGTTGTAAAAGCGTGGAGAGGTGAAGAAAGAGTAACGTGTTGCATTATTTAAAGGAGCACTCTCCGTCAACGTAATTCCCTTTGCTTTGAACACTGGCTTAGTCCACTAATCATTATTAATATACAACAAGAGAATGAATATTTTACTAGAGTTATTGTTTCTTATTCATTTACTGTGCACAGGACTGGTTTGTTCTTGCATCTCATCTTCTTTTTGTCCCCTTCCTTTCAGTAGGGCCGTTTGTTCCTTGGTATGAAGCTCCATCTGACATACAGTGATAATCAGCCAGAAAGAAACCTTCAGGCTAGAGTTACCTCAGTTAGACGTCTAGGAGACTTTAAGGTCAGCTTTTTTCCTAAAGTGGAGTTATTCTGGACAAGACGTATCAAGGCCCTCAGGGACAGAGAACGTGTACAGAAAAACTGTTTTTTTTTCCTCCTGTACTTCTAAATGTGGCTATAGCAACACGGGACTCTGTATAGCGAAGCTAATGACTTAACAGGCTACATGACAGCGCAAGCTGAGAATGAGTCATTGCAAACTTTGAGCAAGAATCAGGCTTTTACACACAAAATGTGATGCAAATAAAGGCCACAAATTTGTGAAATATTCTAAAAAGAGAAACTAGACATTGTGATTTTTTCAGTCACATTTTCTTCCATGTGATTCAAAATGGCCATTAAGTACAAGTTACATTTTACAGCATTAGGAAAAAAACTGATATCTTGAAAAACTGCTCCCAAAAGGATTGAGAGCTATAATGAGGGCCAAGAGTGGCCACATTAAATACTAAATTTAATATTTAGTTATTAAGTCTTCTTTGTAAAGTTCTGTTAAGCATTTAATGTTGAGTTGTCTTCTCACAGTGGAAGGATGGACAGAAAGCGAATTTTTCAGATCTGAAGCAACAGTGGACTGATTTCCTCCTCTCTCTCAAAGATGAAAGCTTTTACTACTGTTTATCTGATGGGCTTTTGGTGGTCTGCCTGGTCTGCTGTGGTTGTTAGGAGTCGTATTTGCTCTGTATCTTTTAATCATTTTTTAACTCGATTTTTTTCCAGGGAAAAAAAAAGGTAGTTGGCAAGCTCTTCAGTGGCAAGGCACGGGGGTGGAGGAGATTCATCCGGAGATGCTTAAGGCTCTGCATATTGTGGGGCTGTTGCGGCTGACGTGCCTCTGCAATATTGCATGGACCTCAGGAACAGTACCCTTGGACTGGCAGACTGGGCTGGTGGTCCCCATTTTAAAAAAAGGTGATCGGAGGGTGTGTGCCAACTATCGGGGTATCACACTGCTCAGCCTCCCTGGGAAAGTCTATGCCAAGGTGCTGGAAAGGAGACTCCGACTGATAGTTGAACCTCAGATTAGGAGGAACAATGTGGATTCCGTCCCGGCCGTGGAACCATAGACCAGCTTTTCACCCTCTCGCGGATTGCTGAGGGGGCATGGGAGTTTGCCAACCCATTCTACATGTGTTTTGTGGATTTGGAGAAGGCTTATGACTGGGTTCCCCGAGATATCTTGTCCTCCGAGAGTATGGGGTACCAGGGTTACTACTCTGGGTCATTCGATCTCTGTACTCCCAGAGTGAGAGCTGTGTTCGTATACTCAGCATTAAGTCGGACCCTTTCATTATTAGCGTTGGCAGGGTTGTGCCCTGTCTCCACTCCTGTTCGTGATATTCATGGACAGGGTGTCAAGGCATAGCCAAGGTCAGGAGGGCATTATGTGTGGAGGCCAGTGGGTGGCATCTCTGCTATTTGTAGACGATGCTGTTCTTTGTGTGAAGTGGTTCGTATGCAGATCAGCACCTCCAAGTCTGAGTCCATGGTCTTAGCCCAGAAAAGGATGGCAAGCCCACTCAAGGTAATGGGGAAAGGACTTGTCCCAGGTAGAGGAGTTTAAATATCTTGGGGTCTTGTTCACGAGTAATGGGAAGAGGGATCGTGGGATCAGCTGCAGGCTGGGAAAGGCAGCAGCAGTAATGCGGTCACTGTACCAGACTGTAGTGGTGAAGAGGGAGCTGAACCATAAGGCAAAGCTCTCTGTTTACTGGTCGGTCTACATCCCGACCCTCACCTATGGTCATGAGCTGTGGGTAATGACCGAAAGAATGAGATCGCAAATACAAGCGGCGGAAATGAGCTTTCTTCGCAGGGTGGCGGGCTACATTCTATTTGATAGGGTGAGGAGCTTGGTCATCCTGGAGGAGCTCGGAGTAGAGCTGCTACTCCTCCGCATTTAGAGGAGCCAGCTCAGGTGGTTCGGGCATCTGATTTTGATGCCCACTGGATGCCTCCCGGTGGGGGTGTACCAGGCACAGCCTACCGGGTTAAGACCCCGGGGTTGTCCTAAGACCCACTGGAGGGATTACATCTCCAAGTTGGCCTTCTGGGAACGGCTCGTGGTCCCTGGGAATGAGCTGAAGGAAGTTGCGGGGGATAGGGTCATCTGGGATTCGCTGCTCTCCCAACTGCTGTTGTGACCCTATCTGGATTAAGTGGTTAAGAATGATGATGATGACGAAAATGATAATTGATTTTTTTCCCTTTTTTTTTTCTTTGACTTTCCTCTTCCCTTTGCAAGTAGATTATTTTATATCTAATCTCATCAGAAATATCTCCTGATAGAAATTAATAACTTAAGGGCAGATATGAAAATAAATAAATGAAGTGACTCTTGTACAGTACTCTAGAAGAATGCCTGCCTCAAATGATGCAGATACCCTTTTTTGCTGATTTAGAGTACCATTTTGAAAAAGCAAAAGGTTTGAGAGTTTCAGCAGCTTGTTGAGAAGCTGAAACTTTATAATGAGCTTTCTGCTGTCCATTACCTAGTTTGAGTCATTTTTGCAGATGCTAGCCCCACACGAAGCAGAAGAACCTGCAGGGAGCCAGTAGAGTTAGAGTAGTGACTAGCCATGTTGCCAACATGTCAACACCAGGAACAACAGTGATTGGTTGAATGTGGCCATTTTGCCTGCATAAGTTTGAAAATATTGAATAGGCGAAGGGATAAAATCCTTAATATCCATACAGTACTTGGCAAAAGTCTTAAGCTGTGGTCACACTGGACTGTCACCTCATTATTTTCTTCACAAGACTGGAGCAAAAATCTGGGGAGTATGTTTAGTCCTGATGTGATGTACCTTTGGAGGGAACAAATAGTTCAGTGAATGGCTAATTCCAGTTAGTTAACTATATAAATAACAACTGAGAGTGACAAGCAACATTTTGTTGACTACATTTTGTCTATTGCCTTTTTACGAAATTCTTGGTCAAAGTTTATCCAGATGAAGCAAAATTTACCACTACTGGAAGCAAGTTGTCCTTTCATTTCCCACATTCTTTCCCATTTGAGAGAACTGGCTTTTACCAAGGCACATTTTAAATGACCAGGCCTAAGCCAGACAAAAAAGTTGCTTATATTACATTTATCTTGGCAAAAAACACCTGAGGACATTAGCGAATGATCTGCTATTGTCATCAAATCTGTATCAATATAATGTTGATTTTACATCGGAGCCTGATCTTCTGTTTAATGAAGACTTGTGACATATTTCAAAAAAACTCTGACCTTTAAATTATTTCAGGCTTTACAGGGTGACTCTCAACAGGCACGCACAGCATATTTCTGCTTGTTTTATTTTCTTTCTCCTGACTTAATAAAGCTACTGCTTTCAGTTAAAAACATAAAAAAACTTAGAAAGTGCAGCTATACTGTGATAATCTATAGTGTCCTATAGTAACTGTAATTACTGAGCAGACTAACACACATCAATTTAATGTATTGCTTATTTCTTTATTTCTATTTGTTCAAAGGTTACTGTTCAAATAAATCATGTTTGGTGTGGAAAAGCCTTTTAGTTTGTCAGAGGAGATGGATTTCTGGGCTTTTCTCTCTATCCTTCAGCTAAGTCTCGAGGCCAGTCTATATATCCATTATGCCCATTTGCTTACGATCAAACCACTGCTTGGTTCTCCAACAATGGGTAGCTCTCCATGCCAACAAGGACCATCTTTCTCCTCCTGTCCAATCCGCAGGCTAGGAGTCTGAAACAATGAAAGCTATCTGTAGTGCAGATGCTGCCTTTCATTTACAAGCTCCACAATCCGCTTATACCTGCAGTGGAGGCTTGCGTCCGCTCCCATGGGAGTGGAAAATCCCTCGCAGATGCACTTTTCAGTGCTGTTTGATTAGTCGGACCCAGCCAGCACTCCATGCCCGCCAGGGCTGGACACTGTGTCAAGTGATTTGTCATGACAACCTGCCCTTCGCCCCAAACACACCTCTCTCTCCGTCTTCTCTCTCCGCTCCACTCCACACAGTCTGCAGTGCTCAGTTGCCAATGTAATACAAGTGGTTATAGCCAGCTAGGTTTTTATCCCTCTCAGGCTCATAGTTCATAGACCAAACTGAAATGGTCCAATCCGATTTTTTGAGCGGTGTGGGCCCTCAAACCTGATCTTTTCAAATCAGGTCTGGGATACTTCCATGTGTGGTGCATGATCAGATACATGTATGATTCATCTGATTTGTGGCTATGCAAGGTCAGAATGGGCTGATAAGAATTCTTGTTTTTTTTGTTTTCCATCGTACATCGTTCAGTGTTAATGTAGCTGAAGATTAAGCACTGCTTCTGAACCTTTTTCACCTTCATTTTGCTCTTATAATGAATAGCTCAGAGCTGTTCATCAACTTCATGGTGAAGGCTTGTCCTGCTGGTTAGTTTGTTTGTTGTTCATGGCACATATGGTTCATTCATGTGACGTTACAGGTTAAGCGGGTCGATTCAGGACATAGATTTGTTTACGTTAATGACAGATTTGAATCACCTACTTACAGTTTATTAAGGTACAAACAATGTAGATGTTCCCTTAAAGGTGCAGCAGTGGTTTTAAGTCAAACTGTGTACCTTAAATAAGTTTTTCCCAGTGAAAAAGTACATATTTGTGTTTTTTTTTCATAACCTAATGTTTTAAAACAGAATGATAGAATGAAAAAGCCTGGAGATGAGACAAGGTGTGTGGAGTCAATACATCTTAGAAGATATAATTTCAATGGGTTATACTACCTTTTTTAGTTCCCTGATTAAAGGGACTGAGATATACCCTGGAGGGTCCCACCCCGGTGACAAGAGGCGTACGGCCACAGTGACAGTTTGATACCTTTATTTCTGAGAGTGTACATGAATGCGAACCATCAAGTTGGAAAGATCAGAACTGAGCGATTGACCAATGAGGCTTGAAACATAGACTTAGCCATAGGTCCTCACTGAAAGTACAGATTTGAAATGTTCAGTCAAGACACTTGTTTTTGGCTGAAAATGAGATACACTGGTAGGTGTCCGTGCCTTGTTTCTCAGACATGAGGAACTCCAGTCCTGGAGGGCCAGATTTCTGCACAGTTTGGTGATTTTCCTGCTCAAGCACACCTGATTGAACTCATCAGTTAATTACTAGGCTTGGTTGGAGTGCAAGAGCAGGACAATCACTGTGCTGTCCTCCATCCCTCAATTCCTCACCCCTTGCATCCACACTTGTTGGCCATTTTAACAGAAACACCTACATAGGTGAACTCTGTAGATTTACAGTTACTGACTATTCCCTGTCTGTTGCTACACGAGCTACACCCTCCATCAATCGAGAGGGACCACATGACAAACATGGTGTACCATACGTCACATTCAATGAAAAAATGCTCATTCAAATGTACAAATGTCTTTTAGAGCATATCTCAGCTCTTGCACTCTCCTGGTAACATTATCAAACACAATGACTATGGAACATATCGCTGCTGTCGGAAGAAAACCTCGTATCTCCAAAATAGCAACTTTACAGGAGCAGAAAAAAACCTACTTTAATTTTAATGGAAGTCAATGGAAACAGACATCTTTCGGAGCAATTTTGGGCCGTTTCTTTTGGTCCATTCATCATGAAATTTACACGCAATGTAAAGACGAACAGGCATTTTCAAATTATATTAAAAACTGAAAAACGTCAAAAATGGAGATACAAGGTTTTCTTCCGACAGCAGCAATATGATAGAACATGGTATTGGTGGCGATAAATAAACAAAACACAAAAATCTCTTCTGGCTTGAAAATGTGTGGAGATGCTTGCAAACATCTAACAGCTCTTTAGCAACTCAGTCATTCTGTACAATATAGCATGTTTACTTTATAAGCCAAATAATGCTAACAGACAGAAATCAGGTCTTGTTTGAGGGGCAGACTTTTTTCTGCCAAGCCAGTTCGAGGAATATGGATGTTTTGTAGTGCAGGAAGCTAACAGTCATGTAATATTTATAAGACAGTGATGTAAGCCAGGTTACTGTAGACAACAGCCACTGTTTTTACACTTTCACTGATACAGACACTGTTTTAGCATGTAATGATGACAAGATTTCGTTGGTATGGGGTGTTAAATGGAAAGATGCTTTAAAGAGGCCCATACATCTTTTTTTTTGGCAACCATCTTATGACCTCCCCCCAGTTTGAGAATCACTGGTTTAGAGCATTGTGAGCTTTACGTGTTTACACAAACATTATTAATCTATAGTCAAAGAGCACTCAAACTACAGACCCACACAACATATAGTCAACTAAGTGAACAATAAGGACAAGGATATACAACAGAGGCAGTATTTAAAAAAATAATCAAATGCATAAATAAATAAGTAGTTATGATTGGATTTTTACTCATTGCCTCTGGGTTGTTGTCAAAACTGATGTTCTTGTCTGTCACGGTTCCCAAATAGAATACATGGACTAACAGTTGTGCATGGAAAAAAGAGGAACAATAGTGTTTCTAGTATAATGGGCAATAAAAGTACCACATGGCATTACTGTCAGTGTCACTGAGAATGGTGAACTTTGTGGTCATTTTACATTGATGGATGAAGCAGAGGGTCTGACAAATTCTATAGCAACAGATGGCCTGCAGTCAAAACGGCACCTATAATGTAGGGCTTTCTGATATCACTGCTGGTGAATGTGTAGGCACAAGGTATTGAGGTCTTGTTTAGTTTTTAAGAAAAAAACAATTTCAAAAGTAAAAAAGTCTCAAGTACAAACTTGAACCTTTTGATATAGAATGTAAATGTAACTTGATGTACATTCGTTATTTAATTACCTTTAAATACTATAAAAAATGTAAGTCTAGACTCGTGTTAAATAAACAGGTTTCTGACACTTAGATTTTGATGCTCATGACCTTTTCTTCTCCACTTAACGGTTGTTGTTCGTATTTCACTGGTGTGACCCAAGTGTCACGTCTCTGCTAACAGCTGTTGTTTGTGTATGCTCGTGTGAATGTGTCTGCATGTGTGAATGTTTTTTTGTGTTACAGAAGGCTGACCTGGCTGTGGCTGGCTTGACCATCACAGCCGAGAGGGAGAAGGTCATTGATTTCTCCAAGCCCTTCATGACTCTGGGGATTAGCATCATGTACCGTGTGCACTTGGTGAGGACAAGTCGCTGACTCTGCTGCACAGATACTGCCCTCACCTCACACACCACTACCTCCACAGAGCCCTGCTGCCAGCCATACGGTCAGCAGCTTCTAAAGAGAGGGAGAGAGAGAGAGAGAGAGAGAGAGAGAGAGAGAGAGAGAGAGAGAAATACAGTACCAGTCAAAAGTTGGGACACACTTGCTTGAATGTATGTTTTTCATGCTCCTGAAGTGAAATTCCAAACATTTCTGCGTGATTCAGTATTGAGATGTAAACATGGTCTTCCAGAGGTTTAATGTGAAATAATTCACTGTAGAGAAACTTAGTAAAGATATTTCTTTACAGTAGTGGTGAAAGGAGAACCAGGGGTTCTTATGTCTACAACATAAATATAGACATTTTATCTACTGTCCAAAGTCCATCTTCACACTTTGTATATGCAGCATTGATAAAGGGAAAGCATAGTGTAATCCATGACTCAGACACATCAGGAGGCAGTTTGGGACACGTTAGAGACGCAGTTCAGCCAGTGGAAATCTGTTTTTTGTTAAGCCGCATATGTAGTATTTACTTCTCCCACATGGAGCTACATTGTGAGAATTAAACTGCACACAACAGCATAAAGCTGCCTACAACAGCTCCTGTCGCCTAACACCGTAAGTGTCATAAAAATGAAGGGTTTTTATGACGACAGGGTTTCTCCCTTTAGTTCTTATAAAACACATAACCGCATAGAACAACATTTCTGCCATGGCACTGTCTCAGAAGATTCCAGAAGAGAGTTCTGCAGGAGAAGCATGAACTATGGGAATTATGTAGCAAAGGCAGCACTGCTGCAAATTGAATTTGGATCTGTCTATCAGAGGCGCATTTATGTGGCCACATGTAAATGGAAAATCGGAACATTATCCGGATATGAAACACATGATATATATATACACACACACACACACACACACACACACATATATATATATATATATATATATATATATATATATATATATATATATGTGTGTGTGTGTGTGTGTGTGTGTGTGTGTGTGTGTGTATATGCAGCATTGATAATGGGAAAGTATAGTGTAATCCATATATATATATATATATATATATATATATATGTATATATATATATATATATATATATATATATATGTGTATATATATGTATGTATATATATATATATATATATAACATATATATACAAACACACACTCACACACACACACACAGATTAAGGGGATCCGTACAGGGACAGGCATGTAGGGGTAACAGTAACAGAAAAATATCAGCACAGACTCCTTTGTGCATAAATGATTGTTTGTTATTTATAAATGTTTGTGTTTACACTGGTAAAGTTAACTGCATTTTAGAGTGAAGTGAATTGCTTCGCTCCACAATTGTTGGTTAAAGCCCCAGCGCAGCCTAATGTTGACTCAACTGCTTCAGATTTTCAGCCAACATAATTATCTCCCGCTCCCATCCATGTTTTTGTCAACCACTGTAATAATCTCCCACTACAAATATGTGTGTAGCTTGATGCAGATCTCAAAAAATACTCCCAAGGGTGGCAAAGGGCTGGCAGGGAGTTTCAGCAGGGTGGCAATATCATTGTGTGAGTGGGGTTAGAGGGGTCGGGAGGTGGGGAGGTGGTGTGGCCGGTAAAGAGAGGTTGGACAATTGTTCTGCAGATTACCGGTAGTGAACACACTTTCCTCTTAACCCCTTAAAATCCCAAGCTTATTACATACTATGTCTTATTAGTCAGTAACTACAGGGGCTCTAATGCAAAGTAGGTGAGCTATTCTTAGGTTATAGAAATGTGTAATAAAACTTTGGGAATGCTGGTGGGGACCCGGCCACTCAAAGGGTTTAAGACAACACAAACAGACAAAATGTACTCTCAAAGTGAATGTGCGCAGTGGGGGGGTGGGGGGGGGGGGGGGGGGGGGTGGGGGGTGGCAGGATAACAAGAGGTGTGCTGATAGCAAAACAAGTGTTCTTTGAAAAATACAAACACATGCCACAGCAAGGTGGAAGCCAAGGACATGACAGACATTTTGGTCTGGCATCCTAGGTGGCCAGTCAGATGTCAAGGGCTACCCCTTTAAACCTCATGTGGCGTAACACTAGCAGGTTTCGCACTCCTTATTAGCAACAGTATTGGTCGATGCCCAGCATGGTGCCCAGTGTTTGTCTGAAAATATATAGACAGTGTTTGTCCAGGGAGAAGAGAGCAGTGACAGTAGGGTGTACATCAGTGGTTGCTGTGTTGATTATATCTGCATATTGTTTTTGTTTTTTTACAGAATTTGAAAATGCCAGCTGTTCCTTACATTGTGTCATCATTCAGAGACAAATGGTTGACTTTCTACAAAATGGCTTAGAATAAAATCTTGTTACTTTTAATTTGCATTGAAAAGTAACAATGTTTTTTTCTGTTGCCTGTGAAGTTGCTTTTTGAGAGATACAAGGTTTTGTTCTAAGAGCGAGAACATACGTGTTGGTCATCTTTTATCACAGTCTAGCATGTTCTGGTGCATTCTGTTTCATGCATGTTGTTTAAATTATTATCCAAAAATATAGTGGCAAAACCTGTTTAGGCTGCCGCTCAAATTCACAGTCAGAGACCCATCTGGGACGTCCAGAAAGCCTACAGTAATGTTTTTTCTCACATGATTGGCTGATTCCTGTCACTTTTTTGTAATTATGCTAACAGCTCATCTTACACATTAGGACTACTCTTCAACTCTCGAAGTCCTAACCAATAGGAGAGCTCACTTGATTAAAGCTATCTTGATACCACAGAGAAAAACAGTTTCTGATTTGCCAATTTTCCACTGTGAATTTGAAGAATTGAATGCTTTTGTTTCCATCCAAATTTAACAAGGAAACACTAGTAATACTGTAATACTTGCAAAGTTTAAATACAGATCTATTTAAAAATTCAAATGTATTTTTAGTTTTCAGAAATCACTCAGCCTTCTCTGAAAGCCTAGGAGGGCCTGAAGGTTCGCTTTCGTGGTCTACATCATACATAGTAAATATATACTGCTAAAGATTTCAACACCCCCCACTTAAAACACTTTCTGCATCCCCAGATCTGTAGGATTGTCTTGCTCTGGAGCAGATGGTGTGCCGCTGTCTGAAGCAGCTGATAAATGTGATGCTTTCCTTCCCAATCCCGCGCTCCCACTGATTGTGACTTCTATCTAATTCACACCAATAACACCCTGAGTTAAAGTACACAGCAGCGCTGGGAATCCAATAGTTCTTTTATTTTTTAAAGGCCCGTGCGCCATTAATCAAAGCCTTCCCCCAACCCAAGGTGACACACTGATCTCTGCATTGGCCACAGGCCGGATGGAGCTGCTTTGGCACGATCTGAGCAAACATTAATGTGGTGTCCCAGTAGGGCATTCACACACGCTTCTACACACACACACACACACATAAACACCACAAACCTCCTCCCCCTGCTCACATCGCTAATAGGTGCTGCTATTCATGCCTCTTTTGGAAGAACAGTTGGAAGAATCAATAGCAGCAGGTGTGCTATTAGCCTAGATGCAATACCTGCAATACCTCTGCGGAAGCTTCTAGCATAGGATACAACCACACTTGCACATGTTTGTTTTTATAACTGGTCAGGACATGGGGACATATAACATTATACATACATACATATGAACCATACTTAGTCAAAGCATGTATAAAAGTAGTGAGCAGGCCCAGTTGACCTCGAATTTGGATGGAGAAGGTAAGAGGAAAAGATCTAAGTAACTTTGAAAGAGCATTTATTATTAGAGCACGGATGACAGGAGCTTCAGTCATAAAGACTGCTCAACTGGCTAGTGTTTCAATAGGAACAGTGACTAAAGTGACATCTGCATTTAGGTCTTTGGAAAAGACATCAGTCAATAGAGTTGGGAACCACGGTCGAACGCACACATTCAATGACTGTGATGCAAAGAACAAAAGAGTAACTGAGAATGTCAGTGCAGGACGTGATCAGACTATGTTAGCAAGGACAGTCCATCTTCAACTACTTAGAGAGGAATGTTATAGAGGGGCTTCAGTGCATAAACCTCTTATTACAAAGACGACCGCACATTTGGGAGTTCAGTGGTATAAAGGTCATAGGAACTGCTCTACAGAGACAAGTGAACAATGATATGGTCAGAAGAGTCACCATATTCTCCACAAGTGGGAGAGTGCATGTGTGGCTGACATCAAGAGAGTGATACAGGATGGCTTGACCCCTACAGTGAAGGGGTTGGGTAGCTCTCTCATGCTGTGAGAACATTTTACTGCCTTGGTTTGGATCCATTGTCCCCTTAGTAGGAAGGGTCACTTCAAATCAATACAGTCTGTAACCTATTGACTGATCACCTTTATCCTATGATGAAACATTTCTATTTTAGAATGACAGTACCCCTTTCACAGGGCACAAGGGGCCACTGAATGTTTTGATGAGTATGAAAATCATATGGTATCTCAAGTGAGTTGAGGACCTGTTGGACTGACGTGTTAGAGGTCTCCACCATCGTCATTAAAACACCAATCGAAGGAATATCTTTTGTGGGGGGAAAAAAAAAGGTTTCATAGATTTAGAGAGTCTATGCCAGAGTGTTCTGGCAGCTTGTGGTGGCCCAACACGTTTTCGAAGATGTTTTTGTTAGTCACCCATCTGTATATGACTGTCTATATGTAATAGAAATTAAGACCCTGAACCCTAAACCTAATCCCAACCTTATAGGAATGCTCCAGTGTTTTTCAGCATAATCTCCGTCTGCCATATTTAGAACCCATATGTTAAATGCGAGGCCTGTGGGCCACATCAGGCCCGTGGCGTAAACCTAAACCCATCCATCCATTCATCCATCCATCCATCCATTTTCTAAGCTGCTTCTCCCTCAGGGTCACGGGGGGGGTGTGCTGGAGCCTATCCCAGCGGTCAAACCTAAACCCACAATATTACTTTAGTTTTCTGTTAATGTTAGCTGATTTCACATTATGCTGCACTACAATCCCCAGCATGCACTGCAACATAATGATCCACAATCTATGGAACACTAGTGACATCACCAGCCACTCTAGCTGTGTTTTGTCTGCAGTTCAACCAACATAAACACTTATAAACAGCTCAGAAATTGATTCTAAGAACTGATGAAATTATAAGAAAAACATATGGACCTACATCCTGGAGCCATTTATCCAGGTTTAAGTTATCTGTAGCTTAGAATCCAATGGGCAAGATGTTTTAGCGTGTTTTTTTGTCCTCTTTTTTTAGAACAGTCGAAAATGTTGAAAGTATTGATGTGTTAATCAGCTGTATGGTAGATGCGTCAGGCAGACTTGAGGTTAAAAAACGTTACTTTAACTTTATTCCTTTATCTTCAGTAATCAAAAGAAATGGTTTTGCTCATTCCGTTTTAAGCAAATGAAATGCTTTTTTTTTTTAAAGCACACTACAAAGTTAAGACCATTTTGCTCATCCCTAAACAAACACCCACCCACACACCTTCAGACGTTCCACCACGCTGCTCCCTACATCAAAGCTGGGGAACAGGGGGGAGGAAGAACAGGGCGATTATGAGAGACAGGCCGCCTGTGTGTAAAAGAGAGAAAATGTGATGGGAAATGATGGCGAAAGACAGAAGCAGACAAAAAGGAGGGGAGAGAGACAGAGTGGTGCAGATCGGAAAAAAGAAGCAGAACAGCAGGAGTAGAAGTAGAGAAGACAGAAGGTGGACGCCATACGGTTCTGACATGAGTAAATCAGGGTGAGATGAAGTGATGAAATGCACTCGTACGGCTTTAGGGAGCTGCTCTAGTGCAACGCAGAGTCTCTCCACAGCAGAGCTGTGTTCCACTCTGGCCCTTGGCAACCTCTCAGCTCCTCTCTTATCTAGCACCCTTACCCTGGCCATTCTATTCAATATCTGAATAGCTTGCGCTTGTTTAGATCTAATCCACTGGCTATCGATCTTGGGCGCCGCCAATCCTTACAAGGAATCCCTTTTTGCTTATTCTGAGCTCTAAATGAAATTTTGCAGCTGATCAATAATGATAGAAAATGGAATAAAGCGCAGCCTCCAGCCTTGTCATCATTACATGTTTGAGAATGCTGTTTTTATCCATCGCTGTGCGCAATGTGGCATGTTATTGTGTGAGGCGACACACAGTGGACCATGACCAGTGTGTGATTGAGTGCACTCCATGAATGTGGTATTTATTATAGATGCAGTAGAAGTGAAGAAACTCACTACTTTTAATTCTCCAGCTGCTGCTGACCACCACTCATCTGATGTAAACTGAACAAGTGGCCTGTGTGAAATGATGTCTGTCTGTAAAAAGTGAGAGGGTGAGGATAGAGATAAAATGACAAATAAATGAGATTAGCTAATTGAGTGGGCTGGGCAAGTGGAGCAATGGCAGAGGAGTTGGGCCCTGTCGATAATGGGGTGTGTGTTTGTGGACAAAAATGTCCTGACTTTGTAGGAAATCCGAAGCAATCTGATCTGCTTGGTCAGGAGCTATAAAATTTGTGCTTGTAACTTTGTAAAGTGCTTATTACAAAACCTATATGGTTTTCTTTGAACGGAAAGGAATACACTGTTTTTAGTTACTGAGCTTAAGGTTATAATTTATAGCTTGAAATTCCTATTACATGTACAAGAATATAGAAAAATGTCAGAGACCACCGTTGTGTTTATTCAGATTTGAATCAATACAAGTTACTCATAACATATTAATTAAATACATTTACCATATTGCACCCTGCGATCCTGAGGGAGAAGCGGCTTAGAAAATGAATGAATGAATAACGTATTGCACAAATTACACAAAAAACATCCAACGCTGAGGATAGTATCAAATCTGTCAGTGTTTAATTTGTCCACTCTTTATTTTTGTGCACCTACTCTCACTTTAATTCTTCCATCTTTCCAAACTTACAGACACCATTTCCAAGAGACACTAATATTCATACTCAAGCAACTACCCAAACACACCTTTAGCTATATTGCAAATGTATGTATCTACAATATCAAATGTAAAATGGTGAAAAATAAGTGAAACAAGTTTTTTGTGTGTTTGAGTGTTTGAAGGGGATAAGCAGAAAAAGAATGACCGAGTGAGAAAGAGAAAGAGAGAGGCCCTCTGGCCTGCAGCCCATAAAGTAGGACACAGGCTCTAGGCCTTTTCTCATCCTGGAGCCATGACGGGTGTTATGTTCCCATTGGCCACACGTTTTTCAAGGTGTCAAGCATGGAGAAAGGGATTCTGTCCCTCCAGCCTGCTCTCCTGTACCACAAAGCCTTCACTCCTGCTGGCTGACCCGAAGCACAGTCAGCGGGACAACGACACTGCAAAAGCATTTCACATGTTCTTGTCTACTGAGGCCTAGACTGAGAGGTTTTTGTTATTTTATAAAAAAGTAATGGCTCTGGAAACCAAATGGCCCCCAAAGTCTGACTGTGGATGGAAGAGCCAGATCGCTGTTTACCTCCTCTTCCTTCATCAGCTCCTTCCCTGTCTCGTGTGGCTGACACCAGGGCAGGCGTTTATTTTGGCATTCTCAGGCAGCGTTACTCCCGGAGAAGACATTTCCTGTCGTTGTCGGGGAGAGAAACTTTTTGCTGAACACCTCCAGCACACACAGGCAAAGAAAAACATGTTACATAAGAGCCTGGAGACATCTAAGAACCTGTGGTGGACTGGACAGAGTGGAGGCAGATTTGCCCTCAAGTTACTGTTCCATTGGCCGGCATTTCATTTTGCAGCTGAAAAAGTCTGTGTGATGAATATTCTGAAAAGGAATATGCTGCTCTCTGACATCTTGCACATCCAGTAACCTTCTGATACCACATACACGATTTTAAGCTGCTTATCCTGCTGGGTCATGGGGGGTGCTGGAGCCTATCCCAGAGCTCATTGGGTGGAAGTCAGAAAACACAGGTCGCCAGTCCATCACCCAAATGGCAGAGACACAGACCTACACATTCACAACTAGGGCCGATTTAGCATCTCCAGTTCGCCTGCCAGCGCATCTTTGGACTGTGGGAGAAAATCAGAGCACCAAGAGCAACCAGAGCAACCAGAAAATGTAAACCCCATTGCTTGGACGAGGAATATAACCCAGGGGCAGTCATGGGCTGGAGGTTAGGGAACCAGCCTCGTGACCAGAAGGTCACCGGTTCGATCCCCAGAGCCAACAGCACATGACTGAGGTGTCCTTGAGCAAGACACCTAACCCCCAACTGCTCCCTGGGCGCTGCGGATTGGGCTGCCCACCACTCTGGGCAAGTGTGCTCACTGGCCCCTAGTGTGTGTGTGCTCACTAGAGTGTATGTGCTGATTCACTGCATGGATGGGTTAAAGGCGGAGGTGACAGCACTAGCGACCATGCTGCCCACCCTCTGATACTGGCTGACGCATTTATACATATTTACTTATGGTCTTTATGAACATAATTAATAACAGAGAATGTGGTCAAGATTTTATCTCTATGTGGCATAAATCAACATGAAAACTTAAAGCCCCAGGGAAGCTGTGTTTCTGTTCTAAATAGGGTTGATCTAGCTCTTGCAGCCACACAATATACATAACTTTCTGATGTCCACTAAATGGATGCAAAATTCTTTTCTCTCTATATCAACTGGGCGGTCCTGATCTTGGGCCATGTATAAGTAAGCAGTATCCCCACCAGTCGCAAGGCCGATGTATGTTATCCCACCCCAGCAAAGCTTTAACAACTGGGTTCCCCATTAGTCTTTGTCTGTTCAAGCCAGAAAAACTTACAAAGCAAAAGCTAACAACCAAGCGAAAGCTTACCTAGCAAGCATAACTAAGCTGTATGTTCATCTAACCGTTTATTTGTCTGTTTGTTTGTCCAATCAGCCACACCAGCATTTGTTGGATGCAACTCCAGCAGTAAAGTGAATAAGAACCTTACCTTCTTCAAAAACGTTGCCATGCATTGCTTTTACAGGAAAAAGAAAAAGGCTACTTTACTTTTAATGTAAGTCAGTGGAACCAGATTTTTTTTTCCAGGTCATTTTGGGCCTTTTCCTTTGGTCCATTCATCATGAAATTAACACACAATAGACAACAGGCAAATTTTCAAATATACAAGGTTTTACAAGAGATACAAGGTTTTCTTCTGACAACAGCACTGTGTAGAGTCTCATTTCTCCTTGCTTTACTCACCGCTGTGTTTAGTTTGGCCTTAGAAGACTTGTAGGCCAGACAATTCTCACATTGTAACATGTAATAATTTCTTATGAAATGACACTGCCCCAAAAGTATTTGGACATGCTTAAGAACGTAGTAAGTTCATTGTATGAGGAAACAAAACCAAGTGGTACCCATTTTAAACATTCCACGGCTGTCATTTTCTTTTATCAAAGTATTATTTTCAAAAGGCATTATTGTTTGATGAGATTCTTTGCAGACTTCTACAGGTTTCTATACAGAATGCCTTTGTATACTTCGGAGATCATGATCCCATCGGTGAACACCAGCTCCCCAGCACCACTGTAAGGAAAACAGCCCCAGACTTTGGAGTTTCGATCTCTGTGCTTTCCCACTAGCCTTAAGTAGCCTGGTTGGAATTCTTCTCCAGGTTTTCTCCACACAAAGTCTTACGTAAAGGATTTTGCCCTGGAAAAGAGATTTTGTGAAGTAACCCAAAGAACCAGTCATTAAAGTGTCTGAATACTTTTGGGGGTCACAGTATTTGGAAACTGTTCCAATATTGAATTGTATCAGTACCACCCAGCACTATGCTTTGCTGCACAAAGTCTTCGTGTTGTGGTTCTGCGGCACTCGGCACTGAATGCTGAGTAAATGCGAGTATCACAGCACACATTAACGAACAGCGTGGGGCCCTCTCGCTCTCTGTGTTCTGCTGCTCATTCCAGCTGGCTTCTGCTGCGCTGCTGCTCCACTACTTGCTGCACTTTGTTGATTGCGCCTTTGTGTAAACTAAAACGTGAGTTTAGAGAAGGGCTGTAAACAAAGCGCTTGCTTCAGCTTGGTGCAGATTGCTGTAGAGCTGAACTTGAGTCAACAAACCCTGCGAGCTCCATATGGGAGCCTCCGTCAGCGCCGCTTGACAATGCAATTAGAGTCACAGCTCACGTACAGAACCGCACTTGCACACTCGCATGTACAGTATAGTCCCAGATCTCTCCTTCTGTCGCTTAATGCAGTTGCTTAACACTGTTGCTTAATGCTGTTGGTGAGAGTGATTGTTGACAGCTCGCATGCTGCTCCTCAAATGGCTCATTCTTGTGGAGTGCCTGAGCATCCTTCACAGACAGGCCTGCTTTAATTCACAGCTGTAATTACAGCTCTCCCGATCTCAAGCTCAGCTCATATGTCGCTCAATTACACTAATATGGGGGGTAATTACAGGCACATTAATGAATTTTTGTCTTGGTGCAGGCCCGATTGCGGAATATTTAATCATCTCCACTGTATATGAAACCTCATTTTTGTGCTTGAGGTTTCTATGTAATAGTTACAAATTGTTAATTATATCGTGCGATATAATATTCTAATTTTAAAACTATGCCGATTGTAATTAAAGGGCCCCGTACTTTCTTGTATTTGCGTTTTTTTTCCTTGATGTCCACCTATGACACTCGTGTGGTTTTTATATAAACAGTCATAAATCATTTTTTGAATGACCATTTTCCAACCTCTCTTTATCTCTAAGAGTTAAACAGGCTGTTTTTGTTTCTGTGCTGTTA
Source organism: Pygocentrus nattereri (assembly GCF_015220715.1). Classification (NCBI taxonomy): domain Eukaryota; kingdom Metazoa; phylum Chordata; class Actinopteri; order Characiformes; family Serrasalmidae; genus Pygocentrus; species Pygocentrus nattereri. The sequence continues at coordinate 34,908,091 of NC_051227.1, read as the reverse complement.
AAACTGAGAGATGTAAATGGCTGCTTCATTAACTGGCTGCCCTGTACTGTGCCTCATTCAAAAAGTAGTCTAGGCTGAAAAACGTCTTATGACTTCAGCATGAATGGGCAGAGCTGAACTGGTGTAGGCTGATGTATGTAAATGCAGTATGTTTAAAAACTTCAGACAGGGTTTACAGATTATATCAAACTTTTAGTTTATTTAAAATAGATGAAGAATATTCACTCATGGTGTGGGACCTCTAAAGCTCCACTTCTCCTAGGTATCTGCAATGTATATAGTACAGAGCTACGCTGGTGCTGCATAAATAAAAATTAGGCATGGGAACAAGATCATTAAATCGTGGCCACGACTGAGTAAGGCGTGGGAACGAGATCCTAATGCATGTCCACGACTGAGTAAGGCGTGGTCATGCATTAGGATCTCGTTCCCACACGTTACCCATGCCTTAGTAAGGTGTGGGAACGAGGTCCTACACTCTTATAACTTAGTAAATGGTTGGAACTGAACTGCTATAGGCTGAATAGGCAGATGTATGAAAATGCATTGGCTTTTAATGACATCACCAAACAAGTGAATTCACAATGGACTACTTTTGCAGCTTAATTTCCAGATATTCACTGGGGAATGATTGGTGTGTTTTGAGACTTTAGCAGTGTTTGCATACTATATCAAACTCTGCCTTTAAACTAGGTGAGGAAAATTCAGTTTTTCCATGATATAGGCCCTTTAAAGCTCAATCTTTCCAAGCTGTCTGTGATGTAGATAGATCCAGCTCTGTGGTTTCACAGCAGCTGCCTCACCGGTAAGAGACTGTTAAGTTATTGCCAGCCACCAGTTGTACATCTAACTGCAGAAAGGCCAGGCTAATTAGTTTTGACTATTGTGCAGAGGCTGTTTTCCTGTTCTATTTCTACAGTAATTGGCCTTCCCATGCTCACAAAATAATAGGCGGCAGATAGCTAAGTGTTTTCTTTTAGCCATGTAAGCAAGTGCAATTAAAAAAAAGCCCATTATCCCCTGGATGTCTTGGCAGTTGAAGTAAAACAATACAAAAAAGGTCACCTGCCTTGGGAACCTTCCTTGAGTGTTCCAACACTACTTTTGTCTATTTCTAGGGAAGAAGACCAGGGTATTTCTCCTTCCTGGACCCATTCTCTCCAGGGGTTTGGCTCTTCATGTTGCTGGCGTATCTGGCAGTTAGTTGTGTGCTCTTTCTGGTAGCCAGGTAACTATCCAGCTCCATGCTGACACCTGCTGACACACAGAGGAACCGGTGCAGTTTTACTACACTTTAACGCGGTGCCAAATCTATAAAACAATAAGTCATTCATTTATTTCTCAGAAATACTGCCTTTTGCTGTAAGTAAACAGTTTCACTAGTTCAACTACTTATTCTGACATACAGTATTTTACCATAAAATACAATGTAATAACAGTACCCAGCATTAAAATAAATGTGAATGCCTGTTAAATAAAGGTGATCATTTGTTTTTCTGAATTTAAAATCTATTTCTAATTTTTAAATTAACAACAGCAGTGTTAAATGCAGTATGTGTATGCTTCATGTATTTTTTTTACATGCATTTAACATAAAAAACGGATATCGACCAATAAACTTAACAGTACATTTATAGTGAAAATACTTTGTTTTTTTCTACCCAGCTGAACAAATTCATGGCTGTACATGCTGACCTAGGGCTCATTGCTTCTATTTGGAACACTGTGTCTATACATACACATAGAGATGTGGAAATATTTGCTCTTCAAATGTGAACCTTGTGATGCTTTCCTTGTCATGCAAATACCGGACACGGAGCACAGTAATGCTAGGCTGTCATGCTGCTGAGGGAGACTCTGTTCTACACTCTGCAGCACATTCTCAGAGTGTCATTATAGTGCCATCAGTCACAGGCGGCCCCATGCACTCCACACTCCTCCTCTGGGACTGAAAAACAGGTTACACAGCCACCAGGGACTGCAGGTGACTTCATGCTTTGTCAACTGTTAAAGTTGTTCCTGACCAGCCTGTGTTTGCCTTTCCTCTTGTCTTTCTTTTTTTTCCTCTCCTTCCACAGGCTCACCCCCTACGAGTGGTACAATCCACACCCCTGCCTGAAGGGACGCTGTAGTCTGCTTATTAATCAGTACTCTTTGGGGAACAGCTTCTGGTTCCCTGTTGGGGGGTTCATGCAGCAAGGCTCCACCATTGCCCCCAGAGCTCTCTCCACACGCTGCGTCAGTGGAGTATGGTGAGAGTACACGCACACAATCACTCTCTTACCATCTCTCTTTCTCTAAACGCAGCTTCTTTCTCTGCTCAAACGCCAGTTGCCAGTGGTCTGTAAGTAATACACATGGTGGATGTGAGCTGTAATGCTGCACTTTCACTCGGCCTGTCTGTTTTCCTGACATGTTATTGTGCTGCCGATTATATGGATCGTTCAAACCACTCCACGCCAAGGTCAGCAGAGAATAATAAGATGCTCAAAGTCCTCCGCGAGTGTGCAGCAGTCAAGGGTATAGATCTCATTTAGATTCCAATCTCACAATGGCATAAAGGGTCGGTTTTGCATACATGGATCAAGCCTAGTTTTGGACTAAACTGCATTGCCGATTTAATGCCATCAGGAGAAAGTCCCGTTTAGTCTATGATTAGAATCAGGCCCATGCACAGATATTTTGTTGCAGGGGTCCAAGGTAACAAAGGGCAACCTGAACATGAATTAAACGTAATTCGGAAATCGTAGATATATGAATTACTTTTTCAGAATATTGCAAACGTACTTGTCAAAGGAGACGGAGTCAGAGGAAACGTATCACAGTGCTAAGAGTTTTTTCCCAAATCAGCCAGGAACACTAGCATTAGCAGGGCCGACTCAGCTGACATAAGCAGCTGTTTTGGGCCCTGCAACCACAAGGGCCCCCCTTAGCTTCTAGGTTATTACTGTACAATTACAGTATGTGACTAAGAGGCTTGAGTGAAGGGGAAAGGTAACTAGTTAATCACGTCTCAAAGAACATATGCATTTGGAGCCAAAAAGCAGAACAGAAATGGAGAAGACACATGGGGGATGATTCCACCACGAGAAGAGCTGTTTATTAAACACCTGTGCAGAAAGGCATGTACACAGCTCTTTACCCATGGGGGAGGTCACCCCCAGCCACAGGTTTCACCCTGACCAACTCCCAACACTAACAAGCCACATCCCCTGTCACAGAATAACACAATAAACACACACCTTCAACTAACAATCAATGACATTAACACCAAGAAGCCCCTGTTTTGGAGGGGATGCACTACATATGCATCTAGAGGCCAGTGCCAGCCTGTAGTGGGTCACTACAGTATATTTTGTTTTTGTGGTGTTACTGTTACCGAGTGACCGAACTGGGCTTTGTCTAACCAAGCAGGTTTTAGTCTTTACTAAGCTTAACAAACACTGCTGAGTAGCTCATTCTTAATTTTAATAATTAAAGCTTTCTCAGTTCGTCCAGACATGAATACTCATGTTTTTATAAATCCTTGTGGCAACATAATGATTTATGATAGCCAATCACATGAAACATGAGGAGGAGCCATCAACGAAGGAAAAAGAAATCCTACTATATAAATATGTAGAAAGTAAAGCATTTATAAAGGTAAAGCAGCAATGCTGTCACCACCAGCGTTAGATCCAAATGAGATCAAAGTTAGCTGGGTGAGCATGAAATACTGCACTGATCCATGATTTAAAATGAGCCCCAAATGAGCGGCCACTCACCAGCAATACACAAATTCCCCGGTTATTAATGTATACAACACAGACAGCTTGTGGAGGTCATTGCTATTATTTTCCCCTTCGTTTTAAAGTACATTAGCTTGATGGGGGGCTCTCAAAAATCCTGCTTAGGACTCCCGACCCTGTTAAAACCAAGATTTGAAATCTAATCTCCAGCATACAGATCTGTGCTGTTACCCACTATGCCATTTATTTACTATGAACCAGTGAGGTCTAACTCTGTTTAAGCTCTATTTAAAGGGGAACTCCACCGATTTTTGAAAAAGGCCTGTATAATTCAGTGGTTGAAATTTCAACAAAGTCATTCAGAGTGGTTCAATGTAAAATGCTTCATTTTTAGAGAAAGTTGCTGGCTCACATTCCTTTACAGTGGTGGTGATAGGAACTAGGGGTTGCCATGTCTACAACACACACAAAGCCATTTTAGTTACTATTCAGAATCATCAGTGAAATTACACATGTCTTCTGAGGTTTTATATGTAATGTATGTAATGATGATGGTAAAATAGGCATAAATTGGAAAAAATGTTTTCTTTGGAGAGGTTTTGTCATAGAACACCCACCATGTAGCCCCCCAGCACTAGATTAAATTGAAGTACATTTTAGGTCAAATTTTATCACAAACTACCATAAAACAATGTCTCAGACCTCAGGCTGTGCATACATAACCATTTCACGCAATAACTTTCTGTGGGGGAGCTTCTAGAGGCATTAAACTCTTCAGACATCTGGTTCCTATCACCACCACTGTAAATAAATTCTGACTTGCTGAGTGTCTGTAGAAGCATTTTAGATCAAACCACTCTGAATGACTTCATTAAACCGTTTAATTATGCAGAAATTTTGCAAATCAGTGTTTATTTACTATAACAAACTTGGTGTAGCACATTTTTAACCCCTTACACTCGCATTGTGTTTGGTTGTTGTTTAGAATACCCTCATATCCCAGTGTGATGCTTTCTTGAAGAGATTAGTGCTTTTTCCAGCTCTGGAATTTGCAGCATTGTGACAGGTCGAAGTTACTCAGGGGAAATCTCCCTAGGAGGCTGTTACTGCACCAGAGTGGGCACATGAGCAGTGAAGCTCATCGAACTCAAGTCGACTATCAAGCTCTGTTCCTGAGGCGAAGCTGAGCTAAGCCTCACTGAAATATGTCCTGAAGAATGGCCATGTAAAACACAGCTATTCTACACATGACCCAGAGGGCACTTTGACTGTCTGAGGACAAAAGGACAGGGGCCTCTAATATGTCTGTGCACATGCCTAATTAGGTGTAATCTGGGTCTGGGAAACTAGATTCCAGAGTTGTTTGCGGGATATATGGCTTGGTCTGATCTACAGTTGTTTCCATTCAGTTATCTCTTTGTCGATGTCCAGGTGGGCCTTCACCCTCATCATCATCTCTTCCTACACGGCCAACCTGGCTGCCTTCCTCACTGTGCAGAGGATGGAGGTGCCCATCGAGTCCGTGGACGACCTGGCAGACCAGACGGCCATTGAGTATGGCACCATGCACGGAGGCTCCACCATGACTTTCTTCCAGGTAAGTCATTTTTCCAAGGGCAAAGGCATGAACACTACAGCAGCCCCCGCAGAATCAATGCCATGTCAGCAGCCTTATCAGATATGTCACCACTGCTCTTACCTGCCCAGGCTTTATTTGTTCTCTGGCTTAATGTCATTGCCATTCAATATCTTTGCCCTCTTCAGAGAGCTCCTCAGCCTCTCACTGTGATTTTTTTGTGTGTTTTAAGTCTGTGTGGCTTTACCTGCTTCCTAGTGGAGCTCTGCCTGTTTGACAGATTCACAGCAGCCCTGCTCCATCAAGCCCACTCCAAACTGTCAGCATATCATCAAGTTTTTGATTAGTTACATCAGTCACGCTGCCTTGATTGTACAAGCTTCAGTGAAGGGGAGGCCGCAGAAACACCAGAATTTCTCGTGTATGTAACTAGGCGTGAAGAGATGCTAACTTGTTCTGTTTTCTCTGGTCAGAACTCCCGTTACCAGACGTACCAGCGCATGTGGAACTTCATGCACTCCAAGCAGCCCAGTGTGTTTGTGAAGAGCACTGAGGAGGGCATTGCCAGGGTGCTGAACTCCAACTACGCCTACCTGCTGGAGAGCACCATGAACGAATACTACCGGCAGCGCAACTGCAATCTCACACAGATAGGGGGCCTGCTGGACACCAAGGGCTACGGCATTGGCATGCCTCTGGGTGAGGGTCCCTAGGTTTTTCGAGATCTTAGCTGGTCACCTCATGTTAGCTGCAGCTTTGTGAAGTCAAGGGACGGTAGAGAGGAGTTTGCAGTCACATACAAACTGACTCAACTCTTTAGCTTATTAAGAGGATTTTCCTGAGTCGGGAAAACACTTCCGGGAAAAGGAAATCTCATTGCTCGTTGTTTTACTTCTATTATACTCTCTAAATCTCACATGTCTTTAGAAACTGAAAAGTACAAGGAAAACTCAGGAGTCCTCTCACTGCTTTATTTGGAGGGAAATAGCCAGTCACAATAAAGATCAGCTAAAAAGTGTGTCACTAGTCCATTCTTGGAGCAAGACGGCCTGATATGCTGATTAACATAATGAGTTTCGGATGCTACGTAAAATTGTAGGAACTAGCCAGTCAAATAGGTCCAAAAAGAGCTGCCTGTTTCTCAGCAGCCTGTGTAAGAGAGGTTGGTGAGGAGAGGTCTTTGTTCTTCATCATGGGGATCTTTATCCTTGTTTCAGGTTCGCATAATTAGATGCTTCCACAGATTGCATAAGACGTTTATGGCTGTCCTTTTGCCCACGTTGCACTGGTCATATTCGCTGTAATGGTTTCTCTTGTTGATGTCTGCCCTTTTCTGTTTCTGCCCCAGTCTAATTTGTTTCCTGCGTCATGTGGGGTCCCTAGCCGTTGTATTATTGTTGTCATTTTGGTTTCTGTCTCCTCCCAGTCCTGCCTCCTTGTTATCTGTCTTACCTGTGTGTGGCCTGTTGCTCAACCCTCTAATTATTCCCAGGCGTTTTATGTTTGGTCCCAGTGTATTTATACCCTGTGTTTGCTCAGTTCCCTTGTTGCTAATGTGGTTATTTGTTGCTATTGTCTGTACTTCTTGTTTTTATTCATCTCATTGTAGGTTTTATTTGTCATTCTTTGTGTTTAATTCTATGTTTTACTCCTGCATGTTTTCCTTTGTGTTTTTTGGACATATCTGCTGTACTAAACGAAGTTAATTAGCTCTTAGGCTCTGTCAGATCAGACGTAAATGAAAGTAACTCGCACTTGCATCCAGTCGTATCACCTCTGTTGTTACATTCGCAGCCAGTTATGCAATCAGCAGCACATCTGAGTGGAAATTATATACAATGATGGCATGAATAATCTGTTTAAAAAGCATCACATTATTTACTGTTGCTCAGTACGATTGACAGTTTGCAAAGTTATGATTGACTTGCCTCTGAGGCAATCTATGAACATTGCTTCTGCAATCAAGCAAGGAAAGCTGACATAACTCCTGAAAATAAACATGCAATGAGAACAGCAGTGGCAGTAAATTAGTCAAATTTATTAGGCAAAAAATGTAGCATATAACAGGGCAGTCATGGGCTGGAGGTTAGTGAACCAGCCTTGTGACCGGAAGGTCGTCGGTTCGATCCCCAGAGCCGACAGCACATGACTGAGGTGTCCTAGAGCAAGACACCTAACCCCCAACTGCTCCCCGGGTGCTGCGGACTGGGCTGCCCACCACTCCGGGCAAGTGTGCTCACTGCCCCCTAGTGTGTGTGTGCTCACTAGAGTGCATGTGCTGTTTCACTTCACGGATGGGTTAAATGTGGAGGTGAAATTTCCCCATTGTGGGACTAATAAGGGTCTCTTAATTAATTAATTTCATAATTAATACCTTCCACCTGCTATCCCAATCATCTAGAGGGGAGTGCTGTTAAATGTCATTCCTGAAGATGAAATAATTGGACTCATTTTTGCAGTAGACCATGCTCAGAGCTCCATTTAACAGACAGGCTTGCGCCGGTTCAAAGGTAAACTAAACTTTATCTGGGTTACATTATTTGCTACAAATCACTTTAATATGATATCAAAGGATAAATAACATTACAGAAAAAAACACGACTGTTCATTTCTCACATCTGTGATTAAAACATGATTTGCAAGTATTAATATTAATGCCCTCATCAATCTGCCATTCTTTGTAAGGTTTCGTTAAACTTTGCTGAAAGACATCGTGTAAAATACAGTGAGTTCTCCTAAGCCCCTAACGTTGCTCTGACTGGCTCCAGTGTTAGCTTTAGCACTAGCTCTTCTGTTACTAAAATCTTCCACTTTATTAGAGATGAAAACTTCTTTAAAATCAAATGACTAAACGAATTTGATTAATAAGCATGATTTTGTTTGCATTAAATTGGTGTACAAGTACATTTTGTCAGTTCTCAAATAATCATCTTCCAAGGCCGATTTATTTTTGAGTTAAATGTTTCGAATGTGCTCCTCTGTGTGCTTCTGTATTTCTCTTTGCACTGCAGAAGATCTTTGTCTATTAGTACAAGTGTTACAGATGCTACTAGATGGCCTGCTTTGCTGTAGGAAAAAGTAATCACAGTCGTGGGCTGGAGGTTAGGGAACCAGCCTTGTGACCGGAAGGTCGCCGGTTCGATCCCCAGAGCCGACAGCACATGACTGAGGTGTCCTTGAGCAAGACACCTAACCCCCAACTGCTCTCTGGGCGCTGTGGATTGGGCTGCCCACCGCTCCGGGCAAGTGTGCTCACTGCCCCCTAGTGTGTGTGTGTGCTCACTGGAGTGTATGTGGTGTTTCACTTCACGGATGGGTTAAATGTGGAGGTGAAATTTCCCCATTGTGGGACTAATAAGGGTCATTTATTTATTTATTACATTGCCCACAACACTGTCTGGTATTGGAAACCACTGCATTAACAGAAACTTGAACTTGAACTTGAACTATTGTTTCAGAATGAACTGGGTGTGAGCTAATCAAGGTGTACTTTGTGATTAGCATTGCTTTCTTTCTGATTCCTTGTATTTGCACAGGCTCGGTGTACCGGGATGAGTTTGACTTGGCCATCCTTAAACTGCAAGAGGAGAACCGGCTGGAAATCCTCAAGAGGAAATGGTGGGACGGCGGCAAATGTCCAAAAGAGGAGGACCATAGAGCCAAAGGTCTTAAAGTCGTCCTGCTAACTGTTACACCACCGGCATCTTGTTTGCCGTGCTCTGAGTGGATAACTTTGTGCGTTTGTTTGTGTCTGTTGTGTAGGCCTTGGCATGGAGAACATCGGAGGGATCTTTGTGGTGCTGGTGTGTGGTCTATTAGTAGCTATCTTCATGGCGGTGCTGGAGTTTGTATGGATGCTGCGTCAGACTCCAGGAACAGAGGTGAGAGAGGGCTATTTTACCTGCCTCTGCTTTGTGTCCTTCTCCCCACCCACGCGCCTCCCCTCCTGAGCCTTTCCCCCTGTCCAGCCCCACCCAGCCCTCCACCTTACAGCACAAACACCAAAGAGTATACCTCACACAGGTCCATTGGTCTCCACTGGCCTGTACCAGCTCTACAGGTATTCCCCAGAGGGTGGCTATCGCCTCTTAACTTTTCAAAGAGCAAATTTTAAACTCAATATCTGACATATAATCAATGTATAACTCCTGTCTTCTTGTGTCTTTCATAACCAACCTGTGTCAGATTGGATTGTTTTCAAGAAAACACTGTGATTGTTTCAAAGAAAACACACTTTTTTGCTAAATAAAACTTAAGAATGTCTCAGTAGAACCCCTAGACATGTGACTTCTTTGTGGGGGGTGTATATATGCATGGAAGGGACTGATTACGTGTTATCAAGTAAAACATATTAAAAGTGTTGGGTATAGACACCATATGCTGTTGTTACCATATGTTTGAGCATATGTGAGTGGGAAATATAGGACTCTGGGCTCCTGCCGCTCCATCTCGAAACCATCTGCCTGCTACATCTGAACTAATTGAGTTAATTGTGATTAGGAGCTTTTCATTTACCCTTTTGATAAGGTTTAGGGCTTCTTTCTTTAGAGCAACTAGAATTACTCAGCATACCAAGCGATACTGAAAAACACAGAAGTCCCTTTTTTTTTTCTGTCAAGGCACTCTATTTTTAAAAGCTTCCAATTATATTTCATGGGCTTCCAATTAGACATTCAGTTCATTCATATTGTTAGAATTAGCAGTAATAAGCAATCAGCAGCCTTCAGGGCCGCTTACGTTGGATATGATAATGCAGATGCTGAAATTGAGGTTTATATCTCTGCAAGAGTCAGAAACACAGCCACATCAGGGTTAGTCTCACGGGGACAGATGTGATCTTATAATGAGCACGTCTGGAGACAGTTTTGAGAAATTATGAGCTAAATGTGGGTGAGAATGTTGACTTATTAGGGTGTTAACAAGCTAAGTGTGAAATTTCTAAACCTATGCATGTCAACTTTGTCTTACGGCCAACAATCAGCAAGCCTGTCACTAGCCCATCGATGTAATGTAAGTTAGCATGGCTTAAATGTCCATGGCCTAAAAACTCCAGTTAAGTATGTAGAATATGTAAAAATAAACATTACCTCTTACAAGGGAAGACGTTTGTTTTTTCCAGTGTTATCAATTATACTCTGGACATTAAAAGAGCACAGACTAGAGGAACTTAAAGCTGGTTTACACATGCATAGGCTTGATCGTAAGGGATTTAACCACAGTGCAGCAGCAAAAGTTTAACAAGTTGTTCACAGATGTGTATCTTGTTCTGTGAGACTTCATTGCTGCGTGATTCCAAGGCTGAATGTCAGTGCTTTCAGGCTGTTAGGGCAGAGGCAGATCACAGGTCTACAGGAAGTGGTCTGATCCACAGGCTATTGAAACATGGATGAAAGTTTTTGTTGGTGATGTGTGTTTTCATAGTCTGTACACCACGGATGCTTCCAGGTTATTTTGTTAAAGTGTGTGTTGAGTGTGTGTGGGTGAGAGGGGGAGTGTGTGTATGTGGCCGTTCAGTATTCAAGGTCTGCCTTCAAGCTAGTATAGCTGAAAAAGCAGGCAGCGTGTCCGTGACATTGGTGTTACAAGCTACTGCAAGTGTAGAGCAATTAGCTCTCAGAATGAAGTGTGATTGGCCCACTGCTCTCTGTATTAACTGCCACCTCCCACCACCTTTAACTGTGTTTAAAGTGTTAGGTCAGCGCAACATCAAACTTACACGATTGTATAATGATCCCACATGTACTTGAGATGTTTAGTGTCTAAAGTTTGCTTCTTTTGTTTTGCTCTGCAACTAATATACACTATTTTCCCATAAAACAAACCTTGTGTTTACTATTTTCCACATTTTAGAATGATAATTGCAATATCACAACTGTGCAATAGATCATATAGAATTACTTCAGGCAGAAATGTTGACATTATACCAAGTAGGGCAATTTAGACCCCACCCTCCTTCCTCACAACACAAATTAAATTCTTGAACAAGGAAAAACATTAGAGTAATATGTACGAATGTGTTTTTCATAATCTTAAACTTATGACTGGTAATGTAGGTAACCACCAGTCGGCATTGTGGAAGCTGTATACCTAAATCATCAGTCACTTGCCTCAGTCCCCGTTAAATTGTAAAATGTTAGATAGCTTATGAGCTTTCTGACAAATGGAAAAAAGTACAGACTGTTATTAGCTGACCAACTGACCATTTTTATAGACAACATGAGATCACAAGAGCAACTCATGAGTTTTTCAACAGCTTGACGTAGTTTGAGGTGAGTGTCTGATGATTTAGGCAGTTTGCACAGTCTAAACTGGTGTATATATTACTTGTTAGTTATGTTAGCTCTGTATGTATTGGACGCCACACACGCTTAGACTCAAACACGTACCAGGCTAATCAACTATTTTTGGAACGAGGAGAAGATTGTGTAGATTTGATTTTTAAACAGTCACTTGAGCCTAAGCCTGTCGCTGATTTCTGCTCCCAGAGAACCGCAAACAGCTGAGCTTTTGATATTGTTTTGAATCAACCACAGACTACTGTGATATTAAAAGTTAAAGCAATGGTTTGACGAAAAGTCTAACGTACATGATTATTTGTTTTCCCTAGTATAACTGGCAAGTCCAGTTTTTGTGTAAAACACTTCTATACCTTTGCAGAAGGCTAATGGTGCTAACAAGATGTGAAAAGCTGTAGGCTTCCATTAGTATGACGGAAATTGCCCAGTGAAATTAAACACTTGTTCAGTAAACATCATTTAATGTTTCAAACAGAAATGCAGCTGAGGAATTGTAGAATAAATGGAGAATAAATGATATTTGGGGGAAGATTAAAAACCTCAAAGTGTGGTCTAAAAGATTATGCCTGCAGCTCCTCCTCCAACACCATTCCATTCCTGTTATCCCAAGTTCCCCACTGCCAGAACCCCATGGCCTTGTCCCATTGACTTTACTCACTTTAATCACTCTTTCTACCACCCCTTGGTCATCCAACCTACCGGCACCTGCCTTTTCAACCTTTCTGTGTGCTTTGGAGGTATGGGTGTCTACAAACACTGCCACATTTTCTCAGCCGATGCAGGAATGTGACTCTCGTTTTTATCCCAGCCACTCCTTCTTTCCTGCCCTATTCTTCCCAACTCCTTCCCTCTTCATTCTGCTCTTTGCTTAGCCTCCCATTTAATTTTCACAGCTCTGTTCCTGCCAGTCAAACAGCAGCTTCAAACTTTACTGTCTGCTGGCCCTCCTGCCACACTACTTATTAGTGTCTACCTCTTCAGCCTTCCTTAAGAGCTCCAACCCACATGCTTCTAAGGTTCTTAATGTCCTTGAGTTTGTCCTTGTATCACTCCACAGAAGTCTGCCTTCATCTCCTAACTTCAGTTCTGCTTCACATTTGTCCATCCAGAAAATATCTGCCTTAAATACTTCAGTTTAGGCTTTGCCTACCTTGAGTTTGGATCTTGCACTGATTTATTTTATGAAGATCCAAGGATACCTTACTGATTGACCTGTGGAACTGTATCCCTTGATCGTAATTGGTCTTCTGTAGGGGGCTTGAGTGGACAAAGTGATTCTTATCCACTGTGATAGCTAATAAGGATACTCTAATGTCGTCCTTCTGTGAAGAACGCATCAACTAGATGCCCCAGTCAGTCAACCTTCACAAACTCCTGAGGTTAGAAGCTCTTGCTTCTAACAGCCAATGCCTTCATGATATACTAACCTGTTTCTGGAAGTTATAATCTGCCTCATGAGTCATCCAGCCCTTAATCTACCATGTCCCCATATCTAACATCATGTCTGTGTCTAACATAATTATTCATTTCACAATCTAGTGTTGACCTTGTTTTTTCTCTCTCAAGGTTTTGTCCTTTGAGAGGTTGATCTTTCACCAACCAATTGGAATCCTTAAATTAGAACCTCCTGCACAGACACTTGATGTAGTACACTCTCACTTACTTTTCATTTCCGAAATCAATTCCCCTGCTTTCCATTTCTGGCCCGTAGTCTTTGCACAAAGTTCCCAGTGTTACACTGATCATGATACCAGTTCAGCATCTTCCTAAGACTTCTGTTCACCGTCCATGTCTCCATCATGGACTTCTTAGGTATTCCACACCTACACCCAGACATGATTTAAGGCATCCTAAAAATTCTTTATTATATAACATAGAGGTTTTGGGGATTCAGCCTTCTAACATGAAGCAGGAGCTGCACAGCATTCCAAGTTCTCAAAGTTCTCTTCCCTCCTATGTCATATGATCTCTCATCATCTCTCCTCAAAGTATGGTCTGTTCCCACCAAATGGAAGTTTTGGTGAAGACCATGTCAGAAATTCTTCCTTTCTCCTGTCTACCTTCCTATACATTTTCATCATTACTTCCATTTCCTGTGGAGACCCCCATCACCCCCCTTTCTTCTACCAATTCCTCAGTCCTATCTCGCAGTTCTTCAAGGAGGGGTCTGATTTACTAGCACAAAGGGGCAAAGATGCCCCCAGTCATACAATATTTAGTATCTCCTTTTAATACACAAAATATTAAAGAAACTGTCGGAATTCTCAGATGATGTTTGGGTATTCTTAAAATGATTAATTTGACTGCTTATCACCTTGCAAATTATGGAATACAAGGTCAAATTGGAAAACCACCAAGCAATATAAATTCAGAGCCAATGCTATATGTGATGACTTGATCAGAAACAAAGGTTTTGTTCACCTGTGTAATGGTTTAGATTTGAAAGCTGTCCTCTTCCTTCTTGTTATAAATGCTTAGCCTACTAGCCTTGGTGTTAACCCTTAATAGGTTGTCGGCCAGACTTTAACAGAGGATCATGTATGTTTGAGTTTTGTTCCAACTGTTCCTTTAGTTGAATTGTTGACATTTCAAATGCACAGCCTTTCTGTGCAGGTTCCCTTAGCTTTCTGGGCAGCATGTCATTCCTGTTAGCTGGGCTGTTATTTTGATCATTGTGCTGGCTGTGCTGCCTACAGCGTGCAGTGTGTCAGTGAGACCCCCTGGCCTCTCTCTCTCTCTCTCTCTCCCTGTCTGTGTCCTCATGTGTGTGCATCTCCCAGCTATCGGTGTGTGAGGAGATGCTGCGCGAGCTGCAGGGCATCGTGCTGTGTCGGGACAGCCTGCAGCTGCGGCGGCGTCGCGGAGGTTCCTCAGCTTTGCGACCACGGCCCCTGGCCCTGGAGGAGCGGCGGCAACGAGCCACGGCCGCCAGCCTCAGCAATGGCAAGCTGTGCACAGGTAGTGGCCTGCCCGAGCCCCTCCCCCACAGACTGGCTCAGGAGGCAGCCCTGGCAGCACGTGGTTGCAGCCACATCCGCATCTGCCCTGAGTGCCGGCGCTTCCAGGGGTTGCGCGTGCGTCCAGCCGGCCCACCGGGGGCCTCACCCACACACAGTGAGGACAGCATGGAATGGGAGAAGACCACCAACAGTAGTGAACCTGAATAACCAGCCTGTGGACCCCGCTGTCCATGTTCTGGATTGGAACTTGAGCAGACCCGGGGTGTTGGCGCCTCCGAAAGGCAGGATGCTACGCTCACACTGCTGCAATTCGAGGACGGACTGAGGAGCCTAGGACTCCACCCATCTGAACTCCCATGTGCGGATGTGTTTGTATTTCATGGCCCTTCTCCGGAGGGGATCTGGTCTCTGTATACACTGCCCCCTCTGTCATCTGCCCCAAATGGAGTTTTTGGAGCAAACAGCAGAGGGGCTTTGTCCTATGCAGTATTTTTTTTTCTTTTTTTGTCTTACCGTGCTGTTGATTTTAATTTTTAAATTATTCCTCCTTTGGTTGTGACATCAATCTATTACAATGGCTATTATCTTGTTCTCACAACTATCCATAAATCCTCCTTTTTGTTTCTACAGCCAGTGGAAAGAGACTTCCTCACAGTAGACAGCTGCAGAGAACAAGTTGCAAAGACTTTTCACACCATCATGTTCTAGAACCATTTTTTAAAGTGCCAAATAAACTTTGTATTGATTTTGTGCTATTTCAGCATCATGGCCTTGAGGATATGACGACAAAGAGAACTGAAACACAAAACCACCACGGTCTGTTTTTAATTATAGTGATATTCTATTATAAAAGATTTTAAAAGATGTTTCTGGAGGTTTGAGGTGCATGTCAGAAGGTTTTTGATGTTGGTGAATGGAAAGTATGAGAGAATTTTTGCTTTTCCTAGTCCGTTCTTTTGCCCAGCAAGTTTGAAACCCTTATCAAAGATATTTGTTGGATTTAGCTTGTGCTGAAGGGATTTTGTAGATCATCAAGCATGATTTGAGACTGCGGAATGCTACGGTTCTAGCTGGCAGAGGTGTTCTGAGAATATTTGCCTCATACTGTAGCATTTTCATAGGGCTGTTAACTGGAAACTGTTTCCATTTTCATTTTTCTGTAGTCTGACATTAACATCAGCTCTATAGGAAATCAGGACACCGTCTGTCAACAACATCATTTCCACTACTAATGCTAGTTAGAACCTTTGGTAACACTCTCTATGTATTCATAATCCTGTATTTATGAGCCATTATAAATGCACTTATAACTCTTTGTAACTTGCCAAAAATTGTGTGTAAGCATATTTATAAACTTTCATAAGGCTTCATTAGGCTGTAACAATGGGCTAATTATTTTGTGACTTTGTGACATGTAGAAATTCAGGTATTACTACTCGTTATAATGCTTTTTAATTGGTAATGATCTGTGCATAATTATAAAGCACCTATAATATATTAACAACTATATATAAAAAAACATGTCAAATATCATCACTGAGTGCTTTAAGTGACATGATTGATTTTTTTTTGTTATTCTTTGTTATAAATCAATTTATAAGGTACTCATAATTTTTCTCATAATTACAAAAGCACAGGCACATTATTGCAGTTGAAATTCTAAAGAAATACACTAAACACCGTGATTTTGTACAGTAAGAACAATTGCTTTGTACATTGTTCTACATGGATGGATGGATGGATGGATGGATGGACATAGTGACGTATAGGGGACACAGAAATGTGAATACACCAAAGTATCACTTGTATATACACTTGACGTTATGACATTTTAAATGTTCATAATGTTTTCATTATTATTAAGATGCATAATGTTTTATAACTAGGTGCAGGTCATTATCTACTTAAATATATGTATACATATAATGTATGCTTAGAAAGCATTGCTACCAAGTTACAAAGAGTTATAAACACTTTTATAACACTATCAATACAGGCTTCATGGAAAGTGTTATTGAACCTTTTCATCTCACAGTCTCAAAGTCTTTCGTTCAGCTAGGAGTCTGCTCTCAGTTGCTGGAGCACATATAAGGAGGGAGATGACATGTTTCTCAACTAACTGTACGGCTTCAGCAGCAGCCTTTGGCCACACAGTGAGTCTGTGGGCTTGAGAGTGTACAGTTACACAGTGTTAAGGAATCAATGTTATTTTAAGTAGCACAAAACTCAAAAGGGTGTCATAAGGAGAGGACATGTCATCTCTCAAAGATCTCAGCAAGTTTATCATGCTGCTCAGTCCAGGTTTGTTTTAATAAAGGGTGACATATTAAGATTTATTCATTTCCTAAACACCCATGTTCGTGTGCACAATGAAGGGACATGTCTATATAAACTCCTGGGTAAGATATTAAAGGGAAATTATACTATTTTTAAAAAAATTCTGCATAAGTACGAATAGTCCAGATGTAAACAGTCATTCAGGTGCTTCAGCATGAAATGGTTCATTGTAGAGAAACTTACTGACGCTTTCTTTTGGTGGTAAGAACCAGGGCTCATGATGTCTCCAATGCAAATAACATTTTAGTTCCTATCAAAAATAGTCAGTGAACCGAATGGGTTTTCATAAGTCATTGTAAAACAATGTCTCTGATATGAGGCAGGGTATTCCACACCTTTACTTGTAATGACTTTCTGTAAGGGAGCCTTTGAAGATGGTTCCTATCACCACCACTGTGAACAATTCTGACTTGGTACGTTTCTCTGAAATGGAGCATTTCAAACCGACCCACTGTAAATGACTGTTTATATATTAAATTAATTAAGTGGAACAGTTTAAAAATTGGTGCAATTCCCCTGCATGATGTAGGGCCGTATTACTAACAGTCCCAACTGGCAAAACGGTAATACCAAGCGTCAAAATGACATCTCGTCCATTTTTGATTTTTATTAATATGAATGATCTTCAACATCCATTTCATAGTTATACAGCTGACTTTCTTACATGTCTCTTGTGTTTTTCTTTTATTTTATTGTGTTTTCTAAAGACGCATTCAGTCTGGTATTTCACAACAGTGTGAATGCCCATAAATCAATAATAAATGGCTCTGCGTTTTGTTCTTTGAGAGATTGACCTTGTTTTTGAAGATTATTGAAGATTTAAAGATTTGGAAAGGCTTTATATGTTGGCTGGAGTCTCTCTCTCTCTCTCTCTCTCTCTCTCTCTCTCTCTCTCTCTCTCTCTCATGATTCTGGGATTCTGTTAGATGGGATAAGCAGAGAGATTGTAATATTAAGCTGTACAGTTCAAAAGTTTGTCACAGATCATGTGAAGACTATAGTGTATGTGCACTTAGTCCTCTCTGTAAACATTCTACTTCTAGGTGTGTAAATAGAGTTGGCGCCGACAAGGTTTCCCAGTGCTGGCGTGGAAACTGCCATGTGCCGTGGCAACCATGAGCAGCGAAGCAGCGTGTGCAGGTGTGCCCTCGTTGCGTGAACAGCCGTGCACAAGCACAGAAGCGTGCACAAGGTGATAAGCTCCATGCTTGTTGTATTTATTATACGGTTAATGGTATGTAATTGAGTTTGCTGCTAGGAATCAAAAGGAGTCAGAGTAAGCGTCTTAACAGAAGCAACAAGAAAAGGCGCGTTAGATGCTGCTCGACTGCTCTGTGTAGCCAGGTTTTGACCGGCGAACGCTCACCCAGGAATGTTCAATCAACCATGCCTGAAATATGAGTGCCAATTAATCTAAGAGGAAAATGAAGGGAGCTCGGAGAGTGGAATAAAAGCACACAGGGATTCCGAAACCATCACTGGGAAAGCTTGTGTCGAATGGCAGGATTTGGCTGCTATGTTTTATATGCTTTATTTTCTTATGTTGTCATTTTTATTCCACTATAAATACATTTTTAAAAACATCTAGTGCATTATTGGGTTTCCGATGAAGACTTTTTTTTTAAGCAAAATGTCTTTCAACACTCCTCATAAAGTCATATGTGAAAGTTTGAACACTTCCCTTCAAATGACATGTTTTGTTGACTTCCTAGGTGAAAATAAGTTCACACATTTTCTACAGGTAGCTAACTTAAATATGGCATTTCTAAGCATTTTAGTACACAATTTTTATTCATTTATCAAGTTTAACCCTTTAAAATCCCAGTTGTATTACATACTAAGGCTTATTGTTTAGTAACTACAGGGACTTTGGTGCAAACTGGTTGAACTATTCTTAGCTTATAATAATAATAATAAAATAAGTGACCCTTATTAGTCCCACAACAGGGAAATTCCACCTCCGCATTTAACCCATCCGTGAAGTGACACACCACATACACTCTAGTGAACACACATACACACTAGGGGGCAGTGAGCACACTTGCCCGGAGCGGTGGGCAGCCCAATTCACAGCATCCAGGGAGCAGTTGGGGGTTAGGTATCTTGCTCAAAGACACCTCAGTCATGTGCTGTCGGCTCTGGGGATCGAACCGGTGACCTTCCGGTCACGAGGCTGGTTCCCTAACCTCCAGCCCACGACTGCCCCCAGAAGTGTGTAATAAAACTTTGGGCTGGCCGGCAGGCCCTGGCAATGTAAGGGGCTAATATACTGGGGGGAAAAATAATAAGAACATGTTTCCACTGCTACGGAGTTGAGCAGCTGTGAGCTTTCCACTACCCCAGTTGTGCTTGCCACTGTGTACCTTAGCCTTGTGTGCAGCTGCTCAGCCATAAAAACCCATTTTATGAAGCTCCTCACACACAGTTGTGCTGATGTTGCTTCTAGAGACAGCTTGGAACTGACACAACAGACGACAGGCCATTTTTACTTGCTCTGTAAGTTTATGTGCTCTGCTACTTTGTGGCTGAGCTGTTTTTACTCCTAGACACATCCATTTCACAATAATAGCACTTACAGTAGACCGGTGCAACTCTAGGGGCAAAAGTTTTCCAAACTGACTTGTGGTAGCATCCTATATCGATGCCTCATTTGAAGTTACGGAGCTGTTCAATACGGCCCATTCTACTTTCAGCGTTTGTCTACATTTACATTTACAGCATTTAGTTGACACTCTTATCCAGAGTGACTTACAAGAAGTGCTTTGTCTATCTAGAGAAAGTATCTTTGCTGACAGTCCTGAGCTCAGGTACTGCTAGAAACAAAATTCACTGTAGATTCTCAGAAAAAAGGAACAGAGTTGAGCACAGAACTCTGTGCCGTACAATGCAATACAATACAATACAATAAACTACAATACACAGTGGATTCAACAATAAAGTAAACTACAAAACACAGTGCAATACAATAAAATGTGCTGTACCAGTGGAGCACAATATATTGCAAACAATACTTAATTCAATGCTCATTTAAGTGCTGTGTAAAGAGACGGTCTTCGGTCTGCATTTGAAGACAGCAAGAGACTCTGCTGTTCGGACAGCCAGTGGGAGTTCATATTGTCTATAGAGAGTGCAAGGCTATGTGCTTGATTTTATCGACCTCTTAACAGTGGGTGTGGATAAAACACCTGAACTCCATCTTTAGGATGGGTGTCCTGACTTTAAAATATTTATTATACGGTTAATGGAATATAATTGAGTTTGCTCCTAGGAATCAAATGGCGTCAGAGTAAGCGTCTTAACAGAAGCAACAAGAAAATCCAAGAAAATGAAAAAAAGGCCATGTATTATAGTAATATGCCCCCTCTCCCCCCAAAATATGCCAAAGTCAGCAAATAAGCATTAATTGTGTATCTAAATGTGCTGAAGTGCGATCTCTGTTGAGGATGTGTGCTTATTTACACATACAACATCAAAAAAAGGTCACTTGACTGGCGTACCCAAACTTCTGCATGTGACTGTAACGCGGGGTTCTTTGGTGGTTTGTCAGTATCGAGTGTGAACTGTCTGGATCCGGAGTGTAATCACAAAAGATGGAGTTGATTTGGTGACGCGTCTCTGTGGATGAGGCCATGAATCATCAAACTCACAATCCAATCATCTCTTAAATTAGCTGGCACTTTCTCCCACAAGAAGGCCTTCATTCTCCCACTTCAATTCTGATTAGTTTCAGGGTTAATTCCATTTGTGCCACAACTTCAGGGCTTTTCTCTGTGCACACATATTTGTCATAATATCAGACATCTCAGAATGGCCTCCTTTCACTTCCTCCGACTACTAATCAGACCTTGACCTTTGTGAAAACTTCAGACGAAAGACGGGGGAGGTGTTCCAAAAAAACTCCTATTGCATCATTAAGGGAACACTTTGCTTGAAGTGAGAATTGTGGCAGACGTGAAGACTTTGTCTTCGTTATTTGAAGTTTGGGCTTTTTAGTATAAAACATCACTTCAAATGCAAAGTCAGTTAAGATTTGCCATCAAACAGAAAAATTCCTGTCAGAGCAAAATCTTAAGGAAGTGAAACTAGAAGGACCATCTAATCGTTTTTAACCACTCAATATACTGTGGCCTTCAAGCCTGTCAAGAAGGTGCTAAGTTGATTGTAATGGCTCTAGAGTGGAGAAACTGACAGATACTAAAGTGCCGACTTGCTCTTACTCTCAAGAGGCTTCCTGTGTGAAACACTGACACTCAGTCACACATTTGTACTGTGAGGATAAGGCGTACAGTATACTACTGAATACACAGAGAAACATCACCCACAGAACACTGCTGTATATGTCACATTCTTCATTACACATCTTAACAGGGAATAAACCACCAGTGTTCACCCTTTAAATATGTTATCACTCTACTTTTGAGGAGCTTTGATAGAGGTAGTCTCAAAACAGAACAGTACTGTATAAAAGTTCAGAATCACTTACAATTGAACAATTAGGAACATTGGGTCTCATTCACCAACTATTCCTAAGAAGAAATTTGTTTGTAAGAATAGAATCGACACACACTCAAGAGCACATAGGTCTGAACAATTCTGTGGTTTAAGAACACATCATGAATCTGATGCACACTTCTTCTTAGAACCTTTCTGAAGAACACATGTAAGAAAGAACTTGGGAAGATATTGGTGAATGAGGCCTAGTGAGAAGTTACACACATCTTCTAAGCTGCTTATCCTTCTGGGATGCTGTTGTTGGGTAGAAGGCAGGATACCCCCTGGACAGGCCAACAGTACATTGCATGGGTAGACAGACATATACAGGAAACCCACGCAGACACGGGGAGCACATGCAAACTCCACACATAAAGGACCCTGGTCACCCAGCCAGGGAATCGAACCCAGGCCCTTCCTGCTGTGAGGCGACAGCGTGACCCACCGTGCCACGGTATAAATAGCAGTAAAAAAAAATGTATATGCTGTTAAACAAACAACATAATTATCTATTTATAGCTCAATTTATAATCAAGGGTTCCAAGTGATTCCAAACATTTGAATGATGATTCTGCAGTTGCT
The DNA here is from genome assembly GCF_015220715.1 of Pygocentrus nattereri. Classification (NCBI taxonomy): domain Eukaryota; kingdom Metazoa; phylum Chordata; class Actinopteri; order Characiformes; family Serrasalmidae; genus Pygocentrus; species Pygocentrus nattereri. The sequence continues at coordinate 34,886,121 of NC_051227.1, read as the reverse complement.
TGAGTGGCAGTGTACATTGTGTATCCATAGCTGTGTAATCAGCCCTTCTTAAGTTAAGTGATACTTTTTTTAATCCCACAAATGGGGAAATTCCACGGCCGCATTTAACCCATCCGTGAAGTGAAACACCACACACACACACACACACACACACACACACACACACACACTAGGGAGCAGTGAGCTCATTTGCCTGGATCGGTGGGCAGCCCTATCCATGGCGCCCAGGGAGCAATTTGGGGTTAGGTGTCTTGCTCAAGGACACCTCAGTCATGGACTGTCGGCTCTGGGGATCGACCCGGCAACCTTCCGCTTAAAGGACATGTAATTTGAAAGTGGGAACTCAACAGTAAGTTCATGTACGTGCGTTCAATGGCTGCCTAATGGACAACTAATTAATCATAACACACTACATGGGTCACGGGTCAAACTTTCAACAGGATGTGTTGCTAAACATGCCAAGTACAGCTTAAATTAAAATGCTGAATCTTTTTTATTGAGTCCATTAAAACAACAAACACTCAAGTAAGGACAAGATATAAATCCATTCTTTAATATTAATAGTCACTAAGATGTTTGTTGTGACTGGTAAATGCCTAGCTAACACGGCTTAGTACAGGAGTGGGGTGGGGCTAAGGGCCAGTTTTCTAGACCCAGATAAGACTGAGCTACAAAGAATTTTCAGTGGTCACTCACCTTTGTCATTGCAATTGCAATTTAATCCAAGACTAGACGTTTATATATTGGCAACAGGATGTAAACAGGCAAGGGTCTGTACTAATGCACAAGCAGAGGGAGCCCTTACAGCCAATCAGAAAAGCAGCAGGCTAGGGGTAACAGCACAGTGCAGATCTATGTTAACCAGCGCCGAGGTGGTCTAACTTGAGGTAGGAAGGCCATACATCGCAACCCTAGTAAGGATCCAGTATGGTGGGGCTCTGTTTACAGCCAAGCTGTTAGTTGTAAGTGAGGGCGGTGTCAGTCATCCAAGCTGAGAAATTTGTGTTTTAACAGTTCAACAAATAATATAAATATAGTACAAGGATGTGCTGAGAAATACAGTGTGACATCGCCATGCTGCACTGTAAATAGTTCGGCTCTTTAAAGAGAAATGTTGATGTTAGGCTGTTTTAGGTTCATTTGTACAATGTCCTTTATGTTGAAGAACCTGAATACAGATGGAGTGGTGGGTTTTCCAGATTAGAGCAGAGGGCTGAGGATGCTTGGTTTCTCCCGGGAACCCTGAACATCACAATATTTTGCAGTTCACCTTTATTGATAGATTACATCCAAAAAAAAACAATATCTGAATCTGAAATTAAAAACTACTAAGACTACTACTAAGAGCTACTTAATGAAAAAATATCCAACATTTTTAAATATTTGAGTCCAGCCCTACTTAACTTAAATAATGTAATGTTCAAAAAGTAATTCAGGGCCAGTTCTATTAGTCCAATCGTTATGAAAGGTTCAGACAATAGAAATGAAATGGTGAAAAAAAAAATCATGAAACAAAAATAGAGGTAGGAGGTTTTGACTTGACAGAGACAATATTCAAATATTTCTCTTTAAAAATGAGGTAAAATAACACTTTTCTTGATTTACGTGTCTTGAATCAGCACATTTTGTGGAACTACCTGAAGTGACTCTGGCTGGCTGTACATACCACGTGGGAAGAAAATCAAAGGTAAATCCTGCCTTTTCAAAACTCTGTATTTGTTTCAGTAGGAAAAAATATTGTCTTACTAGATTTGAATTATGTTCCCACTAGCTGTGTCCTGTTTGCATTAGCAATCTCAGTGTCCATCCAGGCGAGATGGAGGCCTGGTAGCTGAGGGTGTATTAGCACTGGTGCGTGTCTTCAGTCAGCTTTTACAATGATTATGGGGTCTGCATGTCCACGGGTGCAAGGTAAGACACCATCACGTTTAGTATTCTGCCTCTTGTGTTCGACCCGATGGGACAAAAAACAGCTTGACATCATGTCCGTCGCAGAAAAAAAAGTTATTTGTTTGCTTTGTTTGGTGTCTTCTCTTTGGTCTTGCTCTGATCGATAGTCCACAGATGGGGAATCATTGATTGCCCACAAGCCAGACGAACAGACGAATGAAGAGACATCGGCCTTTACATGACTGGCACTGCAGTGACAATCTCCAGAAAACTGTCAAGCAAGATGTGGAAGGAAAACAAAATAGCTGTTTTGTAAAGTATGTACAGGTCAGAGTAACTGAATTTGGTCAGTTTTGTGATTTTGTGCCCCAAAGTAAAAATCAATTGTATCCAGTGTTCATGTGTGTACTACCAGACATGAAAACTCATGAACAGTGAAAAAGTTTATGAAGTTCAGAAACCAGTCCCCTGTATGGTGGTCCAACGTCACCACTTCTAGGAAAAACAGCAGTGATTTTAAGTTGAAAATTCTTGTGCGCTCTAAGACTAAACTATAGATGTAATTACTGTGGAATTAATTTGTTTCTTGAGTTCAACCAGTTTCCAAAACTTTGAGCTTTTTAGGTATTTTGATTTTTTTCTTTTATTTGTTGCTTAGCATACTAAGGTCAAGAGGCAAATGTCTATGAAATATGGCACACATCTCAGATCTATTATAAATCAAGGCCAGTCAAAATATGTGCATTCTATTCTATTCTATAATGGACCTGTACAGCATGTATCCTGTATCCTTCCACCCAATGACTGCTGGGATAGTCTCCAGCAACCCCCATGATGCCGGAAGGACAAGTTGCTTGGAAAATGTGTGTGTGTGTGTGTGTGTGTGTACAATAACTGTATTTAAACCCTGTTCAGTCACTGTGACAGCATCGAAAAAGCTCTCTCTTCAACTTCACTCTTAAAATACATGTGCCAAAAAGTGTCCTCCCTAAAAAAGGAGTTTGCTTTTTCACCGCATGGGTGCAAGCATTTTATATTTTAATGTAATCACATTGGTATTACTGTGATATTCTATCCTTACTGACTACAGAAGCTGCTGAAGTTCTTGTTCAAGCTCTCCAGACTTGACTTTTGCGATTCCCTTCTTGCAGGCCTTCCATCATAAGCAATATCTCCTGTACAGGTCATTCAAAATGCTGCAGCTTATCTGGTCCAGAAACTCTGAAAGTTGACTCCTCTGCTCAGGTCACTCCAGTGGCTTCCCAGATACCAGTCTCTGGTCCTCAGATTCCAGGCTTCAAAGGGCTCAGCTACCCACAACTTCTGCATCAGAGCTACTCACCTGCACACACCAGCTTAGGCCTTCGATTTTTGGGCTCTTGACAAGTTGTTTAAAATCTAAACAGACCTGTAAGGTTAGGTCTCGCTGCTGTAGTGTTCTACGCCCTGAACTCACTGCGCTGCGCGGAGGAAGTACTGTACTATGAAGGCTCCTGTTTTGTATTATATAATACAACATTAAATGATCTACTCTGTCATGTTATTGGAAAGCAGTCAGCTCGCAAACTGAAATTACAGCTGAGAAAATAGCGTTGATATAAATAATAGTGAGCTGGCAAGCAAAAGATTCATTTGTTTGTAATTAAATGTTAACAAAACGCTGCATTAAATCAATGCCCTCTTAAATAGAAAAGCTAAGAAACAGCAAACTACATATTTTATTTACACACAGAGAATGTACACATACCACATAATGTTTATATTTTACTGTATAGTTTACTGGCCTTTTTTTAAACATGTTGTACTATCTGCATAACACTTTTATCATTAGCTTTGACTCTCTAATGGGCTATGTATTACTAGCCCTTCATATAAACACCAGTGGTGGACAGTAACGAAGTAAATGTAATTAGTTTCTGTACTTAAGTAGTTTTTTTTCTGTATCTGTATTTTACTGAAGTTTTTCCATTCTGGGTGACTTTTTCCTTTCACTCCACTACATTTCAGAGTCTAATATCCGACTTTTTCCTCCTACATTTTGAGAAATCTGTCGTTCCTTTTGGTTTCTGTGTGTATAAAAATGTAACATGTCAAAACAAAAGAAGCGCAAAGCCAGAGCACCAATCAGGGCACAGCGGTCACTTTGTTCTGAGCTGGTTTTGACCTGTTGGTCATACCGACCCAGTGCAGCACGCGGTTCAACGTCAGCGCAGCAGCGTAAAATTTGGGAGCACATGAGTCTATAAATGATGAACTAACCTAACTTTGTGTAAATAGACCACAATATAGAAATATGTCCACATATGCAGTCGAGACTGGCGCATTTCTTTATTTCTGAATTCATACAAACACTTTCATTTTATAGTAAATTAGTTTGGGCTGGTTTATGTTTATGAACAGAGGCCTACAGATCAACATAGTAAAGGAGCTCATCTGTGATCCTGAGTTTAAAGCCAGTTTTTATTCAACTTAAACTTGGAACTAAGTTGTAAATAAATCTGAAACTGAAACTTTGCTTGTGTGTAAAAAGTGATTTCAGAGCCACTCGGTTCTCCCTGATGGAAACTGTTTACCTTCAGTGTTTTGTGCTTCTGATCATTTTAATAGACGTCAGCGTCACTAATTAATGACGTTCTATTAAAAGACTGGTTTACCAAGAGAGACGCTGGAGGACTTTCACCTGAAATGAGTTCATGAAGCCAGTCTGGTTATAAAAATGATAACAGGACATCAGAGCCAGAATTACTCTTTTAGTACTTTTACTTTATACTTAAGTACATTTGAAGGTAAATACTTTAGTACTTTTACTCAAGTGGAGGTCTAAAGGGAGGAACTTCTACTTTTACTGGAGGAATATTTTATCTTGAGTATCTCTAACTCAAGTACATGATTTGTGAACTTTGTCCACCACTGATAAACACTGACTGATTTTTGATAACCCTTAATATTTTAAAAAGCTGGCACATAAATTGAGCTAAACTGATTTGAAAAGGAACACACTGTTGGATTAGGCCTCTGTTTCTGTAGGTCTACTGAAATATAGTTATTACTGTTTTACAGCACACCTGATCCAATTTATGAACTCAATAACAGCCCATTATGGGGTTAAAGGGGGTGTGTTGAAGCAGGAAAGGTACAAACTGTGCAGGGCAGCAGGCCTCCAGGACCAGGGTTGAGAAACACTGGCTTATTCAAATTCACACTTGCACAAAATTCTGGGGATGCACTAGCAATTCTCTTGAACTTGATCTTCAGCTTAGCATAGGCAAAGTAAAATTGTCCGAACGTAGACTGGATTTCTCGGTTTCACTTGACGGATCCTTCTGATTGGAACAGCTTTCGATGATGCGGGCATCTAGAAATGCAACCCGTCTAGACTGCAGCTTAGCTTTTGTCTGTAGCTTTAGAGTTTAGGGGTTGTTAGAAGTTGGTCCATAGGCAAAATTAAATGTACTGTATTCCACCGCGTGTGAGGAGCATGTGTGTTGTTTTTCTCTTTACATTCATCCAAACAGCCACCACTATCCAGAAATTAGCAAATTACATTACACTAGACATGAAACATGAAACATGAAAACCACTGAGCTTGCTGCATGTCTTTAAATGTGCTGGTAAAAAAAACAATGAAAAAAAGGGTTTCGCTTTTTTATGTAACTTTTTATTAGCAGTTATTCAAAATGATGGAATAAAGTTCTGGGTGTCAAGCGGATGGATGCTCAGCATAGGTGGAGAGGGGAAATAAAAGTAAACCAACAGAGACACCTACAGGCTTCAAACTGATCTGCACTTCCAAGAGGCAGAATATTCTGGACCAGAGATTAAGGCTAAGCATCAGCATTACTCATTGCAGTTTTTACAACATGTTACAAAAAAGTTGGGACAGGGACATGTTTACCGCTGGGTTTCATCACCTCTTCTTTTAACAACACTCTGTAAGTGTTTGGGAACTGAGAAGACCAGGTGCTGTAGCTCTGAAGGTGAAATGTTTCCCATCTTGTTTGATACAGGATTTCAGCTGCTCATCAGTTCAGGAGCTCCTTTGTCTCATTCATGTTCATTTTCTAATGCGCCAAGTCTGGACTGCAGGCAGGTCAGTTTAGCAACCAGATTCTTCTTATTTGGAACATTGCTGCTTCAAGACATGCAGGTTTGACAGGTCTGGCATCATCAGAGAAGGCAGCAGCGTTTCTGGATCCTGTTTATGTACAATTTCTTCTTTGCGTTTAAGAGTTTTAACTTGCATTTGTGGATGCAGTGATGAACTGTTTTCACAGACAGAATTTTTCAGAAGTACTCCTGAGTCCATGAGGGTGCAAAAATCATGGCCAGCAAATACTGGCTTTTGGCCTTGTCCCTTACATACAGAGATTTCTCCAGATTCTCTGAATCATTTAATGATATTAAGTACAGTAGATGATGAAAAGCAAAACGTCTTTGCAATTTTATATTGAGAAACGTTATTCCTGAATTTGAGTGTGCAGTCTTGAGTGGTGAACCCTTCCTCATCTTTACTTCTGAAAGGTTCAGCCTCTCTGGGATGTTCATTTATACCCATATCATGTTACTGACCTGTTGCCAATTAACCAGCAGGTGTTTTTTTATTACACAACTTTACCAGATTTTTTGGAACATGTTGGAATCAAATTCAAAATGGGCATATATTAAAAAAAAAAACTACATTTCTCAGCTTCAACATTTGATATGTTGTCTTTGTAGTATTTACAATGAAATATAGGGGTTAAATGATCTGCACTAGGGTTAGTGCATCATTGCAATTTGTTTTGGGGAAATGGGGTTGTACTTATGATGCCTGTTTAGTTTAGTTTAGTTTAGTTTAGTTTAGTTTAGTTACCAAACATCCTGGCTTGAAATCCAAAGATTGAATTTTGCAGAACATACAAAATATACTATAAAATAACAAATATATAAAACTATATACACAGATCCATATACATCACACTACAATTAATTAAACAAGCTGATAAAGCTAAACTTCACCTGCCCAAATTATGTACTGATCTTTTTAATCACCAGTTTTACATCAACTCGGCTGTTCTTCATCAGTCACATCCATGTAAAATAGCTACTTAAGATGGCATTGCTAATCTACTGATCAAACATGATATTTCTAAAGGTTGCATAAGATAAAATTAATAAAACATTACCAATGATAATTATACCATACAGCTTTCTCATGATGGTGTCGCCTGTCAGTGAATATCTATTTAACAGACTGTTTCTTCAACTTTGCATCACAGGACTGGTGTCAACAATAACCACACTGTAGATATTCTATATCACACTTTTGTGGCAAAATTTCCAGACACTGAAACTTCTTAAGGTACTAAAGTTACTGGCCTGGAAGACGAGCACACCAGAGACGCTAGAAAGGATGTTAAACTGTTGTGACAATATTAATATCATAATTACAGATGAGTTTGATGACTTAAGCACTTGCAGTACCTCCAAACAATACAAATGGGCTTAACTGAACAATACCAAACACATCTAGCCTTTTACTGATTCCAAAATACTTTTATCTTGGAAAGATTTGGAAAGAGAAGATGGAAGCCTATCAGAAAACTGATGATGATAATGGTAAAATAGTGCTTTAAATAGTCCTATCCCAAAAATTAACTTCTCCATCATAAATGTGTTTAAAAAAAGTTTTCATACAAAGGTATCATAACACAATGTCACTGGTATCAGGCAGAGTTTACATTAACATGTTACAGCGTAGCCTTCTGTGATGCAGCTATTAGAGGCATTTCTTTACAGTGGTCATAAAAGGAACCAGGGGTCTCGATATCTACAACACAAATATAGCCATTTTATTTACTATCAAACTTGACCAGTGAACAAACACGTCCTCATGAGTTGAGTTTTAATGCACTCACCAGCCACTTTATTAGGTTCAGTTGCTTGTTAACACAAATAGCTGATCAGCCAATCACACGGCTGCAGCTCAATGCATTTAGGCATGTAAAGGTGGTCAAAACAACTTGCTGAAGTGCTGACCGAGCATCAGAACGGGGAAGAAAGGGGATTTCAATGACTTTGAACGTGGCGTGGATGTTGGTGCCAGACGGGCTGGTCTGAGTATTTCAGAAACTGCTGATCTACTGGGATTTTCACACACAACCATCTGAGAACGATCCGAAAAAGAGGAAATATCCAGTGAGTGGTCAGTTGTGTGGACATGCCTTGTTGATGTGAGAGTTCAGAGGATGTCAAATCCAGTAACTCAAATAACCAACCAGGATCTCTGAGGAACGTTTCCAACACCTTGTTGAAAGTCTGCCACGATGAATTAAGGCAGTTCTGAAGGGAAAAGGGGGTCCAACCTTTTACTGTACCTAATAAAGTGGCTGGTGAGTGTATATGCAGTATTTTTGTGTTGTACACATTGAAAACCCTGGTTCTTATTACTACTGTGACATAGAGTCCATAAGTTTCTCTAAATTTTTACATCAAAACAGTCTGATGAGTTTCTTTACATCTCAACCATTGAATTATACAGGTTTTTTATAAATTGAATAATTATGACAGCCCTAATTAATCCTCACGTAACTTTTGAGCTGTACACTTTCAGAAAAAGGGTATGAAACTGTCACTGGGGCACGGGGGTGTCACACTCAAGGGTACATCTCAGTAGCTTTAGTCAGGAAACATAACTGTACCATAATCCATTGAAATGATATTTTCTGACTTGTATTGACTCCACACACCCCGTCTCCAGGCCTTTTATTTTATTGCTCTGTTTCAAAACATTAGGTTATGATATGGTACAAATATGTACTTTTACACTGGGAAAAATGTATTTAAGGTACACAGTTAGATCTTAAAACCACTGTTAGGGTTAGGGTTAGGGTTAGGGTTAGGGTTAGGGTTAGGGTTATACTAGGGTCTGCCTTATATGTATAGTGGGTTTAACCCGAGCCCAGTGAGCATGTCCTTGAACTCCTGATGAACATCCGAGCTCTCATCCTCCCACTGTCTCCGAGCCACAGCTAAATGTGAGAGCAAACTGTCCAAACAGCCCTGTATAAAAGTCAATGAAAGTAATTGGTAGGTGCTCGTAAAAGGGAACAATGCTTTTTCATAGTCTTCATTTCAATACCAAGTACAACAAAAGATGCATAAAACTGCGCTTCTGGACCGCTAAGATGAATAATGTGGCTGTCAATCATTTTGACATTGTCATACCATTATGTCAGTTATATGTTATGTCAGTGGGGGAGATCATTATTTCTTTGAGTTTGACATTCCACTGAGTAACAGTGGAAGGTGTGCTGTAGGAAAATAATAGATTTAAAATACATCATCCATCAAGACTTTCAAACAGAAGCTCAGAGTACAGTAATTCTTCATTCTGTACCCTGCGTCGGTGCTCTGATGTTTGCCAGTGTTTACTTACATGTAGGATTTTCTCGTATTCCGTCTCCATACTGTCCAGCTTGCTTTGCAGGTCAGCGATCTGGGCATCTTTTTCCTCCTCCATTCGGGCTCGCCACTCTCTTTCTGTCTTTAAATCACCCTGACACTGATCTAATCACACACAGTACAGTTAGAGCACTAGATGTTAGGAAGAGAGGATTATTTAATGGACTGTGCTGCACAAGACATGCACTGAACAAGCAAGAAGAGTCTTAAAGGAGCACTAAGTACCTCTTCACATCTCCCCTAATCACTAGCTTGTTAAGGGCTACCATAAGGCCTGCTGCTGGCCATAGCCCATAAACAGAAGTAGCCTGGTGACCTAACCATCTGATACTGTACTTCTTAACTGTTTTTGCAGACTTAAAGAGCCCCCATTGTGAAAATGATGTAAACACTTTTAAACTTTTGAAACATACCATTCACTCCACAGTCCTAAGCATCCATGTATGTAAGCAAAGCTGCGAAAACGCCTTGCTTTGTGAATGAATTGGGTTTTTTTTTTAATTTATTTTACAAAAATGAACAGGTCTACTCAGCCTGCAGCAGTTTGGCCCCTCCCATTTATGGTTAAATTATAAGCAGTGTTTCAGCCTGGACTGCTTTTTGAATGGGGCAGATTTAAAATGACAGCCAATCAAAACATGAGATCAGACTTAAAGGCATAGCAATGAAAACAAGTTGGTTGAAATAATAGTTTAGCAAAAAATTGAATCTGAATGATTTTCCACTTGCCCCAAACATAGCCGATCAACCAAACCATGCTTACTGCCAAAATGTATTTTCTTCGGGTAAGAATTAAAGCTACATGGATAACATTGCTAACAAACACTAGATGTCAATAGTCGCCCTAATCGTTTCCAGAAATACGTGCCCAAAACTTCTATCAACATGTTTAAACTGGAAATGGTTTTGGTGACTATTTACCTCCAGTGTTAGCAAAATTAGCCTATCAGCCTTAGTTCTAAACTAAAGAAGCAAAACTAAAGAAGCTTGGTTGCCAAATATGTCTTGGCTCATTGACTGCATTTGGGGTAAATGGCAAATTATGTGTTTCTGTCTAAATGAACTATTCCTCAAAAATCAAAGGAATAATCAGAGGTTGGAAAATGGTCATGTAAAAATAAATTATGGTTGTTTTCATAATTTATGAAAACATAAACACTGGATGTCAGCCCTTTAAGGTGTCTTCATTAAAGTCACATTCACATGCTTTGAGTGATTAACATCTGAGGGCTGGGGAATGATACTGTAGATCAGACTATAAAATGATGACTCACTGTGTTTGCTCTTTTTTCCCCAACCATTTGTCTCTGTGTTTGCACACTGTGAAATTAGACCTCTGCATTTAACCCATCCGTGCAGTGAAACACCCACATACATGCGTACTAGTGAATGCGCACACTAGGGGGCAGTGAGCACACTTGCCCGGAGCAGTGGGCAGCCCTATCCACAGCGCCCGGGGAGCAACTCGGGGTTAGGTGCCTTGCTCAAGGGCACTTCAGTCACAGACTGTCAGCCAAGGGGATCAAACCGGCAACCTTCCGGTCACAGGGCTGGTTCCCTAACCTCCAGCCCACGGCTGCCCCCAACAAAAATGACCTGTATTACCTAGACTGTTGAGACGTGTTGTTCTAGTTCCTGACGCAGCTTCAGAGATTCCTTCTGGTTTCTCTGTAGACCACGACTGCTAAACCAGATTCACCAAAGCAGTCTGGTTGTAGCACTAGCAGCTATTTTTTCTGTTTTGTGCTCTGTGTTATTACCATATTCATCCAAAATTGAGAATGAACACGTTTCGGTTCACCAACACAAAAGTTATTCCTCCACAGAACAACAGTGCTGGGACCCTTTCCTATGTGCCTTTGGTAATAAGACACATCATGATATTAGATTCACATTCTACATCTGCTGCCCTAAAAAGGGGATCTTCAAGGGTTCTTCAGCAAAGGCAACAGTTGTATATATATAGGACCATGACAGTGATGGGAAAACTGTTGTAAGTGGCTCTTTAAAGAACTTTTATAAATGTTTCTATACAGGACCAAGAAGCGTTTCATTGTTGCTTCAAGCATTTCATTGTTGCTATTTTTGTTACTTCATATAACCCTTTTTTTCCAAGGGTAGTTGTTGTAGAAACATAATCCATTGCAGTTATATTTTTACATTGCACTGACTCTATACACCCTGTCTTGATTTCAGATTTCAAGCTATTTATTTTAATACCTAAAATGTTACATCACAAAAAGCTATACGCTTTGTGCCCTGGGAAATTGAATGTGGTGTACTTTTAAAACTCCATTAAGGTACACGACTGGACCTCAAAGGGGAATTCCACCAAATTTACAAAAGTTCTCAGTAATATAGTGGTGAAGATGTAAACAGTTTAATGATTTCCTCACAGAATTAAATGGTTATCAATATGCTGACCAAGTCTGAGACATTGTTTTATGATAGTTCTAGCATAGGCTTTTGGGTTACAATGTATTTCTTTAAATCCATTAATGGCCTACAGATCTGAGCAGGGCATTGTGAGGAAAAATAGTGCCCAAAAAACGACTGTCAACATCACATAAAAAATATTAAAGACACATGTAAGTTCACTGGTCATTTTGCATAGTAAAATAAAATGGCTAGACATCACAACCCCTATCACCACCACCGTAACTTTCTCTACAAACTATTTCACATCAAACCACTCCCAATGACTCAATATATGCATTATGCAGAAATTGTGAAAACTGGGTGGAATTCCCCCATAAGGACCATGTTGTATCTTTGAATGTACCTTTACATTGCTTGTAGTTTGGGGGGCTAAAATTTATGTGGACAATAATTTTTTTTCTGACAGCATAAGAGTGATATAAAAAGAGTGTTCATTGTTTAGAATAGTGTGTGTGTCAGTAGCTGGACTCACCAAGCTGTTTCTGAAGCATCGACACACTGGATTCTAACTGTTTTACTTTAGCTTCCAGGTCCATTTGTAAGGATTTATACTGACGGTTCAGATCTGATGAGGAAAGCAAAGAAGAAAAAGAACGAAAGAAAATAATACCTTAAATCCTGTACAAAAACATTATTTAGGCATAGGTAGGCTACAGTCCCTGCTATGATGGATGGTTTGGAGACAGGAGGCTGAGCTGGAGGTGGCGGAGATGAAGATGCTGAGATGCTTTCGTTGGGAGTGACAAGGATGGACAAGATTAGAAATGAGCAGATCAGAGGGACAGTGAAGGTGGAGCAGTTTGGAGATAAAGCCAGAGAGGCCAGGTTGAGATGGTTTGGACATGTGTTGAGGAGGAATAGTGGATATATTGGGCAAAGAATGTTGGAGATGGAGCTGCCGGGTAGAAGGAGAAGAGGTAGACCTCAGAGAAGGTTTATGGATGTAGTGAAGGTGGACATGGAGATGGTTGGTGTGAAAGTAGAGGAGGCAGTGGATAGGGCAAGATGGAGGCAGATGATCCGCTGTGGCGACCCCTAAAGGGAGCAGCGGAAAGAAGAAGAAGAAGGTAGGCTACAGTCTGATTTGCTAATCCATACAGGCCAAGAGCAGATAGATAAGTATTTAAAAATATATTTGGAAAAAAAGTAATAACATAAAAGTTACAGACCTGCAGTGATATCCTTTGTGTCTAGTTTCTCTTGAGAAAGCACCTGCTTCAAGTCTCTTATCTGGCACTTCAAATCATCTCTCACTGACATCGCCTGCCGTGCCGCGTCCGTCCTCAGAGCTAAGCGATAAGCATTGAGCGCTTGTGAGAACAGCAATAACGCATATGATTCTGTTCATTTTATGAGATTGAAAAGTACTTAAGGCGTAGCTTATTTTGTCCTGTTATTACAGCACACTGTGTGAGGCATGCTGAACGCTGTACCGCACAGATGATACCAGACTGGAAGGCTAGTTCATGGGCCCTTATTTACCTGTGTACTGAGGTCACTGCCCAATGCATGATGAAGGAAAAACCTTTGAATTGTTTGAGACTTCACATGACGCATGTAGCCGCTATCACCCTCCATCCCCATTTCATATTCTACAAACAGTCATACAGCCTTCTGATTGTACAAGAGCAAAGGTTTTCCCATTAGGTTTTAAATTACTAAACATCCTCAGGCAATTTAGACGTTTCCCCAACTTTTTCCATCTATTTTACTGCTAAATGTCAAACTCAAAATGTCTGTTTAAGCTTCTGACGACCATATGGCTGTTTGGGTCGTTAAGCTTTTTAATGGCTTGTTCATGATTCCTCTGTTTGTCTCCATCAATCTTGCTGCTGGCCGTCCCTTTTCTCTTTTACCTCCAGCTGTTCTAAGCATGAATGGCATTTCCAATGAATTGGTCCTTCTCATGAAACGTCCAAAATAGAAGCACTTCAACTTGGTTATGTGGGTTGCGAGTGAGGGGTGAGACTTGATCTGGTGAAGGATCACAAAGACCACAGCCTGGATCATTCTGGTCTTTGTTTCTAGAGACACGTCATTACATTTAAAGATATGTTCAAACTTCATCATCCTTGTTCTGCAAAATAGAGACCATTTGTTGTTAGTCATTGATTTAAGCAGGAAAACGCTCTCCACCACTTCTACATCTTCACCATCAACGGTAAAGCAAGTGGTGTTTCCCATTGTTATAAGCTTTGTTTCGCTCTCAGTATATGATCACTACATAGGTTGAAAATATATGCTGATAGTCTGCACCCTTGTTGTATTTGTTAGGTCCTGTGTTTGGATGTTCCCTTTTCTCTCCCTTTCCCTCCAAGTGTTCTTAGGTGGACCTTGATGCTGTGTGACTGACGTCTCGGTTTTCCCAGTGGATGATTGGCTGTTCCCTTTGGCACCGGTTATAAAAAGCCTTTGATGTTGACGCAATATGGAGCGTTTTTCTTATTTGGCCTCGCACGGGCTGCCCGCCAGTCGACAGACCAGTTTTTTCTTCATTTACTGTCCTACAGGTTTCTGTGGGCCAGTAAAGATATTATGGTAGTTTTGTTTCTTTTTTTAGAAAGGAAACATCGGGGTGGCCTGCCCTTTCTGTTTGACCTGTTGGACTTTATGGGTAGTGTAGTGGGCGTAGTGTTTCTGTAGTTTCTTTTTCTTTTCTTTTGTTAGGTAAGTTAGTCATATTTTTTTTATTGTTATTAGGTTCTTTGTTTGTTGTTTTGGGCCTTGGGTCTCCCTGAAGTTATGCTTCCCTTGTTTTGCTATTTGTTTCAGTGGTTGGTTGAGAATAAGTTCGATGACAGAAGGAAAGTGTAAAGCATCGAATAAACTGTCAAACCCCTATTTGATGTGTTTTTTAATATTTCTTATTTCGTTTTTTTGTTTTGGTTTGGCGTCTGGGTGGACAGTCTTGTTTCTTTTCTGTGCGCCTTACCCCTAGGAGACGTAACGGTATTCCATTACCAACGTGGTGCCACTCTGTCAATTTTCTCTCATGACTGTGGCTTGTTGCTCAGTGCAGAGGTTCCTCATTAGAGCAATGAGATGCTAATACTCTGCTGGAGTCATTTTCCTCAGGACGTTCTATAATTTTACATAAGGCAGTCGGAGGCTTTGCTGTAGCCAATGAAACACATGCTGACTTCTTTTTTGAATTCCTTGGCCTTTTCAATTACCCAGCATACATCAGTGATCTAATATCATGTCTCTGCTCTTCCTGAAATCCATTTGCACACCTAGTAGTTCTCTTTTGGCTCTGGTCTGTGGTGAATGCTTGTGGGTGTAATTTTACGTATATGTGATAATAGAGAAATTGTGCAAGTGGAAATGGTGCCCACTCTTTCATGTCTCCTCTCTTTGGTATTGGCATATAAACTGACCTCTTCCTCTCTGCTGGCCATTGAGTGGTTCTCCAGATTCATTGACGTAATTTGGGCAACACGTTAACCAAATCTTCTCCAGTATCTTGAAATATTTCCATGGCAATGTCGTCAAATCCTGTAACTTTCTTTTTTGGGCAATGATCTCAGAGCCTGTCTGACATCATCTTCTACCTCTTGAAGGGGAAGTCCAACTATTTTTATTCAAAGTGTCTGCCTAATTCCGTGGTTGAGATAAGTGGATTATTCAGAGGGGTTTGATGAGAAAGGATTCATTCGTCGAGAAATTCTGATTGCTTTACAGTGGTGGTGATGGGGACCAGGGTCTTTTACACAAACATAGCCATTTTATTCACTATCCAAATCCATCAGTGAGCCTACACTTGTCTTCTGAGGTTTTTTTATATGTAATGTTGATGATAGTAAAATATCATCATCATCATCATCAACGTCGTTAACCACTTAATCCAGATAGGGTCGCAATCGCGATAGTAAAATAGTGGTAGAAAAAACTTTTCGATGAGGACTGTTTTGCCTTAGAACACCTTTGATGTATCCCTCCACCATGAACAGATGAATTACAGTACATTTTAGGTCAAAACGTCCAAAAACTAGCGTTAAACAATGTCTCATATGTCAGGCAGCCACATACATTTACAGCTTTTAGAGGTGGACGTCTGGTTCTTGCCACCTTCACTGTGAACGGTTCTGTTCATTTCTCTAGAACAAAGCATTTCCCAGCAAACCGCTCTAAATTTTTTGTTTACATTGCAGAAATTTTGAAGAATCAGTGGTGTTCCCCTTTAACATCAGCAAAAGTCTTGCAAATGGACATTTTTTGTGTAAAGGTCTGCCTCACTCTAAATAGTGATGCGTTTAACAGCACGCTGACTTGTGTCTGACGCTTTGTGTCATATTGTTTTCTGATTTAACACCTTCTTTGTTAAAAGTAACACAAAATGTGTCGTCTTGAACCAAATACACTGATGTGTCTAGTTAGAGACAGAACGTGTGCTTTCAACACATCTCTTTTTACAGTGTGTATTTTCCTTCCGTCTGCCTTGACTTGTCCATTTACATCTCTTAGCAAAGCAACTCTATTTATCCATTTAAACTGGACAAAGATAATATTATCTCAAGAAGTCAAATATACTCAGGGCAGCCTAGCGTCACGTACAGAGATGAAGAGAACAGGTAGTTTAGTCTATGGCTGAACCACGGCTGCCGTAGAACCTCTCACTGTGTAGTTTCATCACTTTTTCCTCATTGAACCTCATGAAACCCTTCAGAAACTTCTGAGGATCTCTGCATCCTAATGCTAGGCATGAACATGACAGGCGCTGCTAATGGACTGAAGTAACTGCGGGCTGCAATGGTTGCTAAGCATTTATTGGAGGGTTGAGGAAAATAAGGCAAAGCTTGGAAGATTTTGACTGGCCACAATACAGTGACAGCGCTCACAGAACACAAATCAGATTTCCTTAACCCTCCTGTCCTCTTCACCTCCTGCCCCCGGATTGACCGGGCTGTTTTAACTGCTCTTAAATTAGCACAAAAACCATTTTTCACCACCATATTTTTCTTCAACATTCTTTATCTGTGAACAACGTCTCAAAGTAGTGTTTAACCTGAATTCATAGAATTAGACATAAAATAACTGCAGTGAAAATACAAATAGAGTGAGTGAGCTGGGGGGGGGGTGTATGAGGATGTTCTCTGTCTGATGGATGAATATAGTCTGGATACCCATTCATTTCCTATGGCGGTCACTTCTGACCAGGAACCCCACAGGTGTAACAGCTGATTGATTAAACACTCAAAATTCAATGAAAGAGGTGATCGTCACTTTTATATGTTCAAGTGTATAGTGTGGAGGATATCATAAGGCCTTGAGGCAATCAGATGTAAAACACAATATTTATGAGTGTTTTAAGTTGTAAATCGGTCAGATTTGACCCGAACACGACAGGAGGGTTAATTCCAGAAATGCAGCATAATAAATATTCTGTCCTCGTTAGATTGGGTAGGCCTGTGATACTGTGGCTGTACCTCTGAGTAGACTACCGCATTATCATAACTTTTTCTATATTTAGTCTCATGAAGGGAGAAAAGACAAAAAAAAAACCTGAAACTACCGAGGTCCAGACCTTGGGGTCCTCATAGCTCGTTACGCCCGTGCTGCATTTGTAGTTAAATTATAACGTGAATGTTATATATATATATATGAATGACCCACTACCCAAATAATCCCTGCTCAGTGGTGGTCCTGTAGAGATCCTGGCCTCTGATGGAGCACGGTAAAGGGGGCTCCAAAGACACTACAACAGGGGTGGGGACCTCCACTCATGGAGGGCCAGATTCCTGTTTCTAAAGCACACTTGATTCAGATCATCAGCTAACTGCCAGGTTTGGTTTGTGTGCTAAAGCAGGGTGATGACCAAACAGCTGGACTCCAACCCTCAGTTCCCCACCCCTGCACTACAAAGTCACTATGGTAAGTGTGCCTGATAAAATGAGTGGATACCTTATAAAATGGCTAGAAATGGGCTGGAGGTCAGGGAACTGGCCCTGTGACCGGAAGGTTGCCGGTTCGATCCCCAGCACTGACAGTCCATGACTGAGGTGTCCTCGAGCAAGACACCTAACCCCCAATTGCTCCCCAGGCGCTGTGGATAGGGCCGCCCACCGCTCTGGGCAAGTGTGCTCACTGCCCCCTAGTGTGTGTGTGTGTGTGTATTCACTAGTGTGTATGTGTGTTTCACTTCACGGATAGGTTAAATGCGGAGGTGGAATTTCCCCGGTTACGGGATTAATAAAGTATCACTTAACTTATATCATTGTATAGAACATAATCACAGAAAAAACATTGTTAAAAGTTTTTTTATAGTTCTGATAGTGTTATTTTTAAGTATGTGTTATACCCCAGTGATGGCGGGTGGGTTGTCTTACCAAGGTGGTCTTTTAAGACAGCCACGTCCAAAACACTTCTCCGGTACATCTCAGCAAGTTCATTGCCTACACGTAAGAAAAAGGGAAACGAGAACAGGTTACCACGCCATCAGACAAAGAACTAGTTCACGTCACATTCACTGCTGTTAACACAGCCAGTTAAACTTTGTACAGTTAAGTTACATTTAGGCTACAGTGCCGTCATATCATATCAAGCGAACTGGGTACAATAACACGGAATAAAGTGAAACACCTTGATCAGGTTTGCTCTTTTTGGCCTTTTTGGCTTTTCCTGTCCGCTTCTTTGGTGGCATGTTGCGGTAAAGTGAACTGGCGCTTGACTCGAATGCACGCAAAGCGCTCCGGTTGCCAGGTTACGCTGGGTGCGACGCGGTAGCCAATCACACTCCTGCCAGCCAAGTTTCCCCCGTGCAACGTCACTCCTAAGGAATCATCTTACTGGCTGGGGGCGCTTTGTGGGCGTGTACCAGCGTTGCTACGCGCTTCCCATCGCATGAAAAGCAGTGAAGGAGTCTGTTGGACGAGAGCTCACATTCCTGGAGCTGCGCTCTGGATCAGCTCAAAAGCAGCGCCACTTCTGGAAAGTGGTTAGGCCTCTCCGATTCTTCTCTGCGCTTTTTCTCAGGTCATCCTACCTGTAGCTTCCCCACTTCATCCCCCACTCCCACCCCCTCTTTATGTGTGGAAAGCGATGAAGCTTCCCTGATTCTTCAGATCAGTTTACACACTTAAAAAGATGGTTCTTTAGTAAAGACAATGGTTCTATTCAGAACAACGAGCTCTGTCTAGGTCCATTTCATGCGTGAATGGTTCTTCGCAAGGTGAAATGATTCTTAAGATTCATGGAGAATGTGTTACATATGGTTCTACATAGAACACAGTGTTATGGTTCTACATAGAACATTTTTGAACATGGTTCTATGTTGCACCACAAAGGGTTCAGCTATTGTTACAAGCTTGATATCATAACTACAGCAGAGCCCTTTTTTGTGCTGAATAGAACCCTTCCATTTTCTAAGCTGCTTCTCCCTCAGGGTCACGGGGGGGGGGGGGGGCGTTGGTTGGGGGTGCTGGAGCCTATCCCAGCGGGCGGAAGGCAGGATACACCCTGGACAGGTCGCCATCGCAGGGCAGACAGACACAGACGGTCACTCACAGGGGCAATTCAGCATTGGCCTGACTGCATGTCTTTGGACTGTGGGAGGAAACCGGAGAACCCGGCGGAAACCCACGCAGACACAGGGAGAACATGCAAACACCACACAGAGAGGACCCCGGCCCTCCTCGCTGTGAGGTGACAGCGCTACCCACCCAAAATATATAACCATAATCAACACATTCTCCATCAATCTGAAAACCCATTTCACCACATAAAGAACCATTTAAGCATGAAACGGCTCCGTAGAGAACACTGGCTTCACTAGAGAAGCTTTTAAGTTTTTTCTTCTTTTATTATGGTGGAATACAAACATGAACACTGGTGTTTGTGTGTGTGAAGTGTATAGTTCTGTAATAATATAGGGCAGAAATGTTTTTCTCTCACAGGCTACAAGAACTACATAGAACTACATTTAGTTTTAGGGTCAAATTAGTCAGCTGAAACAATTCAGCAACATTATTCCCTCAACTTAGCGTGATAATCATGCATTTTAACATTCATCTTAATGTATTCCAAAATCTTTGGGCCTAAAACTGTAATATACATCTGGTTGTACTATCTGCAGTTACCTGTGCGAAGGAGATGGTTGAAGATCATGAAGTTCAGCTGGAGTGGAAAGTAAAGAAGTAGAAATGCATCACTACCCTCAACATTCAAATGAGTGCAGAAGAGTAAAACACATGGTCATAATCACATCTTACCATGAGATGAAAATAACAGCAGTGTTACAGGAATACTGCGTCACTGCATCAGTTTTATTTTTGAATTTCTAAAAAAAAACAGTTCTACTGATGTTTACGGGAAGTAAAGTTTAGCATTTGTTTGCACAAAAACAAATTAGTGGTAGTGTAATAAGCCATATTGATAACTAGGTTTTCTAACTAGGCTACTACTGTCATGTGAAAAGGCGGTGGAATACAAATTAAATCACATTGACACAGCAAGCAAAATTTTGTCTGGTCAATTGACAAATAAAAGTAGATTTTATCTCAATTTTATATTAAGCCTCTTTTTCAGGCCCCTTGTTTTTGGTAGGCTGTCTCAGAGCAGCAGTGAATTAACCTGACTTTTAAAATATCACCATTTTACCTTTATCAACATTACATTATCACATATAAAAACTCAACAGGTTCGCTGGTTGTTTTGGAGAGAGCTTGAGAGAGCTATCCATGCTTTTATTACATCATGGGTGGACTACTGCAACTCCCTCTATATTGGTGTGGATGAAGGCTCTCCGGCACCTGCAGATGCTCAAAATGCTGCAGCCCATCTTCTGACCTCAACAAGAAAACGATAGCACATCACCCCTGTACTGGACTCCCTGCACTGGCTCCCATTTGCTTTTAGAATTCATTTTAAAATTTTAATGATTGTTTTTACCCGCGACCCTGAGGGAGAAGCGGCTTAGAAAATGGATGGATGGATGGATGGATGGATGGATGGATGGATGGATGGATTGTTTTTAAATGTTTAAATTGTTTGGCATATTTGACAGAACTGCTGCAGCCTTATTGTCCAACCAGAGCTCTAAGGTCTGCAGATCAGCTCCTCCTAGCTGTTCCCAAATCTCGGCTCATGTCTAGAGGAGACAGAACCTTCTGTAGCGACTCCAAAACTCTGGAACAGTCTGCCTTTAAATGTGCGATCAGCTGAGTCTCTAGAACAGTTTAAAGCTGGTCTAAAAACACATCTATTTTCTTTGGCATTTCACCCAAATTAATTTTCCATTTAATTTAACCCAAATTGATTTTCCAATCTTACATGCTGATTTCTTTACAGTGGTGGTGATAGGAACCAAGGTATCACAATGTCTACAACACAAATACAGCCATTTTATTTACTCTATAAAACCTCCAGTGAAGCTACACATGCCTTCTGAGCTTAAGGCAAAATTTACAGTAAAACAATGCCTCAGACATCAGGCAGCATATGCATAACCATTTAAGGTGATAACCTTCTGAGAGGGAGCTTCAAGAGCGTTAAACTCCTCAGACGTCTGGTTCCTATCACCGCCACTGTGAACAAATCTCACTTGATACGTTTCTCTGTAACAAAGCGTTTCACACCAAACTGCTCTGAACTACTTTGTTTACATCTTAGCCGTTTATTAAATCGTGCAGATCTTTTGTTAAAACAGGTTTCTCTCTAATACTTTGCTGTGTAGTGAAGGCAGTGGGCTGGCTCCAGAAGGCCTCTCCGAGCGGAGGGCGTGTTCTGGGTGGGCGGAGACGAGTCCGCTCCTCACCGAGTGGAGAGCGAGCGCAGGCGGAAGGGGCTGAACAGGAACAATACTGCTACCAACGCGGGAGGGGACACACAGAAGGCGGCGTTTATTTCCCCCTGATAGATTTATTTATCTCGTTGTCCGTCTTGTCGATTGTTTACACTGCGTGCAGTAAACACAGACGCGCCGCGCAGCTCCGCAGCGTCTCTGCTCCACTTCGGCCCCAACTTCCCTCCGCGAGCAGCGCATTGGAGCAGAGGAGAGCCGAGGGGAGGAAGAAAGGGAACGGTGCTCGCAGGGTGTCGGTGAAAAAGGCAGCTGCTTCTGCTTTGACGAGAAACCGTGACGCCCCCGACAAAGCCGATAAGTCTGCGGTCGTTCGTCCTCGTTTCCTCCGCGTTAAAGAGCGATGACGGCGCGGTCCGCAGCAGCTGGCGCGGGGATTTAATGGGAGCCTCTCGGCGGTAGAGCTTTTCTCTCCCGCCTCCAACACCCCCGACCACGGGCTCGACTCGGGCGCTGTCCTCATCGGGGGGTGTTTTAGGCATAGTAACGTTAGCCCCTTGACCACGGAAGGAGGGAGGGTGGTCGGTCCCCCACCGCACCCCCCACCCCCCGCCTCGGCACCAGGGTCTCGAGCTGTCGCTCTGTCCGACTTCGTGGAGGCAAAACATGGCAGGGAACGTGAAGAAAGGCGGTGGGCTCATCGGCATGATGAAGGACGCCTTCCAGCCTCACCACCATCTCCACCACTCCCACCACCAGCCCGGCGCCGTGGACAAAAAGACCGTGGAAAAATGTTGGAAACTTATGGACAAGGTAAGCCGAAGCCCGTGACGCTAACCTACCTGGTGGGGTTCGGGGTTTTAAAGGCTGGAAGTCAGCCGTTCGTGTTAGCTGAGCTAAGTTAGCGACGAAGCCAGATCAAGTCAGCTTCTTGTTCGAATTTCCCCGTTCCACCTTAAATGCTGCAGCCTCCGGCGGCTCAAAGTAACTGCTGCACCATTTAAGGTGGAACGGGGAGATTCGAATAAGGAGCTGGTGAAGAGGAAGCCGACCGCAGCCTCGTGAGCTAGCGGCCGTTAGCCGAGTTAGCTTTAGCCCTGTGGCCTGCCTGCGCGCTGGGCTTCTGACTGGATGCAATATGGCAGAGTTGCTAAGACAATTAGCTGGCTAGTTCAGCCGCTAACACGTTCGCTCGTAAAGCAGTGCGTTTCTGGATGGCTTAGCTGCCTTCCTCGACTTAGAAAGTATTAGTTTCCAGAAGGCAAGTTCCGTGAAAAGCACAAAGTTCTCACCCACACAGGAAATGTGTTTTGTGTCGAGCAAGATGTCAGGCTGCTCAGCTGACTGAAAAGCTAGCTACTTGGCTACTTTGCATAGAAATGTTGGTTACCTGCTAAAAAAGCGTTTAGAGAGAAAACGAGGGTCGTCTTTTTTCCATACTGGGGGGGGGGTTCAGCTACACGACGTTTGGAGGCATCAGTTTGCCAGCTCTCCCTGACTAAGGCTACATTTTTACCTTGATAGACAGCAAAACGACTGGATAACTTGATTTATCACAGACAGCTCAGACGTGGATGGGGAGCAAATGGAGCTGCTAGACTGTCTGTGGTTGACGAAGCCGCAGTCAGAGTTCTTCAACCTAAAAATCAAACTAGGTCTGTCTAATGTTAAAAGCTTCTGATTGATGTGCGTCCCCTGAGCGGATAGGAGGAACACGCAAAAGCTCAGTTTAGAAGTGCATCAGCACAGCTGATTATTGGCAGATGCTTTGTTGCTCCAGATGCAGTGTTTTGGCTAGGTGGGGTGATCAGGTAGGGTCTGCTGCATTCATGGCACACCTGTAACAGTTGAACAAAGACTTGGTCGCCTTCCAGCAGACCATACTGTTACAGTAACAGTTGAGCAAGGAGCTTAACCAGAATTGCTTGGGGTTTCATGGGTTTTGGAACATCCATCTCAAGATTTAGTTTTTGATACAGTTCAGTTTTATTTTCCTGTGTTCAGCTTCTTTTTGCAGCGTTTCGGCTCAGCTCAGCTCAAAGCTGCAGTTTATGGAGGGGGGAAAAAAACTTGTGGTTACTTGCTGACCTCATGTTTCCTGTGAGATTCTCACTGATACATGAGTAAAGAAAACAAGTGCCATCGAGGTCTGACAGAGCTCGTAGTTGGGTTTACTGATGGCATAGAGGGCAAATCCACCCTCTGCCTCTGTCACTCTTTTGCGTGTTTCTGTCACGGGAAGAATTAAAATCGACTTAAAAAAAATTTCTCAAAGCAAGTACTAGGCCGCATGATTTCTTGAGGCCTTATTAAAAGCAGAAGTAGCTTGTGGGTGAAAAACCAGCCTGAGCTGCTTAGAACTCAAGTTGCTCAATCATATTTCTTCCACTTTCAGACAGAACCGTTATCGGTGTTGTTGGATTGTAATTTAAAGTCTTCGTAGTCACACAGTTCAAACACAAGTATGATTTTCAGGGTTTTGTGCAACAGACGTCATTTGGAACAACCTGGATTGTTGTGTGTGTGTGTGTGGGAAAATTTCAGTGGCTGATTGAAATATTGCAACACAATTTGCAACCAGATTGATTTTGCATTGAAATTCCATTATAAACTACATATATGCAAAATTCTAGCCGGGCAGTCTTGTTGTGATGTTCTCCCCCCAGCCAGCTGAGCTAGATAACTACGAATAAGATGCGCTGGCAGAACTTATGATCAGACCTAATTTTTTTTCCTCGTATATAGCTGCTTTAAAATATTTGAAAAGGAAAAGGAAGTAACATTGATTGTTGTTGTTCTTAACAGTAGTCCAGTTAGGCCTCCTAAATATCTCCGCTGTTATTTATTTAGTGATTTTTTTTGTCTGAGTTCTTATTTTTCCTCTCACTTGTTTTCAGTTGGTAGTGAATGGCAGCTCTATGATTACTTCAGCATTCAGTCTGATCATTGTCGATTGAGCCTTACAGTAGGGTTGTTCATTACTTTGTGAGCAGATTGGATATGGACATTATTTTATGGAATAAATCACCATTTGCAGCATTTCTATTTATAGCTTCAAGTGCTGCATTCATCAGCTCGAGCAAGCCGTGTCTTTCGTGCTTATTTCGGTTGAAGCTGGCCAAAAATAGGAGATGAGATCAAACTAAACCTTGTAACTAATATGGCAAAACATGGGATACGTGCAGTGCTGAGACAAGTTGTCCAGTCCAGCACAGAGTGGCGTCCTATTTCCAATATCCCATTTAAAAAAAAAAAAAAAAAAAAGAGGTGTCCTGCACGGTGTTTGAATCTGTCTAGCTTAACTGTAAACGGTTATCTCCAGAAAAGGAGTGTTAACTAGAAATGAACGTTTGGCTCTAGGCTTAGTTTTTTAGCTGACAGTATTGGTGATAGCACTTAACCTGCCTTTCTTATCTTAAAATTTGACGAGTTAAGCATAAAAAACGGATGATGTTTTAAGACATATGCGATTTTCTGCTTTAACCTGTTCAATCATACTAAAAACCCATGTTAAATAACCTAATGTAATGTTTTGCCCCACTCTTCCCTGCCCTAGTGCAGTTTTAAATGCATAATGTGCAGAACTTTAACTGTATAAATAAAAATGGTATTAGGTCATGTGCTTGTATGTAAAACATACATTAGTGTCAGAGGAATGTGTAGTGCTCACCGGCTCTATGCACAGTGCGCTGAACTAATAATTAGGCTGCTTTGAATGTTGCCGTTTGAAATTGAAATAATTTGATGTGCTAGATTTTTCTTACCGTTTCATCGTTTGACAGACCTGACGATGTTACTCAAATTTTATTGTAATTTTTAAGTGCTGGGTTCCCATCACTGGTCCTAAGGAAGAGACTGTAGGGCAAAAAAGCCATAATGCCTCCACTTCCACCCCGTGCCTGAAGGCCACAGTGCGAGTGTGCGTGCATGCATCTATGCATGAGGGAGATAGTGTGTCCGCGTCTCTGTGTAGCTGTACGCTTCCTGATAATTCTGAGGACGTCCATGACAGCGGACACTTATCTCCAGCTTGTCAGGGCTGCAGTAACTGATGTTTTGGGTCCACGAACTAGAAGCTGGATGAGCATGAGAAAAGTGGGCTACTGTGACCTCACGATGACATCGTTTGTTCCCCACCCCCCCAATCACAGCTGGTACTGGGCTGAAGACGAAGGTTCCTTGGCTCCTTACCCCGCTCAGATGAGGAGCAGTCAAAAGCCCCACTAAGCAGCTGCAGGCACCAGCAGCTTCCTCCTGACAGCCACAGCCTCACAGTGTAGCGCTTCTCAGAGTGCTGCGCCCGTGACATTTGAGCAGATACCAGTTTCCTCAAATTTCCCACCCACGTCTTCTGATCAATAGTTCAGAAGGTGACTATGCTCAGCTCCTGTGCAGACAATAGATGAGAGAGAGCCAGTATGCTTAAGCATCTTCGGTGTATTGTAGATGCCCACTCTCTGCAGATTTGCACACAAATACTCAAATCTGGTGCGCATTCAAGGGTAGAAGCCGGCTTTCTCAAGACCCAAGAAGAGATTCGCTGTGAACGTATTTCCTCTTCGGGCCTGTATAGTACAACATTGTCACATGTACAAGAAGGGGAAAAAATCACTGTTGCCAGCATGCAGATTAACCTTGTCGTGTACATGTCCTCTATAGTGCTCTTGGAACCTGTAATCCTTTATAATTTGTGGCTGTTCTCACTACATGGAGGACGCAGCTGATCAAGCCATGTCTTTGGCATAGTAGTCACGTTCTAGTGTTTGTTGTAGTATATCAGGTAATTCAAAATCTTGATTACGTTACGGTTTGGAGCTGTAATCCGTCATATGCAAAGTTTTTATTTATTTATTTTTTTATTTTCCCTTTCTTTTTCATTTGGACTGCTGAAAAAAAAAATCCCAAAGTTTATGGATTTGAAAGCTGAGGCACCCTCTGCTGTGCCGTCTTTGTCTTATTTGCATCTTGACTGATTTAGACCTCTCACATTAAATGCCAGCGAGTCTTTCTTTCAAAGCGACGCGTTGTTTTTATCTCCAGTGTTGAATTCTGTGACCGTAACCATATGCAAAAATATTTCGTTGTAGGTTTAGTCGCTTTTTAAATTGCACACAAAAACACTTGAAATATCAGCCCTTATGAAGAATCTGCATAATTGTGGAAAAAATTATTTGTTTTTCTCTAAATTAATTGGGTATCATGGTCACGATCTTTCCAGACTCAAATCTTTGTATTTGCTGCTTCTGTTTTTTTTTTTTATGCCGTTAGAAGTAATTTTATATCAGTACTGCACTATTTTAACTGGCAGCTTTCCGAGCGGTAGTGCTAAATGCTCAAAGTTTATTCACAGCTCTGCTGTTACATGCTTTCTTAATACCTTTGTCGTCGTTAGAGTCTGAGAAGAACATATTTTGTACTGATAACTAACCAGAAGAAAAGTCTTAACAAGGATGTGGGTATGATCTTTATGTTTATGACCTTAAAATAGACTGAGAGTTGACAGAATGTGAAACCGCCAGATCTTACGGGACAGCCCTCCGCAATTTTATCATCTTAATTCTCAGTAAGGAGTAAAAGTGATACCGTTTTCAGACCATTCAGAATGGCTTTTAAATGCTTTGTTTTCAGGTTAGATTTTCGACAGGCTGTTTTGTTATGGCAAGTTTTTATGCTGTAATCTGCCCCATAATCAAACTGAACACTTAAAGGTTAGCAAAAATGATTTGGTCGTATGTTATTTTAGAAAAAAGCAGCTGCTTAATGCTTAACTGTGCTTTAAAACAAAAGTGAAAGGTTGTCGTGTCAGGATTACGTTTTGTAAACGGGAGTCTTGTGTAAATTGTGTGTTTGAGCTCCACAGACAGAGCTTTTTGCTGAAGGGTAGGTCACGTCGTGGTGCGTCTTCTGTTTTCCGGTCTGGGCTGTTCCCCTTTTAGACTTGCCAGCTAAAGTGTTTAGTGTAGTTGATTCAGGGGTGTTCGTGGTTACACGTTAAAATTTGAGAGCAAATCGCATGACAGTGGTGTCCTCTTTACACAAAGGTCATTTCAGGCACCATTTGTGACATGATCATTTGTACCGCTCATTTCAAATTACAACTCATAAACCATTCAGATTTTTTTTTCTTTTATTGTCTAACTGACATTTGTGGTGTATTAATTCAATTTCATGCCGTTCATCCATTGGTCAAGTCTAAGTTTTAAGTTGTCTTAAACGTACAGATCCAGTGCATCAACCACGTTTTTATCGAATATTAATAGTGGTGGACAGTAACTGAGTAAATGTAATTCGTTACTGTATTCAAGTTGTTTTTTTTCTGTATCTGTACTTTAAGTTTTTCCATTTTGGGCCACTTTTTACTTTCACTCCACTACATTTCAGAGTCTAATATCCGACTTTTTCCTCCTACATTTTGAGAAATCTGTCGTTCCTTTTGGTTTCTGTGTGTATAAAAACGTAACATGTCAAAACAAAAGAAGCACAAAGCCAGAGCACCAATCAGGGCCCAGCGGTCACTTTGTTCTGAGCTGGTTTTGACCTGTTGGTCATACCGACCCAGTGCAGCACGCGGTTCAACGTCAGCGAAGCAGCGTAAAACTTTGGGAGCACATGCGTCTATAAATGATGAACTAACCTAACTTTGTGTAAATAGAGCACAATATAGAAATATGTCCACATATGCAGTCGAGACTGGCACGTTTCTTTTTTCCTGAATTCATACAAACACTTTCATTTTATAATAAATTAGTTTGGGCTGGTTTATGAGCAGAGACCTACAGTTTCCAGTGTTCTGTGTTTTGTCTTATGATCATTTTAATAGACGTCAGCGTCACTAATTAATGACGTTCTATTAAAAGACTGGTTTACCAAGAGAGACGCTGGAGGACTTTCACCTGAAATGAGTTCATGAAGCCAGTCTGGTTATAAAAATGATAACAGGACATCAGAGCCAGAATTACTCTTTTAGTACTTTCAATACTTAAGTACATCTGAAGGTAAATACTTCAGTACTTTTACTCAAGTTGAGTTCTAAAGTGGAGGAACTTCTACTTTTACTGGAGTAATATTTGACCTTGGGGGTCTCTACTTTAACTCAAGATTGACAACATGATTTGTGCACTTCGTCCACCTCTGATTAATAGTAAAGATGCCAAATTTGGCAAGTTCGTTAGACCAGTAACATTTAGTTGATGAATAATCAGTAACCAGCAAGCCTGAAATCAGATGCAACTCATCAAAACAAATATAAAACAAGACGCGTACAGATCTAAAAGCTGACTGGCTGAGCCACACGCTTGGTTTCTGTATGATGTATCATTGTAATTGCTGTCGTCCTTTGGAAAAGTGGTCCTGAACACTATTTTTAGCTACATACTTCATCGTTTAGTGGGTCTGTGTAGTGGCACCCGTTGTCTGCTGCACCTTCATGCATACAGTTAAAAACCAACTGGAATGAGAAACCGGCCTGTACTGATGGAAGGAATTAAAATTCCCCATCAAAATTAAATCTTATGAATGATTTGTCTTCCTGGCTTTTGCATTGGTTTAACTTGCTGGGTTTATTATCCTCTATTTAGGTGGTGCGATTATGTCAGAACCCCAAGCTGGCACTCAAGAACAGTCCCCCATACATCTTGGACCTGCTTCCTGACACCTATCAACATCTTCGTACCATCCTTTCCCGCTACGAGGGCAAGATGGAGACCCTGGGTGACAACGAATACTTCCGTGTCTTCATGGAAAACTTGACCAAGAAGACCAAGCAGACCATCAGTTTGTTCAAGGAAGGCAAGGAACGCATGTATGAGGAGAACTCTCAGCCAAGGTGAGTCCGTTTGATGGTCTGCTTTTTACTGAGTCTCAACATGAGCAGCCTTGATGCTCCAGTGGTGAAACTGCCCGGATGTTTAGTGCCAAACCTGTGGAGGCTTTCACTCGGGGCTACCACTGCAAGTCACAGTGGCACTGAAAAGCCTATAGTAAATGCTTTGCTTCAGTTCAGCCATGGAAAATCATTTTACAGTGTTTTATAAAGGTGTGTGTTCCAGTCTTCTTGCATCATCTCAGTTTTGTTGAGTTGCTGCACATGTACAATCATGCATTTGTACTTTCTCAAAGAAACAATTCTGCTAAAAAAAAAAAAATCAAATGTACATTTTCCCCCCAGTTGTAGTTGATTAGCCAAGACACTAGAAATCAATGATCACACACATCTTTTCCATGAATACTAAGCCAAAATGTCTCTGCGTACTCAGAAAAAGCACTGTGGTGTTTTCTGACCCCTTCTCTACTGTGTTCACACACATCACGCGGATATCTTCAGGTTAAATATTGAGGTTAATTTACTTACGTAGAGGAAACTGTTATGTCCCTGTTATGCCTGTGTGTCGTGCATGCACGGTAAAGGGTGCCGAACAACAGGTGCTGTTTAAATTGGCTGCCCACTGCGTTTAGCTACTCAGTGAAGTTCAGTTCAGTTTTATTGTTCACAGTAAGTCATACTGTGCCTTAAAGCACCTTAACAGGTCTGCACAACCTTAATGAAGACCTGGATGTAGATTGAGTGCAATGAGAGAAGATGTGATGATGTATTTACAGATTTGAGTCATTGCTGATTTCTAGTGCTAGTAGCGTTATCCTTGTAGCTCCAGCGCTGAACTGAAAGAGCTCAATTTGGCTCAGTGTGTCTTGGCTGTTCGAGTACATTTAGGATAAGTGGCAAATTTTGATTTTTCTGCCAAACCATTTACAAGTCTGAGAAAACATGAGTGTGAACATTTTGTACGCCTGCTGCAGCGTAATGCAGACTTTTACATGCTAGATCTTAATGCAGAATGATGGGTGTAGTAAAAACAGTCTGGCTATGTGAATAATTTAGTTTGAGATGTATGACTGTCCACTGTGGCTTTTGTTGGTCATTGTTTTTTAGAAGTGGTTTTTGGCCATAAGAAAAAACCCTTACTAACTCGACATCCAGTGTGTGGGAGGTCGATCTAAAAGCAGAAGCAGTCACTAGTTGTGAAACCCTGTTTGTCAAGTCTTGAATCATGTGAAAAGCTTCTGGTGTCGTTAACCGTTAAGGATGCCTCTTTTACATTGAGCACAGCAAAGCGCCCAAGTTAAGAGGCAAATGTCATCGATCAACTGCTTAACCCTGGGAGATTTTATGGTGCTGCGAGATCTTCCCCACGCCTTCTGTTTGCAACACTGGCCCTGTATTAGTGGACAAAGAGCCGTGTTCAATGCAAATAGGGAGAAAGAGGAAGTGCTCTGCCAGGGACAATCCCAGATAGATAGCAGGCTTGCTTAAAGGCGACTCCGAATAGGTTGGCTTTCACTGTTCATTCCCATTTTTCCTTCATTTCTCTCGCATTAATTTCTAGCGTTAGAGTTACTGATATGTAGATGACGGCTTGACTTGGCTTTAAACGCTGCAAGTTGTTAAAGTATGAAAAGCAACCTGCCATCGTTTCTCCTTTCTAATTTAAATTAACGTCACGGAGACACAGTGAGCTGTCTGTGGTCACAGATTCTTTGTAACAGCACAAACAAAAGAAGATGATGAAGCCTAAAAGTTGTTGTACATATTCTGTTTATAGTGCTTATTTTCAACCTATGCTATTTTATGAGTAGATGTAATAAAGCAGCTGTACATGTTTACCTTAAGTGTTAAAATCGAAATGTGGTGCTAGAACATGTAATATTTCATACGGTCCATGTTAATTCAAGCTCTCTTTTGCGGTTTGCAAGGTTTGGAAAAGCTTATCACCCTCATTGTTCCTTCATTGACGCTCTTCACACCCTGCCAGCTGTATTTATTTTCCTAAGAAATAGCTTGGCTTTATGGTGTGATCACACAGTGTGTCTGCACACACAGTAAAACTGTTCTATTGTTGCTTATTGATTTGTAAACCATAAACAAAACAACGCTCACTACTAGGGCTGCACCATAGATTACTCCTTGCAGTTATCACAACTAAACTGATATTGCAGAAGCGTGCATGATGCAGACGAGCCTCTGAACCATCACAGAAGGTTTTATAGTGTGCTGTGGGCGTCCTGAATAATCACAGATGTTCTTTGGCTGTTGGGATGAATCAGGGCTTTCACATGATCCAACCAACAAATCATTTTTAGTCAGAAACGAGGGGAGTCCTTATTCATGCCGCTTCATGGGTTCAGTAATGTGTTTTTAATAAACTGGAAGGTGTATTGGAAGCAGAATGTATGGTATGGTATTTTGCCCATCATGCAGCCCTAACCTTGAACTGCATTAATTGCTTTTTAAAAAAATGTGATAAGCTGCATGTTTCATTACAGAATTATTCCTGTGTAACTGGAATAAAATGCACTGCAGTAGTACGGGCACTCACTTTCTGTACACGTGGTCAGATAGTATTGTTTAAATGTGGCATCTTTGGTGTTTCGGTCAGTTCCAGCTTGCCAGACCTCAAAAACATGAACTGTATCATGACCATGTCTTCAGGTATTGCGATCAGTGCATTTTTGCCATATTGGCCACTCCTAGTGATCAGTAAGTACCAGTGTGCTTAATGTGACTTGATCAAGAATCCTTTTCTCATCTTTGCTGTGTGGTCACTTCAGTGTCATGTTGACTGATCCAAAATTGAAGTTGAAATACATAAACGAGGTAGTAGCTCAAGGCAGGTAAATGTCATTATTATCATTATTAGTCTGCAGGTTTGTTCTATTATGCTCTTTTTAAACCAGTGGGCAAAAACATGTAGGCCTGTATTTGTTATTTTTTAGCCCATATAGAACCAGTTGTCTTTAGTTGTTTTCAAAACCACAAACTTTTGGGCCTGTGCCATTCAGATCCTCTCTACTCTCTTCTGCCTCACTGCTTCTGGAGCCAAGCAGTAAGTCAAGTAAATGGTAGTGGTAGGGGTGATCTGAGCGCCCGGTTGCTGCTGAGACTCCTCCCTTCTTCGGTGGAGGTGTGCCGGTGTTTGCTCTGTAGCTTGCATGTGAAAAAAAAATGTGAATTTATCTTTTTTTTTTTTTTCTTTTTTTTTTTTCTACCTTGGCTTCAGAGCGGAGGAAAGATCATGTCTGAGAAGATACATCCCCCCCACCCACCCCCCTCAGCTGCTTTTCTTGAACACTGGTGGAAAGCCAGCACGCTAACTGATTGGAAGGCAGCACTTTAGATAAACTTCAACAGCCTCTTCACAGGTGAAGGAAGTGTTGAAGTTGTATAATTATCACACGGTGTGCTGTTCTATCTTGTGGTTAGAGTTCGATCAGTTTCCTTGTGTATTCGTTGTTTGTCCCTAGATTTGTAGGCTGTCCTTTGTTTTAACATCCCAGACCCAGTAGTTTTTTGTTTTTTTTTTATGCTCAGGACTTTTTGTTGTAAATCGATCATAAGCTGCAAGTGAGCGAGGAGGGTACTATTTCTCCTAGGGCTGCAGTTAAGACGGGTTAAATTAAAGGACTAATTCAAGTTCAAATGAGACCGAGGCCCAAAAAATTCAAGCCTAAAAAGCAAACCTGTACGTACAAAAGTAACTCTATTAAATTCAGATAACAACCTCCTACTTGTAAGTTTAGAATATGGCTCTTAACAGATCCAGCTCTAAATTTAGTCAGATGTGGGGAGGATTACCGCCAGTTGTTAACAACGTTTTAGTGTTGCTAGAGTCAGAGCATATTGTTGACTGTAATGATATGTATGTATGTATGTTTGTATGTATGTATGTATGTATGTATGTAAAGTGGCAGTTGGCTCTGGTTGCCACTGAAGACTAAACTTGGTGAGACCAAGACTACATTGACTGTGTAAAAGACTGTGTGAGACTGTGTAAAAGACCTCCCCAAGTAGTTTAGCACCAGTGTATAATATTGAAGTATATTGGCACCATTCATAGCTCCAGTGGTGTTGCTGAGAGGAATTTCAACACCTCTGCAAATGTTGGATACTCCTCGGCAGCATGATGTGGTGTATAGACCTCATTTCTGACTCGCGTTCAGCGCAGGTGGGCGTGATCTTTGCTGTTGATGTCTTTGATGGCACTTTGTACCTTCTGAAATATCTCCTAGTACTTTTAACAATTGGGTAAATGTGTCCTTAAAGGGAAGTGTGTAGTCATAACTGACGCTGTGAATCATTCCCTAGAACCCTTTATTCTCCACCGTCACATCTGGCTTTGTCAGTTACCAGCATGTTCAGGATATTGTCATGTTCAGGATACTGCTTGATGTGGTTTGCATCCAGCATGTTTCTGTAGATTGTGAGCTCTTTTTCAAGTTTTTTTCCCCTGAAATAAGAAATGAGCGTGCATTGGTACATACAATATTTACACGTTGAACAGGCCTTGCCTTGTAAAAATCTGCTGTGTAGTCAGTTCGACAGATATGCCACTTAAATGCAACTCGTGCCACGTCGCCAAACGAAATCAATTCATCAGACACAAATTCTGTGGTTGCTCTCGGTGAATGAAAGCACATAGCGTCTAGATAGCAGTGATATGAGAATCTTGTCCAAGATGTATTTTTGTCCAGTTATTTATAATAACCAGAAATCAGGTGTGTTGCGTACAGAATGAGCTGTAATTCCTACATAGCTCTTCAGAACTGCTGCCTGCCTGCTCAGTAATGCTCACTGACTATAAGTAGACTTACCCTTAGTCATTGTTCAACGCGGGAGCCAACAGAGTAAACGGTTGATCTAATTGCATAATTAAATCTTAGTACATGCATACTTCACTATGTCCGAGTCACAGATCACTTTTCCCACACACCACACACTGTGTGTGCGTATACAATTGTGTCTATATATTTGTTACTTGAGGTATAAATGCTATGGTGTAATATTTTGCGCAGCAGCATCGTTAAAACATTGGCTCGTGGCCAAACTTGGCATTATTGCAAAAGAGTTTGCTAGAAAACCTTCGGGTTCAGTTATTAAAGGTCTTGATTTTCGGTTCCTCAAAGTATGCTCAAGTTCTGTGTTTCCATAGTAACACATGACTTTGCTGTAGTTGACTTATCTGTGTGCCGGCAAAGAAGCCCGGTCTACGCACATCCCTACTGTGTCCTACTTGACAACCTTTAGCCCAAGAGCGCAGTTTTTTTTTTTTGGGGTTTTTTTTTTTTTTTTTAACAGGACATGCCGATGACTAAAACTTTGTTTATTGGTGTGATTATAATGTATTTTCTCTACTTCTCAATACACTACAAAGCTTACAACCACGCGAGTCTCATACACACCCTCTTTGACGTCTGCTTAAGCACAGTTACATGCTAAGGCTTAGATGAATGTGGTTGAGGGGGCGACATGCTTGTGTAGTGTGTGTGTGTGTGTGTGTGTGAATCTGTGACTAACGCTTGATATACTAGTCACACTGTGTCTCACATGGACACTGCACTTCCTGTTAGCAGCTTCACTTCAAGTTCCTTTTTTTTATACTTATTTAAAAAAAAACAAAAAACAGGCCACCCAGATCTTGTCTTGATCAGACTAGCTGTGTCTGCAGTCTCCTGGTATACGGCAGTTCTGTTGTTTCATAATTAGGTTGTGCAGAAGTTAACCAGTTTGTTCCTGTATTCAGACCATATTCAAAGACGTGTTCAGTTTTTTCCAAGCCTCATCATCTCACCCAGTCCTGGAACATCGTGGTATGTGTTTCATTCCAGGGTAAAGGATTATACCACATGCAGTGCTGTGTTGGGTTAAACTTACACATACACACATAGTGATGCAATAGAACAACGTACAGAACTGTGCAAAAGTCAGAGACCGCTTGGTTGATTAATATACAGTCAAAATGGTCATTTTTATTAGATGTTTTTGAGACGATCTAAAATAATACACTTGCATTAGGAAGCAAAAAGTCTAAGGAAAAATCTAAGTTTTGCAAATTGGCATTCATAAATTTATTAAATGGGACAAAGAAAATGTGACTCACCGCTGTACAAAACCTGGTAGCCTAAGATTTAAACGGTCCATCAAGATTTCACGTTTGAGAGACAGGAAAAAGTCCAGCCCCACTCTTGCTTCAGATCGAAAAAAACCCACAAGTGTTTCTGTCCATCCTTCCATCGTACGAAGACGACTCAACACTGAGCCTGAAAGGATGTGTAGCTGTCGAGACGCCGTTGCTGAAAAAAGGGAGTAGACAACATAACAATGCACTGACCTCCCCAGAGTCCAGACCTCAACATTACTGAAATTGTTGGGGGTTACTTGGATTGCAAGAAGTAAAAAGCATCAGCCTCCAAGACGGTTTATTAAAAAAAAAACTGATTTGATATATTTTGCTATGAGGCTTCTGTGTAATTTTCTTTTGTGTGTGTATTTTTTCTGATACTGACATTAATAACTGTCTGGAAATTTAAATAAATGAAGAGTGACTTCTACACCATTTATTTTTATGTGATTTAGCTGATCAATATTGTATTGACAGTTGTATGTAAAGCTCTACATGTAAATATGTGCCATGGTAAGACACTTCTGTTTAACTTCAACTAGATTGGAATCGAGTGCGATTGGGTAATGAAACTTAGCTGGGCGTTCACAGACCCGCTGCCAAGCCCTCACTGTTAGTCAACTGTTGTTAGCTAATGTTTTACAGTGTAATTTTAATATACAAATGAAAGACGGGCAACTATGAAATGGCATTTTATTACTGAGTCAACAAGACTTTACAAACAATGTGAAATATCCGTTGACTAGCATTACAATCTTGGCTAACTTACCAAAACCGGTTTTGGAAGCCCATCTGCATGAGCCAAGCTGTCTTATCATTTACACACTGTCTGTGAATGTACAGTAATAGAAAGGCCAAAGTGGATGTTCATAGTTAACCTGCTTCTATAGTTACTTCAGTTTCACCGTTCCCTCTTAACAAATCAGTCATTAGTGCAACAAAGTCGCCTCACCCCTCTTTTCCCTGAGCTTGCGTTAGTACTTCTGAGAACAGAGGTGACTTCCACTCTGTCCAGTTTTAGGAGCACAGAATCAGTGACCCACCCTGCTACGTTGCCCTCCAGCATTACTTTATGCCCACGGCATTGACGTATAAGTTCTCTGAGGCTCTTTTTTCTTTCTTTCTTCAGAGGTTTGTTGCCGACAGCTGTCCTCTTGAAGTTGCAAATGATCGTTTGTGTTTTGCACCGGACCAAATTTCTTTGAAACATGCCATATTTAGTCCGTGTCCTGGTTTTGTGCATTTACACTCCCATTCCAAGAGGGCCGTTATGCCAAGTGCTAAATTTAGAGTACAATAGTCTTGCCCGTGTGCGACTAGTTGTTTCCTGTAAATGCACACGGGGTGCCACAAATCTGTCCCTAGCAATCAGATCTCGCCGTTAAGTTTGACTATCAGCTCATCTTATCTTCTACGTCAGAACTTTGGATGAATGGATCTGTTGCAGCGATACGGAATCGCACCAGCAGATAGCAAAATGTAGATGTATTGTACTGTCTTGTGGTGTAACTGACTTTTCAGTGCTCCTTTGTGTGGCAAACATGATGATGTGGGTTCCTTCACTTTAGACTCCAGCTTAATTGTCGTAAATGTTTGTTGTGGTGAAGGTGCAGCACTTGTACTGCGCATGCATTCTCAACATCCTGTTACATGGCACATTCTGTGAATCTACCTTTGCGTTTACTGAAAGAGGTAATGAGACTTCTGACACATGCTGAAGATTTCAGATTAAAAAGCACCCGTTGGAGGCTGAACTGCTCCTCTTATCGTGTGGAATTACCACAGACAATGCACAAAGATGCAGATGGCTCGGTCACGTTTTCTGTTTTTGTTGCAGGAGTTTAGATGTTGGGGAACGTGGTGGGAATGGTTGGATAAGTCGTTGGAGATCTGTGAATGTGGTTTTGATTGCCACACGTGCTTACAAGTGGTGATTGAGTCTGGGAATGCCCAGAGCACACCAACCTGACAAGGCTGACAATCACACCAACGGCTGATTTTTGCTTTTTGCCACAGTCCACTCATCTATGAACATTTGCACTCAGCCATGGCGTGTACTTACTGCATCTGCATGACCGGGAGCGACTCCCTATAGTGGCAACTGGCACTAACCTATAAAGCTATGACTGCAATATAAAGAGTAAAAAATATACTATTTGAATGTCTTGCATCATCGTTTTTTATTTAAGTCTATTTTAAAGGTGCCAAAGATAGGAAAACTGAATTACGCCATTCAGCTGTGCCAGTGTGAACAGTGCTTCAGGTTCATGCTGTCTCCTCCTGCTGATACTAATTCTGCATTTGAAAAAGAGGGCAAATTCCAACATCCTGAACGGTTACAAAGAAGGTTTCATTGATTTAATATTTACACCCCAAAAATTTACATACCCCAGCCCACGTTCTAGCCCAACAGGAATTTACGACAGTGGAGCAAGAGCAATAGAAATGGCAAACTATTTGCTTTGACAGCACCAGGCTGAGAGAGAGTCTCTTTCTCAAGGAACGAAACTGTCAGCAGGTGTGTATGACGTTTTAACCAAGGCTGAAGTTGGCTTCCTGTTCATCAGCTTCTTAATCAAATGCTTCATTCCACCTTACATGCTGCAGCTTTTATAGGAACCAGCTTGTAACTGCAGCACCAGTTAAGCTGGAACGGAAAATTTGCAGAGCAACCTGGTGAATGGGAAGCCAACTTCCGTTCAGACTTAATTAGTTTAATGTTAATTTGCTCTGGACATTTCACTCTGGACAGTTTCTCAAACCTTCGACAATATCGAACAGGCATAACAACCCCAACAGCAACCCATATGTAGCACCTTGCTGTGTGAATTTATTCACTTTTTTGACTGAAGCTAGGTAGTCGTGTATTGAAGATTTGGTGGTGAACCAACAAATTTTACTTGTCAAAATTGAAAGCAAGTTACTAGTATAGGTAACGTTGGCTACTAGTGAGTTTCAAGTAACTAGTAGTATGATGGCCTAGACTGTAAGCGCAGAAGTCTTTTTTCCTGTCTGTGTCTATTACATCTTGCTTCTCTGTGTGAGCCATCGTGGTGCCTCACTGTAAACCAGCAAATTGGAGCAGAGCATAATTATTAATGAGTAAGGGAAAACGGCTTGTTTCATTCTAGGGCCGAATCATAGGGTCGAAAATGGGCGAGTAAAACCTCACATTTTCTTGTTAGCACCTAGAATAGCGAAAACAATTAAATGTCCTATCCATATTTATAAAGCTTTGCTATTTGTACTGTTGGAAATTGAAGCTTTTCTCTTTAAAGGTTCTCTTGAGTGCCATTTGCTCACTTGTGCTGTCTTTCATTTCTTTCCTTGTGAGCTGCTTCTCAGCTCTCTAATGGCCAACCGCTGACGCCGATTCAGCATGTTTAATTATACTGTATGGTACTGACAAGGACTGACTAGAACCACTACAACAACTGTGGGTGACGCCATAACCCCATCTGAAGGTGGATGGTCAGCTTGGTATATCCGTTCCCAAGTTAAATGCTAGTGTAGCTGGCTCACGACCGTTATGTTGTTGTTGTTGTTGTTGTTGTTGTTGTTGTTGTTGTTGTTGTTGTTGTTGTTGTTGTTGTTGTTGTTGTTGTTGTTGTTGTTGTTGTTGTTGTTGTTGTTGTTGTTGTTGTTGTTGTTGTTGTTGTTGTTGTTGTTGTTGTTGTTGTTGTTGTTGTTGTTGTTGTTGTTGTTGTTGTTGTTGTTGTTGTTGTTGTTGTTGTTGTTGTTGTTGTTGTTGTTGTTGTTGTTGTTGTTGTTGTTGTTGTTGTTGTTGTTGAGATAACTGCGTTAGGAGAGTATATTTGTTTGCTGATGTGAAATGCTTCAGAAGAATACTACAGTACTTGCTACAACGTGAAATCTAGGTTTAAAAATACAGTGCGGACAAGAATTTAAAATTTAGCTTGTCTTATTCGTTTACTGAAAGTTGTCGTTGGTTTAAAGTTGGATTTTAGTCTCCGTTTTTGTTTGTCAAAAAAAAAAAAAAAACTTGGTCTAATTTTAGTGTTTTGGATTTCTCACTTTCATGATGCTGTAATCGATTTTGCAGAAACGTGTTTCTCCTGGCTGAAAATAATCCATGAACAACTTGGCATACCTTCAGCTGTGTGTTTGGTTTTCTAGGCTGAGATCGTTATTACCTTACATTTACAGCATTTAGCAGACGCTCTTATCTAGAGCAACTTACAAGAAGTGCTTTGTCTATCTAGAGAACGTATCTTTGCTAGATACCAATAGCTTAGAGAAAAGACAGTCCTGAGCTCAGATACTGCTAGAAACAAAGTCAGTGTAGATACCGAGAGAAAAAGGAACAGAGTTAAACACAGAACTCTGTGCCATTCACTGCAATGCAATAGAATACAGTACAATATACTACAATACACAGTGCAATACAATAAAATAAGTGCAGGTTATAATTCAGTGCTCATAATTCAATGCCTTGGCATTTGTCTTTCATAAATCTTATAAAAATGAATCCTTTAGGTTCCTTCACAGATTGTGTGTATGTTCTGCATACGTCTACAGCACACATTTTAATTTTTCACCCACCATTTCATTTCTTTATTAGGGCATTGAAATACCCTTGAAATTTAACTGTGTTCCCATTTTAATTACATTTTTGTTAATGGGCCATCAAAACGACTTGAGCAGTGCATGTGCTGTCCTACACAAATATCAAGATGACTGGCTGATGTTATGTGACTAGGTTATGAAAGCTGGCTAAACTGAGTGACAAAGTTAGCACCACTCCGCGGTGAGTGTCACTGCTTTGAAAGCCCGAGCGGTCACTATGATGCGTAACATTGTTTCCCTAATATCATCAAATCAGTCGACACACATAATTTTATATTTAGCTTGACAGATGCTGCGAGATGGCGTGCAACAGATGTCTTTTCAAATTTGGTTATTTTTCCCACCCATCTTAAATTCCCATGATGCTCTGTTCTCTTAAACAGCTCACAGATCATCTCCGCTGTCTTTCCACATGACAGGCCACCGGTGAGGACGATGCTCATCATTTTTCAGGCCAGCTGATGGTTTTGTTCAGCTTTTTAAGCTGGCTAGATTTGTCAGTGGGTTAACGTGCTCAGTTGCATGTACAAGCACCAAGCAGGAAAAAAAAATATCATCTAAATCATTCAACGAGACAGAAGCGCGGTGGCAGTTAGAATTTGTACTTCCACTTGCAAATTTATGTAAATGTTTGGTTAAAAAAGAAAACAATCAATACTTTGAGATGGCTGCTGTGAGGCTGTCTGCCCCAACAATGCCTGCTATTGTCTCGTCTTTAGTCGCCAGGACATAATGAATAGCAAGATGTCGTCATAATTTTTGGTGTCAGGGTTTTTTCCTTTAACGTTGTGTATCACACTGTGTGCTACCCCAATAGGAGGAATGATGCTTGAGGCCAGAGATACAGTTGTAACAAGCATTTTACTTTAATTTTCACTCCCAAAGCAAAAAGAAAGAAACCACAAACAAAACTGGCCACTTTTCAGTGGCTTCTGTGTGAGACGGACTCCTCCTTCTCATGTATGAGCTTTTTATCTGAGTCCTTCTCTGCTCTCGCTGCTGCTCGTCCCTCTTGCTCTCCCACCTGGGGTTCGGGACTCAGATGCCGTCTTCATGCGTCTAGTCGCTGTTTTCGTTTTCCCGCCCTCTCTTGCGGCTGACGTCCTCTGCGGCTGACATGCTGTCTCTTGCAGCTTTCGGTGGTATGCAAGGGTCAGAAACCTCCTTCCCACCCTCTCTCACAGGAGTCAAGTGACTGGCACACATTGTCGTTACAGTTCAGTCATGTAATAAAAGGTTGGTGAATTCTTATGGTCTGAATTTTCATTGACCAACTAACACTGCCACCAGAGCTAAAGATTTGTATGCAAAGGCCCAAGGGAGACACTTACCCCCTGCATGTGACATTTGCAATAGGTTCATTATTAGTCTCAATATGTATCATGAAGCTAAGACTCGGCATGAGCCGTCTGCCGTCTGAGGACTCCGTTTGGTCTGGTCTGTGGACAGACAGGCAAACGGCACAGGTGCGCAACTGGAGCAGCCAACATCTCCATGCTGTTCTCTTGCTCCTCAAATAGTGGCACAACCCCAGCTGCAGCCAATCAGATGTCACCGGGATAACGTCCTATAATAGGACAAAAAGACAAAGACGGTACAGACCCATGCACACACACACACACATCCTGCACATCATAACACCACTAGTTAAGCCTGTTTTAAATAGTTCACTTTATTCAGACAGACAGCAGGTGCAAAGGCAAAGTGAAACAACTAGGCTATTTTAAAGTACCTTTTTAAGACTTTCCCACACAGTAGGACCACCCTTCATTAGGTTGCCTCTCGAATTTGACGCCTAATAAGCCACATTGTTCACAGATCACATAACCAAACTGTTAAAATGATTGAGCTACTTATAGGAATAGTTTGGCAAAACAATCGCAATAGCCTGACTTATCACATACCCCAGCTGCAGTCAAAAAAGCCAAGATGTTTTTATCCGGTATGTGTTTTCCTAGTTTACAGCGCAAGATTGTTGGGTAATATTAACAGCTTCCTATTCAAATTTTCCATTTCACCTCAAATGGTGCTCCGGTTACATTCTGTCACCTATACAAATGAAAATGTAACTGCTGTTTTAAGGTGGAGCAGAAATTTAGAGTGGCTGAAATGTGGTAGTCAAACTTGCAATCGCACGTTGTTTTGATCTTCCCAGAAGAAAAATGTAGCTTTTCTGCCAAGTTGCTGTACTCGTTGTCTGTTTGTATAGGAATAAATGTAGCCCCACCTTTGGTCGAATGATACCACATAGTGTGCTGAGATATAAGTGGGTCTGCTTACTCACAGTGACTGATCCACCATTCATCTATGTGGAGAAGCTTAATTTTTTTTTTATAGACTAAAATTAGTCATCGTGTGTCCTAAGCGTCATCTGGGGGTTTTTGAGTGGGTTAAGATGCGTTTGTGGGCCTTTCTTTGTGGCAGTGAGTTTGGTGGCAGCCGAAGTCCAGTGTTTGTTAGCCACGTTAGCCTAGAATATCACCTTTGTAAAATGAAGAAGCACGTCGGGCACCAAGCATGTCTTGACTGCTTCTGAGATGAGCGATACATGAAGCTAATTTTTTCAAGCTATTCCTTTAATGCCTTTAATTTCTCGCTTTGCTTTGAGGGCGTAGATAGTTGGCTGTTCATACCCATGCTGCCACTGGACAGCTGTGTTTTTTGAACGGAACCCCTCTGTATTCAGAAGATGTAACGCCGTCAACACCAAATCAAATGAATGTGGTCTGATGTAAAATGGAATCCTATCTATTCTGTCAGATGAGCTATTAAAAACACTCTAGAAACGCTTTCTGTGTGACTGGGCCTCAACACTTCCGAGGGCCCAGTTTCAGCTTAAGTTACACTGCCCTGCACATTGCCCTGCAGTCAGCCTGGCCCAGCCCAGAGGAGAGTTGCATGCACACTTGGAGTGCAGCATCATGTTTATTTATGGCCTCCTGAGTGCACTTGCAGACAGAAGCACAGCACAATTGTGCACTTCCCTGTTTGCTCTGAAGACATGGCAAAAATACATGTGTTTTTTTTCTAGTTTCCCTTTGTGTTTTCCTCTGAAACTGGGAGTTTTGAGAATTAAGCAAAAATGGAAGTTGACTAAAATATTTGTTTCCTTTTGGGGATTACTGCAAGATTTTCATGATGAAATGACCTTAAGAGTGCACACCTCCAGCAAATGGAAGGTATATTTTGGAGAAAGGGGGGCAATAAAGACATAGATGCAAGGTGGCGGACCTAAGAGGACTCGGATACTTCATTATTGTGTGTGTGTGTGTGTGTGTGTGTGTGTGTGTGTGTGTGTGTGTGTGTGTGTGCACTAGACTGTGCGGCTGCTGCCACTGCTGTTTCCTGACAGAGATCTGGTGTGAAGCCAGTTCCGGAGAGTTAAATTTGTATAGTGATGACTGTGTTGAAAAAGAAGCCCAGGAAACTTAGCTGATGACTTGGGTGCATTTTCATAAAAGGAAGAGCTTTTCTGTGTGAGCGTTGTACGGCGAAGGCAGTGTAGCTGCAGCGTATCAGCTGGACGCTGTGTTATTGGATAGCCTACAATAGCCTCCCTAATTAAACATACTGTAATCATATTGGTGGTGATGGACTCTGCAATTAGGGCTGTGCATAAGTCTGTAATTAATTTAGTGCTAGCAGCTTTCGCAGTTAGACCAACCACCAAACACAAAGTGAGCACTTTGATGAATCCACAAAAATTTCCACTGGAGCGTATTAGAGGCACATCGGTAGAATGCAAATGGGTTGTGTTTGTTAATTGTCATTGTGATACTGGCCTTTGCAACACCCCCCCACCCCCCACCACCCTTCATCACATGCGATCCAACATTCACCCGTTCTAAATAATGGAGTTTGTTAAGAGTTACTTTAGGAGTTCTGCATTGTATTGCAGTTGCTGTATCTAGTGTGGACACATACGATTGCAAATGTGATTACAGTATGTTTAATTGGGTTCAGTAACATCTTGACCAGCTTATGCGAGGTAGCTATATTCCCTATACTGTACAATACTCGTCCTGAGAAGCTGTCCCTGTTGTACCCGTGTAGTGGTGATACAGAGGAGCTCCATGTTGTGCAGGCCTAACTTTCATTTTAATTTAGTCCCTTCAGGAATTTGCAAATTATAAATTCATGCTGTTTCAACTAAAC
The DNA here is from genome assembly GCF_015220715.1 of Pygocentrus nattereri. NCBI lineage: Eukaryota > Metazoa > Chordata > Actinopteri > Characiformes > Serrasalmidae > Pygocentrus > Pygocentrus nattereri. The sequence goes on along the minus strand of NC_051227.1, from coordinate 34,841,919 downwards.
TCTGTTTTTTTTTGTGCCTGCTTGAACAGTGCAGCCGTGAAAATTTTACATCAAGACAATTTCACCATGACTATTTTTAGCTATTGCAGATGCCTAGTTCAGTTCAGTGCTATTGGAGGTTCTACAAAAAGTTTGAGAGCATGTTCCTTTCCTTTTTTCCACGTTTCTTGAATACTTAATTTGTGTACAAGTAGCTTCAGTACGTCATTGCAGTAAATAAGACTGATGCTTTAAAACAAATCTCGAGGCTGTATGTTCAGTTGTCACACTTAATTTTCAGTTTGTTCCTTTTTTGACTTTATCAGGAACTAACTAGGCTACTTTTAAAACAGTTTGAAGAAATATCAGGCTTACACTCATCATGCGTTTCTGGAGTTTAACTGCATCTTTCCCCTTGCCGCCTCCTCCTCCAAGTAAAGTGTATATACTGTTGTAAATACGGAGAAAAAGAGCTGCAGAATCAAGTATTTTGGCGGAACTGAAAATGATACAGCCCCCGAGTTATCTCCCGTCAGCCACTGAGCTTTTCTTCTCTCCTTGTAGGATTTGTTCTCACCTTCATGTAGAGAACGCCTTGATTGTCCAGTGTTGGGAAATGCTGAGTGTCAAAGCGGAAATGTGAGATTTTTGGCCAATCGTACATGATTGCGCAACGTTAGAAAGTGACCCTTTTCTTTTTTTATGAATTTTGTTTAGGTTTCATAGAAATAGGCGGGGTGTTCCTAGGCTAAAGGACTCTCTCTCCTCTCTTCTCTCTCTCTTTTCTCTCTTTTCTCTCTCTCTTTTCTCTCTCTCTCTCTCTCTCTCTCTCTCTCTCTCTCTCTCTCTCTCTCTCTCTCTCTCTCTCTCTCTCTCTCCTTCTTTCTCTTTTCTCTCTCTCTCTCCTTCTTTCTCTTTCCTCTCTCTCTCTCCTTCTTTCTCTTTCCTCTCTCTCTCTCCTTCTTTCTCTTTCCTCTCTCTCTCTCTCTCTCTCTCTCTCTCTCTCTCTCTCTCTCTCTCTCTCTCTCTCTCTCTCTCTCTCTCTCTCTCTCTCTCTTTCCTCTCTCTCTCTCTCTCTCTCTCTCTCTCTCTCTCTCTCTCTCTTTCCTCTCTCTCTCTCTCTCTCTTTCCTCTCTCTCTCTCTCTCTCTTTCCTCTCTCTCTCTCTCTCTTTCCTCTCTCTCTCTCTCTCTCTCTCTCTCTCTTACTCTCTCTCTCTCTTTCCTCTCTCTCTCTCTCTCTCTCTCTCTCTCTCTCTCTCTCTCTCTCTCTCTCTCTCTCTCTCCTTCTTTCTCTTTTGTCTTTCTCTCTCTCTCCTTCTGTCTTTCTCTCGTTGGCCTGGCTGTTTTATCATGGAAAACAGGAAACAGGAAGGGAGCAGCCAGCTGCAGGTCAAAGGTCGGGCCAAAAGAGGAGGGAAGCTTACAAAAGCGCAGTATCTGGGGAAGATTTGGCCCACAAGCAGGGTAATGATGAGGAAAGGCTGACTAGCCAAGGGACTAGCATGGAGAAAAGGAGGCGGGACAATGGCTTGTGTGTTAATACTTGGTCATAAAAACAATAGTGTGGGGGCCACAAGAACACCAGAAACATGCTGGTCCCGCATGACTGTACCTCAGCATGGGGTCGAGAGAATGTTTTTGATGGTTGTGAATGAAGCAGCGATTTGATTTGAGTTGGAACTGGAGGGATATGAATCATAGCAGGGAGCTGGTGTTGCGTTGGCCATGTCTGTGTCCGATTGGATAGAATTTGTAGCCTAAATAGGTTTTACAGATTTTCTTAGAGAAATGAAGGTTACTTTGTTGTTGTGATGTTTTATTTAGTAAGTTCAAGTAAACTTAAATTCAAGACTCGCTTGGTCATTGGTTTATATATATATATATATATATATATATATATATATATGTGTGTGTGTGTGTGTGTGTGTGTGTGTGTGTGTGTGTGTGTTTTAATTACTGTTAAAGAAGTCAAACTTGCCAGCTATATATGCATGATTCAGTGAGTTTCTCACCTTCATCCTTAAATTTCTCTTTTCTGTTGTGTGGCTGTCTATGCTACAGTCTAAGCAGTATTTGTACTAAGACTATGCAATGCTCGGAAGCTTCGTTAGAAACACCAAGTTAGAGCTTGTTTCCACTTTTTAAACTACCAATAGGCATCCTTGGTTCTCAATTGTATATACTTGTATGTTGGAGTATGCCTTTACTCAACATCCAGTCATCAAAGATTTCCTGTGGATATTTCACGTAACTTGTTGGGTTATGTTTTAGGTATCAGTGGCAGGTTACGGTGGGATCAGAGTGGGGCTATAATCAGCATTTAGGTTGGGACAGCAGTCCAAGGATGCTGTAATGTATTGCAAAGTACTGTTCTATTGTGTGTATAATAGTTATAGTCTGTAGTTGATAAGGGTGCTGTTTTCTCCCCGGAACAATATAAACAGAGACGGGCCTCCTCTTCTGTGGCAACAGAGGAAATAATCACCATACACCACAAATGTAACAAGCCTTGCCAAAAAAAAACCTTTTCCCCTCTGTCCTCTAAAAACATGCCCCTCCTAACTGGTGTGGAGTGTTATAATTAAACACAGTGTTGTAGGCCGTTCTAAAACTGTCCAGCTTTTAGCTTCGTCTTTGACAAACCAGAGGAGGCTATATACATATGTAGGCCACATACGCAGCGAAGAAAAAGGCAAAAAAGGAGTTTCACTGTGGAGTGTTGGCAGGAATCCCAGAGGATGGAAGGAGCTCTGTATAACGTTAGCTGTGCTAGCCTAGCAGCTAAGCTATGACTTCTGCCAGAGTCCCATGGGAGGAGATCCAGTCCTGAGAATTTGAGAGCATTTTCAAGGAATGAATGTTTATAGATCCAGGAAACTACCCCATGACAAAAGTAGCTAGTCATACACCAGTAGCAGTTCTGAGAGAGATTTGTGTGAGTAGTAGCTCACTGCAGTGGAACTGTGCACTGCTTCGACATCTCCAGGCTGTGAAGGACTTTCTGGAGGCTGATTCAGTGCTGGTTTGGTTGGCTAGGAATAGTTGAGGGTCTTATGAAACTTTAACATTTACACATTAGGTGTATTCATGTCGTCCGGCTGCTGGTTTAATTTGGAACTGAACTTCTGGATTCACGTCCAGTTGCGTGCGGTTGCCTTCAAATTTTTGTCCCTGTTCATTTTCCATTTTCAGCTGGGAGTAGCAAAAGAAAAGTGTGTGGGATTGTAGGATAGTGAGAGGGCATGGACATGAAGAACAGTGAAGCTGGCACTTGGTGTGGTTACTGCCTTGCAGATCTGATTGTGATATGTACAGATTGTACAACATAATGGTCACGATGATAAATTTGATCAAGACAATATTTCAGGAATTATGTATTTCTGTATGGTGAAAAGCTGGTGAAAGGTAAAATAAAAATAGTTCAATGTAGCCAAATGAAAGTAAGAGGGCATCTGTAACCTCAAAGTTGTTAACCAATCAAGGAACGCAAAGGACACTCGCGTGTATTATTTGGTGCACTTGTTTGGTGTCATGTCAGTGTCAACCCAGCCAAACCCAAAGAAAGATGCAGTGGCACAAAAACCCAAACTCTGATGTGGGAAAACTTTGGCAATGAAGCACCTATGTCCTTTTATAAAGGTGAGCAGTGAAGACTACATTGATTTAGTTATTTAAGTGGACTTTGTGGTGGTGTAATATAGTATGAAGAGCGACTCGTTTGTGAGGATTTGAAAGCTTTAGTGCTTTTACACCAATCTTCAGTCTTTTAAAGTGACAATAACAAATTACTCACCTCTACTACTACAGTAAAGGTAGAACTGGTCATCTTTAACAAGAGAAAAATGTGACATTCATCCAACCCTAAACTAGTATTGACATTATACCAATACCAAAAACATATGTTTCCAAAATTCCCTTTAAATACAGAGCTACTAAATGAAAATGACAACTATTAAGAAAGCTGGGGTTATTTATATTTTGTAAGACTTTTAGTTTCTGCTGTTTGTTTGGGTTTAATAATAGAACAACTGACATTTTGTATAATCCAGTAAAGCACTGAAACGTGTCATTTGTGACCCTGAAGACTTATTAAGAAACAATTCAGAGCAATTCAGAGCTTCTCTCAAGGCATACTAATCCCCTTCCCACTCTGCCTGACGAATTATCTTAAGAAAAAAGAATTATAAAGACAAATATTATGAAATCTTTTGAACATGTTAAACTCTGAAGTTGGGCCTCGCTCTGCAAATTAGCAGCCTTTGTACTGCACATCATCTGAGGCTTTGTTTGCATCTGTGCTGTACTTACCATGCAATCTTTCTTCCAGTGCATCTGTTTTAGCTGACTACACATCCTCCTGAATGTTCCACCTTTTTACATGCACAGCAGGTTCTCTGAGCTGTTCACATTCAGACAAGTGGCCACGACAGACCATTTTTCTTTCGCCTCCTCTGGCTCACACTTTGACTATTAAATATTAATTTGTCAACGTTATTGTCCCTTCTATTGTTCCAACTGTGTTCATCTTAAATTGCCTATTATCTGCAGTGCCTTTGCCATACACAATCTCTGCCATGCATGCTGCCTTAGTGTTGGGAAGCACGGCACAGCTGGCCTCTTCTGAGGGCATGTTGCCACCTTTCTGCACCAAGCTTTCACAAACAACAAATGTGTGCTGCAAATGGGCTCTTGCTCCCTCCTCTCAAGGTTCTAGATGAATAACTTAGTAAGCACATGCTTTCAGAGCAGCATTCTTTTTTCTTTTTTCCTCTTGCAAGGAGCTCCGGCTGCAATTTCGGCGACTCTGATAAAGGGGATGCTCTTTTGCACTTTCATTTCACATTCATCAGGCAGAGTGGGAAGGGGATTAGTAGGCCTTGAGAGAGGCTCTGAATTGCATGAGGATGGGGGGGGGGAGGTGAAAGATGGAGGCCTTCCAAGAGCAGCGAAGCAAAAGATGACACATCCTTACTTTAGGACTTATCAGTAAAGCCATTTGCAAAGAGAACCATTTCTCTCCTAATTTGGCATGACGGCCTAGGAGATGACTTTTTACCCATGCTGTCTTCTGATTTCTCTTGCTTACATTTGTATGGTCCTTTTGCTAATACTCGGGGAGGGAGAGAGAGCGAGAGAGTGGGTGAGAGTAAGAGAGCGCAAGTAAAAGCGAGGAGTTTCGTTCGGAGGCAACTGTGGTGCTGCCACACTCACACTCTCTCTTGTGCATGTCAATTTTCCAGGCCGGAGAGCTCGCACAATCCCCCACTGTGCTGCTCTGTAAATCATGGCTTTCTTTCCTCTTCCTCCGCCTGCCGGGTTCCCTGCCTTGCCTGGGCTCATGTGCCCAGGGCCAGTGGAATCAGAAAAATGCAGCAGGCATGCAGTAGCCTCCACCTCCCTCCCTGCTTGTACAGGCTTAGCATGCTCCATCCTGGCCTCTGAGCCCTTTTCCATGAGTGCCTTCACCTCCACAGTGGGAATGGCTCCGTCACCATCTCATCATCGCCAAAACCTTGTATCTCAGAATGGAAATTTTATAGGATGGAGGCGAGGGGGGAAAAAAAACATGCTTGACTTGTGGTCTTTTCTCCTTTTGTCAGTGCTGTGTGGTAGACTCTTCAAAGCTACCGCTGCTGTCCTTTTAATATGGTGGCAGCAAAATTCTCTGCGCACTTTTTTTAAAGAGGTACAATTTGGCTCTTAGCACCAGTTGGTGCGATTTAACTTCCATTAAAGGCATTGTGTGCCTAACATCTACCAGTGTCTGTCAGTATTTACACAGTGAGTTTCTACGAGTTTTTAGATTTTAGCAGAATTTTCCAAAGATCACAGTTATGTAAAGTGCACCATTCAGATCTTCATCAGCACTGAGGAGTTAAAAGACAGAATCATGCGTCATTTAGACTTTCATCACTTCAGTGTTAAGATATACACGGTCACTAATGATGCTGTGTCATTTTGCACATCTTGATCGGTTTGATCTTGATTAGGCAAAGCTGAACGTTTCTGCAAAACCTTTTTCATCAGTGAGTCTTACATGGCTGCATGGGTCAAAAGAATCGGCTACATCTATTACTCAGAAATGACACATTATGGCCGGGAAAGCAAAATTACTATTTGACACTGTGGTTTTTACGCTGGAGTTGTAGGTCTTTGTGAAAAAGATGCAATGGGAGTGAATTTTGCACTTGTCTGAAATGTGATGACATCAGATGCTGTTGTACAGTACAGTATATGCGAACACGGTCATCCAGGTAAAATGCCTTTTTAAGGGCTTCAAATTAGAATAAGCACAAAGTCCAAACATTACCGGTATGCTGGAAATAACCAGACGTCAGAGCAAAAACGCTGCAGTCTGTTAATTTTAAATTTCCTGGATGGCAGGAAGCTAACAATATAGCCTTATATGACTCCTCATGTGTATTTCAAAGGCCGTCTCTTTTATATTTCTTAGTGTGTACTAGGATCTATGGAACTGGTCATGGCTTTTGGTAGATCTTGCAAAAAATTGTGTAGAATGTCAATATGAAGTACCAGCTGAGGTGCTGCAGATGTTGGGAATAATTTACATATATTTCTATAGAAATGTATGTGGATGTTATTTTTTTTGTTTCTTTTTTATCTACTATGTTAGTACATCTTTAGTTTGCCACATTTTTATGAAAGCCCAAATAGATCTGCTCTGGTTTATTTCCTTAAACGTTCACGCAATGTAAAGCGCTGTTGGCTGAGGAGGTAAATGTGGAGTTAAGGTTGCGATATGAACAGCATAATCTTCTCCAGCACTCAAACCAACATGGAGGAACCAATTGTTGAAAAAACCTTTTGTTGTTTGTGTTTTTAGCCTCTAGAGCATGTGACAAAAAGTGACACTTCCTTAATCATTCCATTCCACAGATTAATTTTCAAAAAACATGTCTATTGTAACTGACTGTAGATTGTTGACTCTCTTCTTTTGCGTCCCTTTCTTTCAGACGGAACCTGACCAAACTGTCTCTGATATTCAGCCACATGCTTGCAGAGCTCAAAGCCATCTTCCCCAATGGCCTGTTCCAAGGGGATAACTTCAGAATCACCAAGGCAGATGCAGCAGAGTTCTGGAGAAGATCATTTGGGGACAAGTGAGTTTTCACTGTGTTCAAACATTGTCGGGTGATTGGTATAATATGACGGAGTGTAATTGTTGAAGATTTTGAACTTCTGCTTTCTTTGTGACCTGCTTTTCTGTGCAGGACCATTGTGCAGTGGAAGCTCTTTCGGCAGGCGCTGCATGAATTCCACCCTATAAGCTCAGGCCTAGAGGCCATGGCCTTGAAGTCCACCATTGACCTTACCTGCAATGACTACATCTCTGTCTTTGAATTTGACATCTTCACCAGGCTCTTTCAGGTACAGTCTCTCAGCTCCACCACTTCTAAGTATACACTCATTGGCCACATTATTAGGTTGCTTGTTAATACAAATCGGCCAATCACATGGCCACAACTCACTGCATTTAGGCATGTAGAGGTGGTCAAGACAACTTGCTGAAGTGCAGACCGAGCATCAGAACAGGGAAGAAAGGGGATTTAAGTGACTTTGAACGTGGCGTGGTTGTTGGTGCCAGACGGGCTGGTCTGAGTATTTCAGAAACTGCTGATCTGCTGGGATTTTCACGCACAACCATCTCTAGAGTTTACAGAGAACGGTCAGAAAAAGAGGAGATATCCAGTGAGCGGTCAGTTGTGTGGACGGAAATGCCTTGTTGACGTGAGAGGTCAGAGGAGAATGGGCAGACTGGTTCCAGATGATAGAGGCAACAGCAACTCAAATAACCAAACAAAATATCTGAGGAACGTTTCCACCCTGTTGAAAGTCTTAGAATTAGGGCAGTTCTGAAGGCAAAAGTGGGTCCAACCTTTTACTAGCAACTCTTTGAGTGAGTGCACTTCTCCGATAATCTAAGGTTACACAAAGGTTTCTGTGAAATTTGGATGACTGGATCTGATTGGTAGCTGTCACTGTAAGAGTGACAGCAAAAACCTAAAGATGCAAAGTAAACCTTAAACTGTGCCCAGGTTCCCTGAAATTTTAAGAAGTTGGCAGAAGTAAATGTGATTTATATTTATGTTAATCTCCAGTCTTGGTGTTTCCATTAAGTGGTCTATTGTGAAAAATCCCAAAGATAACATCACAAGATTCCACCTTTTATGCTCATCATTTGAATTGGCATAAAAGACATGGATGGAAAACCCTTTTATAGGACTCACTGGAAAATAACGATGTCATTGTATTGTAAAACAAGATGAGGCTTAGTCCATGTGCGGAACACTAGTGATGAAAGCCTAACCTTTTTATTGTTTAACACTGGTCACAGTCTACTGGTGTCATTTCACAGTGATTTAAAACGAACAAAGCATGTACAAACTGCAGTAATTTGAAACTAGTCCCTCAATAACACTGCCTGACATTCTCTGCCTTTGCAAGCTTTCAGTACTGTCACAATAAAATGAAACAATATATAAACCAAATGCAAAAATAAATGCAATATATAAAAAAAAAAAAAAGCAAAACATTTTTTGCTGTTTTAGTAATGGCTCCTCTATAACATACAGTTGCCAAGTTTTCAGATCTATTAATACTGCTATAGTTGCAGCAGTTGAGGGATTCACTTCATAGTTCTGTCTCGGTGGTCAGGAGTAGCTTTCTCTCTCTATCTGTCTCTCTCTGCTGCCTCATGCAGCAGTGTAACTGCTCAGAGAGGCGTGTTTGGAGGCACGTGTTCCTGTGTGAGTAATTGCCTCATTACGCTGAGTGCTCTAAAACAGACATCACAGAGGCAGGCTAACATTACATATCATATCTGCCCTTTAATTAAGCAGCTTTCTTCAAATCCATGGGCAGCAAGGCTAATTTCGGAAGAAGGAGGGGTTCTTTTTGAAGCTGTTATGATTCAGATTGGTGCCTCAGTTCTGGCTTGCAGAAATCTCAAATCCTACCTAGGTATTTTGTAATATAGAGAAAATGACTTTTTTGTGTTCTGTTATTACTTTCAGTTTGTAATGGAGTAATCTACTGATCTACCGGTTCACTGTGTAATCAGTCTTTAAAAAGAAGGCAACAGTAGTAAATTATGCAGTGTTTCAAAGATTTAGGCCGAAACATTATCTCAGAAGTATTGTGAAACAATGTCTCGCGCATTAGGCAGTGTTTGTTAGCATTTTGTGTATTAACTTGTTGTGAGGATTTTTTAAAGACCTGAAACAGGCATGAAATCAGAAATCTTGTTTCCTGTCACCGCTGTGAACAATTCTGATTCAGTAGCTTTCTGGTGCTATTCACAGTGGTTTACTATGAGATGCTTTGTTTACATGTAAATGACCTAAAAGGTGTTTTTTTTTTTTTTTTTTTTTTTTTTTTTTTTTTTTTTTTTTTTTTTTTTTTTTTGAGAAATAGGAAACTCGGGCTGCATTTTCAGGCTGTATAAGAAGATATATTTTACTAATATTAGTAATTGTGACGGACCTAGAAATCTGTGTCTAACTTGATTGAGATTTTTGTCTCAAGGGCCAAAATACACCTAGGTTAGTCCAGTCCTCCGGTCCAAAGTTCTAATTGCCACACAATTCGTTACTGATACCGTACCAAACATCCTAGTGCATCCTCAGTTTGATCATTAGATCAGTTATCGTGTGGTGCAGCCAACCACGCACCATCGGCCCTGAGTCGTGCCTTGGAGCACTGCACCGCCTCTTTATTTGGCCTCACCATCAGCCAGAAATAGTCAGGCTGTTTACAGAGAGCCTGTGTGCTCTTTGATGAAGCTCCGCACAGCAAGGTCATGCTTCTCATCTGCATCTGAATGAACCTGCCTGTTGGGACAGTGAGTGCTTCTCTATGCCAGTGATCTGCCTCCACTTTGTTTCTGTTCAACTAAAGTTTCCTTTGATTCCTCCTTTTGCCCACGTCTGCATCGCATCAGTATGCGCTTGGTGGGGTCAGCCTTTTTGGATGATTGTCCATAGATCCATGCAATATTTTACCGAAACTGACCTGCAGGTTTGTCTGTTTTGGAACAGGGATTATGCATTAAGGTAAATCTAAATTAGGATAAAGGACAGCAGGGCACCCTGTACTTCTTTCTGTGAAGAACTGTTGGGTTTAGGTATTTTCTGTTTTAGATATGAATTCTTGGTAACCTCTGTTCTATGATGCGAATGATTAACTGTTAGGTTTGTGTCGAGTTTAGGTGCTAAATTAACTAATTTGCGTAAAGAAAACATGGGACTTTTTTTAAAGACCAAAAAAAAAGCTAAATGATTAGGTCTGATTAAATGTCAAACGTGCCGTCTGTGGCTTAGACCTGCTCTGTGTTTTCGGACTTTAGAACAGGACAACAAAACACAGTTTTATTGCAGCACAAGGCTGAACATCTTACCATGAATGTGCACACACACGATTCTGAAGCTGAGCTTACAGCAGCGCTGTCATTCATTCATTCATTCATTCATTCATTCAGAACCATTAGCCTACTGTGTTCTTGCACACCGAGGAATTAGACCTCTGCATTTAACCAATCCGTGCAGTGAAACACCCACATACATGCAATCTAGTGAACACACACACACACACACACACACTAGGGGGCAGCGAGCACACTTGCCCGGAGTGGTGGGCAGCCCTATCCACGGCACCCGGGGAGCAATTGGGGGTTAGTGCTCAAGGGCACTTCAGTCACGCACTGTTGGCTGAGGGGATCGAACTGGTGACCTTCCGGTCACAAGGCTGGTTCCCTAACCTCCAGCTCACGACTGTTAGATAAGTCTGATAACAATAATAAGCTACAGGAACATTAGTTTGTAGGGAAACATAATGCAGTAAGCTGTTTATACTCTGTCAACCTATAGCAAGAACTACCAAACCAAAGGTAGTTACCTTGCGTGTTTCTGACCAGAAACTTTAGCGTGTTTTATTTTCTTTCTGATTTCAGCAGGATTCTCTTTTGTAATACAGCATTACTCGCCATGCTGAAAACATGCTAATGCTAAAGTCTCTCTCCCAGTTTGACTGATGTCTAGGGGCATGATCAGACAATGGTACATTTGGTGTATTTGGTACATAATATCAAATATACTAGTATATTTCACACAGTCTCACAAGCCTATTGCAGCTGATTATATCAGTACAGAGCTGAGGGCTTTATAAGAAAGGCTTTGATTAATGTTTCAGGACATCAGAAGTTAACTTGTTTCAAAGATGTCAGATATTTATAGTTACATTGCAGTGATAAGAAATTATGCTTTTATTGGCATCAGTGTGCTCATTGTACATTTAAACATGTTTACAAAGTATTCTGAAAAGCTAGAGCTTTCAAAAAAAAAAAAAAGTTTGGGAACAGTGGTAAGAAATACGATGGCATTCTTTATTGACTCTCACTTAGCCTAATGTTTGACACCATAAACATACACACACCTTCTAAGCCGCTTCGCCTTCTGGGTTGTGAGGGGTGCTGCCTATCCCAGCCGTCATCATGCGGAAGGCGGGATACACCCATGGACGGGTCGTCACTCCATCGCAGGGCAGACAGTCACATTCACTCACACACTCACACACACCTAGGGGCAATTTACCATGACCAGTTGGCCTGACTGTGTCTTTGGACGTTGGAGGGGAGGGGAGGGGAGGGGAGGGGAGGGGAGGGGAGGGGGGGGGGGTGGAGAACCTGGAGGAAACCCACGCAGACTCGGGGAGAACATGCAAACACCACACAGAACGGACCCTGGTAACCTACCCACCACACCACCATGCCATCCGACACCATAAACAGCTTATGAATATTAACGTCCTGTCGTAGTTTTCCTGTAGGCATCCATTCTGAGAAGTGATTGTGTAAAAATAGCTGTTCATGAGCATGTGGCAACCCATGGTGACAAAACTAACAAGGCAGCCAAAAGTCATTCATTTTGAATGAGAGGCAGCAAAATTGAGGCATGGCAACCGTGGTGAGCATGATATAGGCAGTCTGACCAGCGCAGTGAAGTTCAGCTGTGCTCAACTTTTAACCTTATGCAGTTGAGCAGTGTCATGGAGCGTTGATAACCTAGCAGAAGAGAGGTTATCGTAGCAGTGTCTGACTTCACTGTGTTATTTCTAGTCTGTGTTTATATACTGGCGATAAAAATGAGGAGGTGTGTTAGAAGAAAGTGTCTTCTGAGATCATCCTGACCACAATAATGAAATCATAGTGAACTGTTGTCACTCAAGTGGATGTGTAGGCAATTAGAATATACATTGAAATATGAAGTTCAGTATTATGACTTACTTTTCTTTTTCTTTTATTTTTTGTCACTGTCAGTGTAAGGTTACATAATAACTGACTGGATAAGCAGTGTTGTTGTTTTTTTTTTTTTTTTTCTAGCCCCTGTTAGTTTATATGACCGCAATCCATGCAGTTTATTTTTAACTATTTTCTCTGTGTTCTTGGAATTCAGTAGAGTTGTGTGTGTGTGTGTGTGTGTGTGTGTGTGTGTGTGTGTGTGTGTGTGTGTGTTAGTTAATGTGTCCAATATTTTTGCTTAACAGTTTATGGAGTGTTTGTTTGAAATTTCTTTGACCCACTGAAGGGAAAAGTGTTCAAAAACCATTCTTGTCGTATTTGGATGTATCTCAAAACTTGAGGACTTCTGGTTCGTCAGTGTACGTATGGCTTAATTGCCTATTTACCTGGCTCTTAAAATCAGCTATTATGAAATGAAAACAGGACTGCACTTCATTTTAAAATAGGATTGAGCCCTTCTGTTTGTCTGTACCACAGCCAGTAAATACAACTCTGTAATTTTAGATGAGACCGAAGTGTAAGTGCGGCACACCTGTTGTGAGTTTATTGGAAAATTGTCTGTTTTGGCTTTTTACCTGTCCTTTCACATTCATAAAATGGCCTCATCTTCCATTTACATGTCCACCTCTTCCAGTCTGTACCACTGTATTTCTAAACATAGGCTTGAGGGTTTCATCAGGCTAACTGGCAGAAGTTATTCATGGTGATTCATTCACACTCCAGGCTCTGCTTATGGGTATATAGATATTACGGCCCAGTTCACTGGAGAATATGCTTTTAGTTATATTTATTTTTTCTTTTTCTTTCAATTGACTGCATGTGTGTGTTTTGTCTGTGCTGTGCAGCCATGGTCATCTCTGCTGCGGAACTGGAACAGCCTGGCAGTGACTCATCCAGGATACATGGCCTTTCTCACCTACGATGAGGTCAAGGCTCGCCTACAGAAGTTCATCCACAAGCCTGGCAGGTAAAACACCCACTACACACCTACTCATCTACAAGCACACAGAGAATTTTGTACAGCTACTTTATAATCAAAGCTGTCAAGGCTCTTTGGCTTTTCTCCTACACAAGGCCTATGTATAACAATAGGGCCTACATTCATTGTCCTTTTGGATAAGATGCCTACTATATATTCGCACACAACCACGGCCCCATCCAAATGGCCATTCATGACACAAGCACACTTAGATAATCGTTAGTAGCCATTTCCAAACAAGCAGTGACAGAGGCACACAGGGGCGATTCACGGTCAGTCAGAAAAGCCTCATGCTCCAAGTGGATCGCAGAACAGCTTGGTACCTACCATCAATAGTTGTATTGTAGAACACCCATGATGTCACAACCAGCAAGTAGAAGCCATCATAAGACGACCTGTAATGCAGCCAGATGCTTACATATTCATTAGAGTGTGCTGTATTTGTGGTCGTAGGTTGAGGCAGTCGTTCCGTGACGGACATCTGTACCATGAAAAGAAACTGCACTTACCAGTATTGTCTGTTCGTCTTCTGTGGAGGCAGAAACACTGATGTTTTGTTCCACACTGCTAAGTAACATTGCTTTGTTTTGCACTGTAGCTACATTTTCAGACTGAGCTGTACACGACTGGGCCAGTGGGCTATCGGCTACGTTACAGCTGATGGAAATATCCTGCAGACCATTCCCCACAACAAGCCACTCTTCCAGGCTCTCATTGATGGCTTCCGGGAAGGATTGTAAGTTTGTGCAGACACACTTATGACTGTCACCACCAACAATCTGAGAAGTGATCATATAGTGCTGCTTATCACCGTTGGACAGTCGACTAATCATGGTGTAATCCCCTTGTAGTAATCCTCCAAATACAATAACTGTCCTAATACATAGTCTGTCTCATTTAAATCTTGGGATTTAAACTGGCTTTTGCTTGCATCACTCATCATAGTCAGAACACTCGCATTTGTGGAATATTCACATGAATATTCTGATATGTCAATTACTCTTTCCTGTTGAACATGAGATTAGTTTGTTTGGGCGTAGTATGATTTCCAGTGTATTCCCAAATGAAGCCAAATGTGGTAATACTTTGGTCTCAGTGAAGATGGAGAGAATATTTGGTGCAGTCTTTGTCAAATGAAGGTAATTTGCAACACTGCCCAGCTCTGTTTCTGTTAGTAAATGTGCTGTGATTAAAGCACATTGTGAATTTCATGCATGCTTGAAGTGCATTACAGATTTGAAGCAGCTTGCCATTTCTGTGCTGCTTGTAATAAGCTCCTCTTTCCTCAATCAGTGTAGACTTTCATACCAGCCTCACACGAAAAGTCACTAGAGAGTTGTGCATAATGCTCTTGTAATGTTTTAAGATCTTTTTGGTGCACATGCAAAAGACTTTAAATGTTTCTGTTCAGTGGATGTTCTGCAGTGCGTCTGATATCAAACCAGCTTCAGGAGGTTGGTTTTTAATTCAAAATGCCCATCACGACCTACTGTGCTTATGAAGCATTGCTAATTATCTTAATTTGTTTAGAGCAGAACTTAGATCAGAGGTGCCCAGTCCTGGTCCTGGAGATCTACCACCCTAGAGAGTTCAGGTCCAACACGCCTGCCTCTAACGTTCAGATGCCCCTGAGGGCCTTCGTTACCAGGATCAGGTGTGTTAGATTTGGATTGAAGCTGAACTCTGCAGGGTAGTAGATCTCCAGGACCAGAGCTGAAAACCCATGGCTTAAAGATTCTTGTTTTCTGGTTAGTGTACACACATCCGCTCCAGGTACTACCAGTATCTCTTATTCTGTGGCAAGATCTTGAATCTTGTAAGTTCACTGTCAGTTTTTATTTTAAATGTTCATTTGAGTGGTATCTAGAAATACCTCAGTTCTAAGAACAGCATCTCTGTCGTCCAGCTATTTATTCCCAGATGGCCGGACTCAGAATCCTGACCTCACAGGGCTCTGTGAGCCTTCACCGCAAGACCATATCAAAGTCACACAGGTCAGTGGCACTGTACAGTCAGCTTGCTTTGATTTTACTGCTGTGTGTGTGTGTGTGAGATTACGTGCACTCACTCTTGCGTTCTCTTCTTCAGGAGCAATATGAGCTGTACTGCGAAATGGGCTCCACCTTTCAGCTGTGCAAGATCTGTGCAGAGAATGACAAAGACGTGAAGATTGAGCCGTGCGGCCACCTCATGTGCACGTCCTGCCTCACTGCATGGCAGGTGAGCCAGTGCTGCATGAAAAGCTGACGTTATGTCTTCATCCTGCCTCATTTGCTCAAAGTGTCTCACCTCTGTCCACAGGAGTCAGAAGGCCAGGGATGCCCTTTCTGCCGCTGTGAGATCAAGGGCACTGAACCCATCGTGGTCGACCCCTTTGACCCAAAAGACAACAGCGGGGGTTCATATGGAGGCTGCAGGGGCATGTCTGGAGCAGAGGGGGCACCCTCTCCTAGCTATGATGACGACGACGATGACCGACTAGAAGACCCTCACCTCATGATGAGCAAGCTGGCTTGTAGTAAAGTAAGTGAAGTGCAGCCTGACCCCTACAGAGGATCTCTTATCATTATCAGTGATGAGAGTCGGATGTCCTCAGTCTGATTTAAGGTGATTCACCATGATGTCTCATGAAGTTGAATGATGTACAGAGGAATTCCTCCTGTTTTTCAAAACATGCATAATTCAGTCTTACTGAGTCAAATTTGTTTGCAGTGGAGGTGATCAGAACCAAGGGTCACATTACCTCTGCATGGATTTTAAAATGAGGTTTTGGTCAAAAACTTCCCCAAGCAAGCAAAATGTATTTATATAGCGCTTTTTACAACAGGTGTTGTCACAAAGCAGCTTTACAGAACAATCAGTATTACAGAGAGAAGAGAAAAGAAGAAAGAAAATCCGGGTCCGAGCCCCCATGAGCAAGCCAGCAGCGACAGTGGCAAGGAAAAACTCCCTAAAAGAGGAAGAAACCTTGAGAGGAACCAAGACTCAGAAGGGGAACCCATCCTCCTACGGTCGACACCGGATAGCAAACATTAGTATGAAGTTTTATAGTAAAGTGGGAAAAGAAAGAGAGAGATCTGAGGGTGAGGACTGCACAGCGCTGTAAAGCAAGAAGCTCAGTGGTGGTCAAACCGGTCCAGAAGGCTGGTGAGCAGCGGCACCAATCAAGGCAGTAGAGGCAACAGCATCAGGCGCACAGGATGGGCAGCTGATCAGCTCGGCAGATAAAGGAAAGAAAAAAAACACAGAGTTAGTTCTGTAAAGAGTGGCTGACCACAGATTACAGTAAAACAGAGCAGTGTAGACTCCAGCAGGTCTAGACCTGACAGGGAAGACTAATCACCAAATGCTTGACTGTACAAATAAGTTTTTAGCCTAGACTTAAAGATTGAGGCTGTGTCTGATTCCCGAACATTAGCAGGAAGATTATTCCAGAGCTGGGGGGCTTTGTATGAGAAAGCTCCCCCCCTGATGGAGCTTTATTAATTCTAGGTACCAGTAGTAAGCCAGCACCTTGTGATCTAAGTAGGCGTGATGGTTCATAGTGGGAGAGGAGCTCACTCAGGTACTGAGGGGCGAGCCCGTTTAGAGCTTTATATGTCAGTAATAGAATTTTATAATCAATGTTAAATTTAACTGGTAACCAGTGCAGGGCTGATAAAACTGGACTGATATGGTCAAACTTCCTAGTTCTTGTGAGGACTCTGGCTGCAGCGTTCTGGACTAGCTGAAGCTTGTTAAGGCTTTTGCTGCGACATCCAGACAGCAGGGCATTACAATAATCTAGCCTTGAAGTGATAAATGCATGAACTAGCTTTTCTGCATCCTGTAGAGATCATGCATTTCTTAATTTAGCGATATTGCGGAGATGCAGGAAAGCTGTTCTAGTGATATTGGTTATATGCGTGTCGAAGGAGAGATCAGCGTCTATCATGACACCAAGATTTTTAACAGATAAGCTTGATGAAACTGAGAGATTGTTAAGTTTTAGTGTTGAGTTAGACAAATTGTTTCTGGCTAATTTTGAACCAAGAAGCAGGACCTCTGTTTTATCTGAGTTAAGTAACAGAAAATTATTTGACATCCAATCTTTTATGTCTTTTATACAGTCCTCAATCTTACCAAGTTTAATTTTATCATCCGGTTTGCTTGATATATATAACTGGGTGTCATCTGCATAACAGTGGAAATTTATGCCGTGTTTACTGATAATGGTGCCAAGTGGTAGCATATATATTGTGAATAATATAGGTCCTAAAACAGAGCCTTGTGGAACACCATACATTACTTTTGCACAGATGATTCACCCTTTACATTAACAAACTGATATCGATTGGTGAGGTAGGACCTGAACCAGGAAAGAGCTGTTCCTGTTACCCCCTACAAGGTTTTCTAGTCTGTCTAGTAGGATAGAGTGGTCTATTGTGTCAAATGCTGCACTAAGGTCAAGGAGGACTAACAACGACACATTTCCTTGGTCCGTGAATAATAGAAGATCATTTATAATTTTTACTAATGCTGTTTCTGTACTATGATGTGGACTAAAACCAGACTGAAATTTTTCATGTAGATTATTCCTATGCAAAGCTATCATAAAGCAATGCTGTGGGCATCAGACAACATATTCATGAGCATTCTATGTAATAACTTTCTATGAGGAAGCTTGTAGAGACATTAAACGTTTCCGACGTCTCATTCCTATCACAACAATTCTGACTCGCTTAAAATGCTCTGTTCTAGAGAACCTTACATGACACCACTCTGAAACACTGTTTACATCTTAGCTTTTTGTTTATGCAGTATTTTTTTTTTTTGTCAATTTAATTCAAAAACCTGTTGTCCATGACTTTCAAGTACACAAAAGAAAACCAGATTTCTCTGATATTCAGTGCGTGCTCTTATTTTGTAGTACATGTCTTACATTGGCCAAAATAGCAGCATTATAAAATAAATAAAGAATTTAAAGTACAGGTGTGCAGTGATGGTAGCGGGGTGTGTAATCAGTCTATGTTGGATGTTAAAAACAGTCTAGATTAAGCCACAGTGACGGGCTGTAGTTAAGAAGTAATTTATAAACAGTTAAAGTGATGTTTATTGAATTTATGATTTATTTAGGTTTCAAGACCTACTAGACCATACCCAGAGCAAAGTTAGCCTGCAGGTTTCTGGCCAGTATTATGATGCATTTCAGATACTCCTTCATGTCTTGTTTTACATGAGAGATATTGATCTAATGTTCATCTATTCTCTGTCAGAATTTATATATATATATATATTAGATGTTTTAATCTGTAAAATGCTAGAGGGAAGAAAAGTGTTTTGATTAAACTTGCAAATATCCTTTTATACATTGTCTTGTTGTGACCTGTTCTTCTACTTTATGGCTGATTTTTCAAAGAACAGAAGTTGAGAGTTTTGGTTTTTTCACAGGTCGAGAGACCACCTTCCCCACTGTCAGTGGCTCCTCAAGCTTCTTTGCCCCCCGTGCCCCCACGTCTAGACCTGCTGCAGCACAGACCACCAAACCCTCCTGGGGCCTCTAGCCCAGGTGCCACATCCAAGGTAAATCTACCAACACTGTCTTATTGTAGTGGTTTGTATGCAGTTTTAGGGGTCAGGTAAGGGTTAGTCATATGTATGAAATGATGTTATTGTCCTGTTTTCCATCTTGGACTATCTGTAATCTTGGTAAAGTAACAGCACAATGTTTATAATGCAGGTTTTTTTCTGACTTGTCTACCTTTCCTGTACCTTCCTAACCTCAGGCCCCCTCCCATCACAAAGACAAGCCATTACCGTTACCCCCAGCTCTACGAGACCTCCCACCTCCTCCTCCTCCAGATCGCCCTCACTCAGCTGGGTCTGACAACAGACTCCCAAGACGCCCTCTGCCCTGCACACCCGGCGACCCAACTCGGGAAAAACTGCCTCCTGCTCCGCCAAACCGCAACATGGTGGACTGGAACCCGAGGCCAGTGCCCAAAGCGCCCTCCCAGCCGCCCGCTGTGGGAGGAGGAGACTCCCGCGGGACACGGGAGCTGTCCAACCGTCACTCTCTTCCCCTGGCACTGCCCTCAGCCATGGATGCGCAGAGGAACAACAGTTCTGTCAGTTTGGACCACCAGCTTGTAAGTTTTTGGGGCTTCCTATATAATGTGTATTTTGACAGTGCTTTTGGAGACTGTCTTCAGCCTTTTTTACTATCAACATTTTGTATTGTAGAACAGTCATTAGCTAATTATTAGCTAGTGTTATTAATATGATGAGGTTTGTATTTTTGTCACTGCTGCAGAGTTTTGGTGCAACAGCCTCTGGTGGGTCTGAATACGACAACCCAAAAGTGAAACCTTCTGCATCAGCTAATGCTATCTACTCCCTGGCCAGGTGTGTAACAATGTCCATCCGCTTAAGTGTTAGGGCCATCAGTAAGCTGTGTGTGTTTGTTAGATTCTGTGTGTACATTCCCGGTCCTGTGTCCAAAATCTTTTTTTTTTTTTCTTTCATTA
Organism: Pygocentrus nattereri; assembly: GCF_015220715.1. Classification (NCBI taxonomy): domain Eukaryota; kingdom Metazoa; phylum Chordata; class Actinopteri; order Characiformes; family Serrasalmidae; genus Pygocentrus; species Pygocentrus nattereri. The sequence continues at coordinate 34,822,138 of NC_051227.1, read as the reverse complement.
TGCCTGTTTTACCTTTTGTAGCTGTGTATCTATGTGTATTACTTGATTTACATTATTTGTAGTCTGTATTGTCCCTTCATGTATGCATACATTCCACCAAGACAGATTCCTAGCCCACGTGAGCATGCTTGCCCAATAAGCTGGTTCTGATGTGAGTTGACTTCTGTGTGGTGTCAACAGGCCTCTTACTGCAATGAAGCAGCTGACTGGAGAAGATGGCTTTGAAAGTGAGGAAGATTCTGACTACATGACTCCTAGTTCTCGTCTTGCTTTATCCACTATATCTCCTGCCCTGGGGGAGGCAGTGCCCAGACCCCCGCAACCTAACTCTCTCAACTCCAGGTAAACAGAACCTCAGGCCTTACACCTACATACCAAACCTGCTGGTCTGAACTTGAAGTGCTTTAAAAGACAGAACACTATAAGCTTTCATTAAGGTTTTAGACGTCATGAATTACATGGTTCTTGGGTTTGCTTAAAGTTGACATTCTCACTGCTACATGCAATAGTATATGTCTGCTACACTTATATTTATATTGCTTATTAAATACACATTATACAAATGTCAAATGTTAGTAATGTCTTGATTGACTTTTTGGCCCAGTCTGTTTAATATTCAGCATGAGCCAATACTTGGTACTAAGCCTATTTGTTAGGCAGGTTTTAGAAGGATACTAGTTTCTTTAAAATACTGTCATGTATTGACTTTAGTATGTGTAATAGGACGTCTATACATACGGTTCCACACTGCCACATCTAAACTACTGGTAATAAGTTGCCTGATGGCTGCAGGGTGTGACTGATGTCAACAGTTGCATGTAGAACTGTATGGGATAAAATAGCCTTAACCAAATATTAAATCTGGCTTTTAACATGGCTGTTACAGGTTAATTTAAATAATTGACTCTTATGACATTCTTTAAGATGAGATTGCTGTGTCCCTAATTAATCAACATGTCAAATACTCACTCAGAGTATCCTTGTTTAAAAGCTGCAATATGTAATAACTCTCCAGGCCTTTGCTCAGTGACATGGACTCTGAGGGCCCACAGATGTATGAAGCCATGTACAACATTCAAGCACAGGCCCTCACGGCCTCCCTGCCTCATCAAGCCAGAGACTCAGGTACGCCAACGCTTCCCATGCTCTTACAGGTCCTTCAGCCTGTACATTCCACTGAATTATCCACATCAGTAGATGAGCTCCGGTCAGCCATAATTTCTGCCACGTGTGCACTCAGGCGTGCTTTTAATGCTTCATTCTCTTCCATGTCCAGACTACTCAGAATTGCCTCCGTTCGCAAGCTCTAATGGGCCGCGGGACACTGAGTGTGAGGAGGAGGAGGAGAACGGCTATGACATCCCAAAGCCCCCTCTACCTGTAGCCCGACGCACACTCTCAGAGGTCAGCAATGTGTCTGCTACTTTCAGCCGTCTCTCTGGGGAAAGTGAGCCAGGAGCACCAGTTTGTGAGTACAACCCCATATTAGAAGCATCTGTTCATCACAGCATATTGCAAAACACTTTTACTATTTTTTCCCCCAAAGATTTTATTGGTGAGATTTTTACCAAGTGTGTTTTGGTCAGGGCCCCACTGCATAACTTGCGTAGTAGTTTCATGAATAATTCATAGTGGTTATTGTATAATAAACCTGCAGTTTAAAGGGTTAACAGTTACACCTGTTGGCGTGTAATACTTTGCTCAGCTTCCACAGAAATATGATATGCATATGTCATCATCACTGTGTTTTAAAAAAAAAAATACTCTGTTAATAAAAAATGCTGACAGATTAATCAACTTAGTGTCTTAATAAGTTTGCAGAAGTGTCCATAGCAGCTTCAGTTCAGCTTCGCCTTGGCGTAGTCTCTAGAGGGATAGATCATCATTCTTCCTAGAGAGATTCCTTGAATTGGTGTTTTGATGATGTTGGTAAACGGTGCTGTCTAACATGTCAGTTCAAGTGTTGGAATTGGTTTCAGATCTGGTGACTGTGAAGGTCTTGGCATATGACATCATTTTCATTATCTTCAAACCTTTCTGTGGGCCCTCATGCCCTGAAAGAGACCACTTCCATTATCAGAGTTTCATCGTAGGATAAAGGTTATCGGTCAGAAAAACTTAAGTGATTTTCCTGAGACCTTTCCCTCTAAGGGAACAAGGGGACCCAAACTGTGACAACTCACAGTTGGCCCCTCACAGAGAACCTGAGCCACCACCCCCTTCATTCTGAGGGTCAAGCATTCAGCTCTTGCTCTTGGTGTACACCACACATGCACTCGCCCACTTATGAGCGAATATGGTGGCTCCACTGATATCACTTTCCTCATCTCTGTAGAGCAGTGACTATGACTTTTACACCACTGAAATCTCAAACATGCATTTGTCTTGTTTATGAGGGGTTTTTGCACTGCAACCCTTCTACAATGCACCCCTCTGTGTGGTTGTGACTGGACTGTTCTTGCTGATACAGTCTGATCATGTCCTAAATTGACACTTTCAGTCACCTGATGAACACTTGCTGTTCTAGTTTTTCTTGCATATCACACTAATGCATGAGTGTCACGCTCATGGAATATGCATTTACTGATGTCTTTTCCATAGATCTAAATGCAGATGTCATTTTAGTCACTGATGCTATTGAAACAGTAGCCAGTTGAGCAGTCTTTGTGATCAAGTCTGTTCCATCTTGGTGCAAGAATCAAACAAAATCAAAGTGAACTGGGCCTTCTCAGCTTATTTATGCGTTCTATGAAGCTAGTCTTAATTTCTTAATTTTATCAAGCAGTACACAGTTCCACTCACTTATTCAGTATTGCAAATATTTAATTTTATATTTCTATATACATTGTTTACCTGGCTCAGGGAACTCTCCTACCTATGTGTTACAGATGTCCTTTTTCATTTTTTTTTTTTTTTTTTTTTTTAAATAACAAGTGAACATGTTTGTGCCGTTCTTCTTCCAGCATTTGACTCGGGAGAAGCTCCAGAGCGGCCTCCCAAGCCTCTGCCCCGCCGCATTAACTCTGAGCGCAGACCCAGTCCGGTCCCACCCGGAGCTGCGGCAGGGCCCAGCAACCCGCAGATCAGCAGTGAGATCGAGCTGCTCATGAGCCAGGGCTACTCCTACCAGGACATCCAGAAAGCTCTGATGATCGCACAGAACAATATCGAGATGGCCAAAAACATCCTGCGGGAGTTTGTGTCCGTGCACTCCACGGCACACATCTTCACATAACGACCCCCAGCCACAGACGCCAGACCAGAGAGCACGTTCTTAACTCGCGCCTGCTTTTAGCTCTAGCGCCATGGAGCCTCTCTCCTTCCGACACGTGTCCTGACTGTCCATCGTTCATGTGTGCAGCACAGGCCTGCTCCAGTGTGTTCGCCAGCAGGACCTCTGCTGTTGGTCAGTCTCATGGCATTGCATGTCCCCTGAGGCTTTCAGTCAAGCTCAAGCAAGGACAGGAAAATTACAAATATTGTGTGTGTGATTTATATGATAATTTAATATATAAGTCCGTATATTGAATATAGTTAATATATACACATGTAGGCTGGAGAGGGGCAGCTGTGAGGGCTCATATGTGAAAGGCCTCAGGATGAGGCTGGAGAAAGGAAGGAACTCTTCAGCTTAGCCTGCTGTTCTCTCAGCCACCAGTCTTGACATGTGGGGAAAAAAACTGCAGCTGAACTTTTGCTGATGTCATAAATGGCCTTTAATCGTGTTGCTTTGGTACTTTGTTGAGATACGTGTGCGTACGTGCTTTTGTTGTTTTTCTAAAGTAGCATGGCATGGGTGACGTCCCCAAACCATGGTCTACATTTGAGCTGGTCTGAAGTTGTGTACCAGTGATCCGTAGTCACTTCTGGAGTTTTCTCTCTGTGTCTCTGTAGAATCTCGGGGCTGTTCGGACGTCTCTGGATGGTGACCGCTGAATTTGGCTTTGACCAGCACCGATCGGGCGCATCGAATGTGCTGTTGTGTAGCATTACTGTAACCGAAATACTTATAGCTTCAATAATGTTCCAAGAAGATACAAGGTTAGATACCACAATCTCTCCGTTTGACTCCGGTAAAGGATACGACATGGTGACAGATTGCGCAATCTGCACTAGCGATGAGCGTGATGGTAGGTTCCAAGTAGAAATTGGGCATCTAACTGTGTTAAGATTGGTCCAGTCAAAATAAACAATAAAGTAGATGGGCACCAATTTAATATTATGGACGTGATATCGAGTGACTTCTAGCCTGTATTCATAGAATGTTTGGCTGAGCTGTTCTTTTAAACGAGTTCTGAACCAGGCGTCGCGTTTGTGTTGTAACCTTCATCTGGTGTGTGTCATGAGTATGGCGGAGAATGATGGGCTTACGTAAGTGTGCTTTTTATTTTTAATTTTTTCCCTCTCTTCCCCCCTTTACTCTCCACAGGCAGTGTTCTCGAACACATTAAGGGGGGAGGGTGCTCATTGGGACACGAAGTGATATTTGCTTTGTGAGAAGGAAGTATTTGCCAGCAGCCTGGTCAAATTTCTGTCAAATCAGGACTGAAATCGCTCAGATTTTTGGCAAGGTGTCTGCTTGTTTCTGAAGCTGTTCATCTAAGTGAAATTGTCATTGATCATTGATCACTTTAATATATTATTATTATTATTATTATTATTATTGTATTAATGTTGTTCATTTTGTTATTAATTCAGAAGTGCTTTACTGCTGCTACTATTGTTAGTGCTAAACAATTAAGCCTTAAATGTATATTTGTGAATATTGTGTTTAACCTGTTTTAAAGTGACAGTATCTGTTCAGTTGAATTTGATGATGTAGCATACTTGAAATTCCAAGCAGCTTGTGCAGGCTGGTTAGAGATGGTTTTCTCCCTTTGGGATTTTTTTTTTTTTTGGTTGGTTGGTTGGAGAGCCAGACGTGATCCGGAGACATCATCCAGCAAACTGCTCTGTCATCATCGGAGTGCATGCAGGAACGGACGCGCGACCACATGTTAAAACGTAACAAGGCACTCTCTGCTGACAGCCTTATTTTTCTGCCCTTGTTTTGTTACTCGGGTTACGTGTCGACCTTGTTCTTTTTTCAGCCCCTCAGACAGTGGATGAACGTTCAGTGGTGGCCCATTTACAGCCATGATGGCAGCGCTGATGGCCTGCCTAATCTCCAGGGTAAAGGACTGGTTGTGTGGTGATGCTTTCAGTCAGGTCCTCTCCACTCTCCCTCTGTTCTCAGGAATACCGTACATCTAAACATAGACTATCAGTATTGAACGGGCAATGAAACGTACTAGTACATATACCCTCTTGTTCAGGGCAGGAGCACTGAATGACTGCTTTTGAAGTCTTTGACGTTGGAGTAATTAGGATGTAGCTTCTGACAACTGATGTCTTCGTTTCTTAAACCAGTCCTCACATGTACTCTGACGTTTGGGGTATGTGGATGGATGTGCCAGTGTATTCAGCATCGGATGGGCTCCTGCTTTATGAAATGAAAGCCTGCAGCCACGCTGGCCGTTTTCCAGATAAGATTGGACAGCCGTATATGCTATTGTGTGTTATTCTGAAGGTGGAAAACCACAAGGTGCACACATGCGCGCTGGTAGGCATGTAAATTACCAGTTGTGATCAGTTATTGTGATGGCTGTTATTGAAGCGGACAGATTTATTAGCTTCTGTGGTTGTCACAAGAGGATGAAAATGGGTTTTCATCAGCTGAGTCGTGGCAAAAAAAACAGGAGAAAGCAGAAAATGCATTTATTGCGAAACCTCATGGTATTACGAAAAAACAGAAGTACTAACTTCTGACTTGGTTCTGTAGCACATTTAGCATTGAGTATTGTTTCTTTATTTGAGCGCGAGCTGTTTGTGTCGTCGTGACCGAGGCCGTTTGGCCGATCGAGCTGAACTGCCGGTGCAAAGAGCGCCCCACACAGGACACACCTACCCATTGAACATGAAACGGGAGACGCCCAGCAAACAAATACAGAGCACTCCCACTGAAAACCTCCCTCTTACGCTTGTAGGACTGGGTTAAGAAGCGCTGACTGACGTTACTGTAACTTATATATATATATATATATATATATATATATATATATATACATACACACTATTGTTCACCATTACATGCTCTTTTGTGTTGTGTGTGTTTGTTCTTTGTTTCTTCTATCTGAAATATTGCACTGGCATTGCAGGTACTTCCACAGTATGAAGCTTGTAGGTACATTAGCCTTCTTGAACTGAATGAGGAAAATATCTCCCATATTTCCTTGATGACATACAAGCTCATTGGTCATTATGTTGGAATTTTTTTACTCCATTTTGCCTTGAAATCAGCTGTTGACAGGTTTAGCATGTAGTTCAGTATTCTGATTGCACCATGTGAAGTAGGGATGCTTTGTTTTTTTTTTTTTCATTATTTCATTCTGATTACTGTATTTCTTGTCAATAGTGTGTGCGTGTGTGTGGTGCGTGTGTGTGTGTGTGTGTGTGTGTGTGTGTGTGCGCTCATGCGCCTGTGTGTCGTGTGTTACAAGATGTCGCACAGTATACCAGTTTGTGCTACGATACTGTCACTTTAAAATAAAGTGTGTAAAGTTACGTATATATAGAGTATGTGGAAATGGCAATGTTTAATTTCATTTTGCATTCCTGTAAATGTCAGAATTTTATTTTTTTTCTCTTTTTTTGCGTTTACTGATGTGAATAATACTGTGAGCAGTGCCATGTTTAGAAATATCTGTAATTTTGTTGCCCAGAATAAGGCCTTGATCCTGTAAAGAGTGAATGATATCCTGGCATAAATTAACCCTTTTTTTTTTTTTTTTATAAACTACAGTTCATTTTGCTTTTTTTCCTTCTTCTGGAGTAGCTGTGGTTGACTGGAATGTCTCCTTTCCTGACCACAAGAGGGAGCTCTTTGCTCACATTGCCATAAATTCCTTGAGTATTTCAGGATGTTCTTTCTTTTATGCTGTTTCTCATATCATCTTGGACGTATGCACAGTGCTGTACTGTTTAATTAAATGAACAGAAGAGGAAAAGAGAGAATGTCCTCAGTCTCTGCTTATAGGTACTGCATCCTCTATGGTACAGAGGCTGGTAGAGTCATCAGTCTGGTGCTGTCCACCGAGAACATCTCTGCAGCTAAATGGAAAAGGTTTCAGGTGATCTGTTGCATTAGAGGACATTTGCAGACATCAGTGTTAAGAAAGGTGTATGTACTTTTACTCCATGTATGCATGTAAATGTTATTTAACAATGTTGGATACTCATGAATGTTTCTTGCCACCATCAGTAGTAGCCTTAACTCATGGAACACGGCTCGCTACAGGTTGGAAACAGGGGTTCCAGCCTTTAAAACCCTCTGAGAGAGCGAGAGAGAGCGAGCGAGCGAGCACACCTTGCCCTGCCAGTATGGCTCTGAGATTTGCTTTGCCTTACTGATAGTCATGCTCATGATCCAAACTGCCATTCTCCCTCAGTGCCATGATTCTTTTTATTCTCATGTTTTGTTATTGTATTAGTCCGTCTCTGAGTCCTGTCTGAGTGAGCGTTTCAGAATGGCTTTGAACTGACCACTCAAAATGGGTCACACCTGAGTAATCGGTTCATTTAGGCTTGACCTTTTTTGTTGTGATGAAGGGCATGTTGAAAGCCAAATAAGATGGATATACTGTATGAAATGTGGACTTTTGTGTGCGCAAACGTATATGAAGAAATGCCAACCGATTTACACTCTGAATGCGTAATGTTTAGTTATTTAAATCGGCGTGTTGGAGCAGGTCTGTACGATTCAAAGCCTTGCTGTAACAGCCCAGCAGTTTGTAGAAACTGGAAATCAGTTAGTGCAAAGCAATGGGAAACATTCCCTCTCCCTGAAGTCATTTATACGTGGAGAGGAGGATGTTCGTGTGTGTTGTTTCCTTTTGTCAAGAGATAAAGACTAATGTTATTTATTAATGTTGATGTACTCCAACCCAGAGATCCCTCCTTCATAAAGTCATTTTCATTTTGGAATTTATACATGTTATTAAAGCAATTTTGAATAAATGTACAGTAGTTGACTTTATGTTTTCTTATATATTGTATGTAAACACTTTGTTCTTATCAGAAATACTTTTCTCTATAATTAGCGAGTATACTACTCGATTTATTCTTAGCCTCATGTGTTTCTGAATTTCCTCTTGTTATAAATACTCAAAAGGACCAGCTTCATTTTCAGTCAAAGGAGAACACGTTTTGCAGGAAAATCTTTTAATCAGCTTCAATGGGGGGGAAAATTATTTTTCGGTCTTTTGGCTTGAATAATTGTCACATGACAGTTAAAAAAAATGTACCTGCAAAAAAAATCATGGTTGACTAGCATACATTTCCAAAGATCAGATCCTCAACAGTGTGCCCGTGCTTATGCTTTTGCTTGGGTATGTAATGTTATGCTGAATAATGCCGTTGTGCTCCTCGCTTTTGTTTGGTTTCAACCCTAAATATGTGTTTTTTTTATTATTTTTTTTATTTAGAAGTAAAAAAAATATCCACATAATTATGTATTCACCTTGAGAAATAACAAGGGGGGAAAAAAATCAGGAAAATTAAATGACCTAAAAATGGCAGCTATACAGGATTTGCTAACATCCACACGTTTACTAACCAAACTTTTACCTGCACTTGCACAGCTGAGTTAATTTCACACAGAAAGGCAGAAAGTTTTGAAACCCAGATTATAATTCATTATTTACAAACGGTACAAGATGAAGGCAGCAGGCCATGGTCAGAAAATATACTTTTAAAAAATCCTAATATTCAGTGGGGTCCAATTGTCTGAGCCCATTTTAAAAAATGTGTAAATCTGGCAATAAACAGCAACGTTTTCAAATTTTTAAAACTTAAACAAAGTTAACTAAAATGCATATATGCATTAAAGTATGTCAGATTCTGAGTCACTATTCAAATTTAAGCATTTTGTTAAATTGATCATGTAATGGTCTTTATACAAAAAAAGGTCAGTTTATTCATTTATTCATTTTTGTGAGCCTTCACTGATTCTGCCCAGTGACCGCCAGGAAGACTCCAGCTCCACCTGTGACCCAGAACAATAAGTATAGAGTGTGTGTGTGTGTGTGTGTGTGTGTGTTGTAATGAAAAAAGTTTTAAGAAAAAAAAACAGACCCCACTGTGTTTTTATATATATATATATATATATATATATATATATCTCGCTGTTGTTGGAACAAGACCTCATATCGCCAAAATAGTAACTTTACAGGAGAAGGAAAAAACATAATCTACTTTAAATGTAAGTCAATGGAACTAGACTTTTTACCAAGCAATTTTGGGTCATTTTATTAGGTCTGTTCATCATGAAATTTAGATACAACATAAAGGGAAACAGGGCTTTTCAAATTCTGTCAAAAACTGAAAAATTAACAAAAATGGAGATACGAGGTTTTGTTCCGACAACAGCGACATATGGCAGCATGAACAGTTCAATTATTTTCAGTTGATCTTTCAAAAGCGTAAATTTAAGCAATATAATGTCGATGTGATTGGTCGCATTTAGCACGGTTTAGAGTGAAAGTACAGCAGTGTGAGACGGCTTAGTATTTCAGTGCAAGGACTATATGATGGAGGCAGAGCAACAGCAAGCAAGACAGCCTTCAGCAAAGGTCTCTCCTCCAAATCACCCTTCAGATGTTCTTTGTCTGAAGCATTTTAAATAACTACATATGTACAGTAGCCCATATATACATCATAGAGAGAGCAGATTGTTGTTTATGGACTGTCCATCCTGTCAAGGCCTTTGGATTAACATACTAAAAAATAAAAACTGAAAGGTTGAGAAAACGAGGTCTGTGCAGTGGGGCAGAGGCCCTCTGTCCCAGTTCACAGGGGAGGAGTAAATGTGGCGATCCTGTGGGGTAAAGGCTCAAGGCCTCTTACTGCGAGGATCCCACCCTGAGAGAGTGTGTAGCATGGAAGCAGCAAGCGGCAACTCTTCTCTGTGCATCCGTGCATCCGTCATTCACTTCAGCATTCATGAAAAACAAAAGATAAGCATTTTTGTCATTCTTGCAAACCTGTTGATGAATTAAATTAGGAGACTTCACTGGAACGTTTTTCCGTCCCATACAGCCGCCTGTCATTCTAAATACAGCACATCCCTTACGCTAAAGTTCATTAGCTACAACTGGTAGTGGTGTTGCTGGAACAACAAACCTGGTCATTGGGAAACTTTTTTTCACCATTCACGCCTTGCAGAAGCACAGCCTCCTCAGACTTGCCGCTCTTCATCTCCACAACAATGTCGTCTTTACTGGCGCTCTCTTTCGTCCTGAGGACAAATCACATTTAAAGGAAATCACTCTTATTGTAAGCCCTGGGTTGAGATGCATGAAGTGAATGAAACTGTATTAAATAAAAAGTTAACTTTCTGAAACTTGATATTCAGAAGAAATGCTGCTTTTCATATATGAGAAGTCAAAAACCTCACTCCTATACAAAACACCCTATACGGACACCTGACCATCACACCTATGTGAATTTGTTGGACGTCCTATTCCACAGCTATGGGCATTAAATGGAGCTGGACCCAGCTAAAAACAGCCTCCGCTCTTTTGAGGCGGCGTTCCATAATATTTTGGAGCTTGTCTGAAATTTTTTGTCCATTCAGACAAAAGAGCATTCGTGAGGTCAGACCCTGGTTGGTGATAAGGCCTGGCTCACAATCGACATTCCAATTCAACCCAAAGCTGTACAGTGGAGTTGAGGTCAGGGTTCTGAGTGGGCCAGTGGAGACAATGGACACTTGCTTTAGGCACAGGGGCACAGTCATGCTGGAACAGGAAAGGGCCTTCCCCAAACTGCTGCCACAAAGTTGGAAACATAATCCTAGATATTCTATATAAGTCTAAAATGTCTTGCTGCAGCATTAACATTACCAGCCCAAGCCCTGAAAAACAGCCCAGACCATTATCCCTCCCCTCCACCAAACTTTGCTGGTGGCGCTATGCATCCCAATAGGTACTGGCATTTACAAAACCCAGATTCATCCATCAGACTTCCAGATAGGGATTTATCCCTCCAGAGAACACATTTCCACTGCTCTGGAGTCCAATAATTAGGAGGTGTGTCCACGTTTTTTTTCCGCGAGCCATAAAATGTCACTGATATGTATTTCTTGTATATTTTACATTTTATTTTTGTGGCCTGAAACACACTTTTGATTACTGAGCTGACATACTAAATGAATAACTTAGCAAATCTAGGCGTGAATACGCATCACCTATTAAAATGTTAGTTATAGGCGTGTGAAACTGTCAGAGAACTCCCTTAGACGTTTATGTTTGGGAAAACACTACACTGATATGTAATATGTCATATAATACCTTATGAAAATTGCTTTTTGGTGTATAGACACCAAATGATACACAGATCAACAAGTAGACATACAGATAATCAATTAACAAATAATGTAAAAACATACAGGTCCTGCTTCCCTGAGCGTCCACATGGGATCTTTCCCTTCTTGTACAGGAAGTAGAGCACACTGCCCAAGATGGCTAGCAGTAAGATGAGGATGATGATGACAGCAATGATGACTCCACTGCCCTCTGGTGATACATACGAGAAAGCGCAGGCACATCTTACAATCTCCACACAACCTTTGCGTCATTAAAAAGAATGTCCTCTCCAAGGCCAAACAACTTCAGGACACACTGGAAGCAGTTTGGGTGTTGGCAAGAACTTTTCTAAAAACTTTGAAACAAAAGCAGTGCAGAAGAGCTACAGCGATGCACGCTGGAGTTCGGTGGGTGAAAGCAGTCTGCAGTCTGTGACAACGCTAACAATTCTTATTAAAACAGAAAATGTCCACAGTGGTGTAGAAGTGGTCAATCACAGCTCTGTCACAGAACAGAGTGGGGAAAGTATGGAGGAGGACAGCGAGGAAGATGAAGCATTCTTTCTATCGTTCCATCAGCAGTTCGAAAATGACTGTGCTGTCTTAAGCGTTTGTTATAGAAGAGTTCCAGAGGCATAAGCGAAGCAGAGAAAGGAATAGGACTTACTTAATCAAACGAATTTAGAACCTGCCATTAAAAAATCAACCTACTCTATGTAGCATGAGAGCTTCTGCCTCTCTAAACCTGTACATATGGTATCTACAGGTTGAAATAGCAGTGCTGTGGGTGTAGGATGTCCAAGCAGGTGCAGCAGTGAAATGGCATGCTAATGGTGGTCTCTACTCAATTCACATGAACTGGACAAACCTTTTCTTACTCTTTTTGAAGTGTTGGTTGTTTCTGGCGCTGAGGTGAAAAGAGTTAAAGTTCAGGATTATAGACGTCCACACACAGGTATACAAGCACATTATCTTGTTTGTCAGTCTCCCATATGATGTATATGTGTATGTATATATATATATCGCTGTTTTCAGTATCTCCAAAATGGTAACTTTACAGCAGAAGAAAAAACCTACTACTTTACTTTTAATGTAAGTCAATGGAACCAGACTGTTTTCCAAGTTATTTAGGCCCGTTTCTTTTGACCCATTCATCATGAAATTTACATACAATGTAATCGGCAATAGGCATTTTCAAATTATGTGAAAAACATAAAAACGACAAAAATGGAGATACAAGGTTTTGTTCCGACAGCAGGGATATACACACACACACATATATATATATATATATATATGTGTGTGTGTGTGCATCTAGATAGATAGATAGATAGATAGATAGATAGATAGATAGATAGATAGATAGATAGATAGATCTATCTATCTATGGTCACTACCAAAACAATCATTACTATAACTTTACCAACAGCAGTCTTTCTCTTAATGTTACACACTGATATTTTTTTTAAAACACATTTACTTCAAAACAGTGGAATCTAACTACATGAGACCTGGTGACGCTGGTGACCTTATTCTTGGAACTGTTGATACCAATGACAAATGCTCTGAGCTGTTGGAGGTTCACTGCCGTATGTCAGTCAGAAACTCTATGACTGGTTCCAAGGCATCACAAAGTTGTAAAAATATGGTGCTTTGAAATCAGATTCATCTTTTTGAATCTCCCTGTGTTCTTCAAACATGATTTGTTTTGTATTCGTACCCACTTCATGTTTCAGCTAAGTTCAGTCTTTGAGCCTGTTTACACCTTGCATTAACATATGTTTGTGCCGATATCGTATCTGGATCAACTCTGGCCAGATTCCATTTACACTTTTCACTAAAATGCATCCCCAGTGTGACCAGATGATTGGTCTTTACTTCCCCCAAGTAAAAAGGCACATCAACACATAATATTGTTTCCATTTTACTTTTGTTTACTTTCTTCCTGTTACAATGTGAGTCAAGAAGCTTGGCTTGGACGCCTTCATCAGCCCAGACCAAGACTTGCTTTGAGGATAAAGCCAACCTTGTGTATTCTCCATCTTTCATTTCATTGTTTTTGCTCTCACTCGCCCGTCAGCACTCGGCAGACACATTTCCACTCATGTAACCCATTCCGTTTACACTTGTGTTAAATGTGGTCCATCTCCAAAATACATATTGACACAGGGTGCAAACAGGCCCTTTATGTAAGCAGTTAAACTCAATATTTAGGATGTAGTTTACAACCTGATGGGCAAACTTTAAAGATCTGTTTGCATGGTTCCATAAATGTAGTAAAAGGTGTTTGATTTTTTTTTCAGAAAAGATCATGATGTGATAATATGTACTGTATGCAAATGATTGGGTGTTCCTGGTCAAATGACGTGTTTTGTTGATTTTCTAAGTGAAAATAAGCTGACACATCCTCTACGGACAACACACCTCCTCACATTTTAATACACAGTTACTGTCCATTTGCTGAATTTACCATATTGAAAATAAAATAAAACCTGGAATGTGACCTCTGCAAAGGTTATGGCACATTTTAGTATTTTTTCAATATAATAAACTGAGCAAATAAATAAAAGTTGTGTGCAAACATTTGCAGAAAAATTCCATATTTAACTGTGTCATCTGTAGAGGATGAGTTAACTTATTTTTACTAAGAAAATAAACTAAAGATGTAATTTAACATTCAGTTTCACCCTTTTGAATCACTGTTGTATTTAACAGAAGCTGAAGCGAAAGCCCCCGAGTGGCAGACAGCCCTGCAGAGCCAGCGTCTGGGTAATCTTATTTTCACTCATGCACAGCTGCAGTTCTCCATTCTCCCGCAGGGCAGAGAGCGAGAGCTCTGCCGGGCAGACATCAAGCTGCACTGTGAGCTAATGGGAGTCAGGAGAGTGCGGGAAAGCTCTCTGGCCGTCAGCTGCCTTCTTCTGTTACACTAAAACCCATCTGTGTGCAAACAGATGCTTTGAATGCACCGGCTGACTCAAAAAGCACCAGTAAACACCAAATGCACACAAAGGCTGCTATATCAAGTGTCAATTTGTAGCACACACCACTGGAAATATTGTGTATATTGTTTATATCTCTTGTTCCTCAACTTGTTAACCCCTAAAGATTTGTATATGGGCCTAGAGTTCAATTAAAGTTAGTTAATGTATGTAAATTAATGAATAATTTGTAGTAATAGAGAGTAACAGAGATTGACATTCTGGGCCAGAACTACAATAAATAATTATCATGCAAATTTGCAAATCAAATCATCATGTCAACCTACTGTGCTGCTTACTTACCCTTTGTACTGGTGGAAGTAGTGCTTGTTATTGAAGTTGTTGGTTTTTTAAATTCAGCTGAAAAAATAAGGAATCAGCTCAGTCTCCAAAAAAAAAAGTATATATATGTACACTTACTTATTCAGAGTGTAAACCGGTTGGCATTACTTCATATGTTTGTGCATACTGAAAGGTCTGCATTTCATACAGAAAGAGAACAGAAATATGAAAACAGAAACTCACTGGCTTCAATCTTACGAGATTCTTTGACTGTGCCCATCTTGTTGGAGGCTTCACAGGACGCTGTGATGTAAGATGATGTGCTGATGCTAATAACACTGATAACCTTGTCTTCTTTCTTAGTGATCCACTCGCTCACACGAGCCTAAGAGGCACGCAGAAGGAAAAGCAGAGTTCATTTTCCAATCCCTGCTGTTAGAACATGAGTTTTTGACAATTTATGATTTGGGCAAAAAATACAGAGCCCCGCTGGTGATCCTGTATAAATAAAAATAATACATAGCCATGACTTATTAAGGTGTGGGAACTAGATAATTAAGTCATGGCCACTGGGAACTAGATCCTAATGTGTGGCAACAACCTATTAAAACAAGAAGTCGTTCCTATGCGTTCCTATGTTCCTATGCGTTCCTATGTGATCACGACCATACTAACGTATTATTTTTATTTCTATAGGAGATCACCAGTAGGGCTTCATTAAAAAATGAAAAACTGATGCAAATACATATTACTTATTAAACAATAGTCAGGCTCCACAGTGCCATTGTGTTGTTCCCAGCCTTTATCCAGCACATAAAAGGACAGAATTTGTATGCAAACAATAGCCAATGTGACTAAGGGGAAAAGTAGATCCAAACCATTACAGCAAAATGTCCTCATCATCATAACAGAGCCACCAGACCCTCACTGTAGGGGTAAGACACTCAGACCTGCATCATTCTCTTGGTGTGGCAAGTTGAGCAGTCTTTGTAGCTAAAGCTTCAGCTGTCCGTGCTCCAATAATGCTCAAATAATGAACCCTCTGTTAAAGTCACTTTTCCTCTGGTCATCTTGATCCAAAAAGTTCAACTGAGCATGCTTAGCAGTTTTATATGCCACAGAGAATAGTCCACTGTTCTGTAACTTGCAGTATACCTGTCTGGAAACACCTGCACTTGTTTCTCCACTCATTTCTTTTGATTTCTCCTCCCATTTCACCCATTTTTATTGAAAATTAGTAAATTCTTCATCATCATCGTTGTTAACCACTCAATCCAGATAGGGTTGCGGTAGCAGTTGGGAGAGCAGAGAATCCCAGATGACCCTGTTCCCCGCAACTTCCTCCAGCTCATTCCCAGGGAGCCCCAGCTGTTCCCAGGCCAACTTGGAGATGTAATCCCTCCAGCATCCTAGGACGACCCCAGGGCAGGCCGTGCCTGGTACCCCTCACCGGGAGGCGTCCAGGGGGCATCTGAATCAGATGCCCGAACCACCTCAGCTGGCTCCTCTCAATGCGGAGGAGTAGCAGCTCTACTTCAAGCTCCTCCCGGATGGCCGAGCTCCTCACCCTATCAAATAGAGTGTAGCCCGCCACCCTGCGAAGAAAGCTCATTTCCACCGCTTGTATTCGCGATCTCATTCTTTCAGTCATTATCCACAGCTCATGACCATAGGTGAGGGTCGGGATGTAGACCGACCGGTAAATAGAGAGCTTTGCCTTATGGCTCAGCTCCCTCTTCACCACTACAGTCCGGTACAGCGACCGCATCACTGCTGCTGCCTGTCTCAACCTGCGGCAAATCTCACAATCCCTCTTCCCGTCACTCGTGAACAAGACCCCAAGATACTTAAACTCCCCCACCTGGGGCAAGTCCTTTCCCCTTACCTGGAGTGGGCATGCCATCCTTTTCCAGGCTAAGACCATGGACTCAGATTTGGAGGTGCTGATCCACATACCAACCGCTTCACACTCGCTACACGCTCCAGTGAGCCCAGAGTAGTAACCCATACTCCTGGAGGACCTCCCACAAGATATCTTGGGGAACCTGGTCATAAGCCTTCTCCAGCCCAACAATATCCAGAGCCTTAAGCATCTCCGGATGAATCTCGTCCACCCGCGGTGCCTTGCCACTGAAGAGCTTGCCAACTACCTCAGTGACCTCCACCAGGGAAATGAAGCTTGACCCGGGAGGGGGTATATCTCCCAGATTAAGGAGTTCTTCAAAGTGCTCCTTCCACCGACCGACAATATCCTCATTTGAAGTTAGAGTTTCTCCTTGCCGAATACAGCTTGGGTGCACCCACCCCGACCACTCCTGAGTCGCCGGACAGTTGTCCAGAACCTCCTTGAAGCCAAGTGAAAGTCTTTTTCCTACTCCCACGCCCTGGATTTTGCTTCTGCCACCGTTGCGGCTGCCACCTTTTTCGCCTTTCGGTGCCTCTCTGCTAAGTCGGCAGTCCTTCGGGCCATCCAGTTCTCTTTCTTCACCTTGATGGCCTCCCTCACCACTGGTGTCCACCAGGGGGTTCTTGGGTTACCGCCCCAACAGGCACCGACAAGTTTTTGGACACAGCTATGCCCGGCAGCTTCCACAATGGAGGTTTTGAACAGGGTCCATTCAGACTCCATGTCCCATACCTCCCCCCAGGATATGAGAAAAGCTCTCTCAGAGGGGGGAGTTGAAATCATTCCGAACAGGGGCCTCCAACAGTCATTCCCAGCACACCCTCACTATTCGCTTGGGCCTACCGGGTCTGACCATCAGTTTTCCTTGCCATCTGATCCAACTCACCACCAGATGGGGATCGGTTGACAGCTCAGCACCTCTCTTTACCCGAGTGTCCAGAACATATGGTCCCAAGTTAGATGAAGCGACAAGTCGATCATTGACCTCTGACCCAAAGAGCTCTGGTACCATGTACACTTATGAACATCCTTGTGTTCAAACTTCGTGTTTGTTATGGACAATCCATGCCTGACACAGAAGTCCAATAACAATTCTCCATTCGGGTTTAGATCGAGCAGGCCGTTCTTCTCAATCACGCCTTTCCAGGTCTCCCAGTCATTGCCAACATGAGCATTGACGTCCCCAAGTAAGACTATGGAGTCTGTAGGCGGGACCCTTTCCAGAACCCCACCCACTCGCTCCAAGAAGGCCAACACTCTGACCTGTTGTTTGGTGCACAACCACACACAACAGTCAGAGTTTTCCTCTCTGTGATTTTAATTCGCATTAAGGCAACCCTCTCGTCCACCGGGACAAACTCCAATTGCACGGCCACCAGCCAGGGACTCGTGAGTATCCACAGTCCTGCCCGGTGTCTCTCAGCCTTGCAACCCCTGAGTAGGAGAGGGACCAACCCCTATCAAGGAGTTTGGTTCCAGAGACTGTGGGTGGAGGTGAGCCCAACTATATATAGTTGGTACCTCTTAACCTCCCGCACAAGCTCCGGCTCCATCCCCCACAATGAGGTTACATTCACTAGTCCTAGGCCGCCAAGGGCCCCCCTGCAATCTCCCACTGCCTGTGCAGCACTGCACCGCTCCCCCATGCTGGACCTTGCAAGTGGTCAGTAGCTCCCTTCCTGGATCGGGGCATTGTCGTGGCGGAAGGGCTTGTGTGGTCTAGGGATCTTCAGAGCTAGTAAATTCTTCTGCATATCAATTACTGAGTTGAGGGAACTGGTTTGTGAATTGTAATTATTTACTAAAATAATACGATATCAAACTTTGAGTTTTAGAGAAAGGAGATTTAGGGAGGACTCCTGTTGATAACTAAGCTGAATGCTTTGTGTGTACAGTACTTGTTCATCAGAGAGTGCCCAGATGATGGTGGGTGCTGGGTGTCCTGTTGCGGTGCAGCTCAAATTGACTGACTTTTCGCTGTCCAATGGAATTACTTTCACTCCCTCTGTAATCACAGGCTTACCTGGAGACAAGGTAAAGCATTTAGCATTTAGTGAGGTCTAAAAGCGTCTATATCTGACCATTTTCTTGTATTTTACTTTTCCTCTCACTGCAAACAAAAATGTTCTTTTAACTTAAAATATAGTTATTGGGCTGCTTTAAATGAACTTCTGAGAGTAAGTGAACAAAACAAAACAGTCATGATGTTAAGTTGGACTAACTCTTTTTGAAGTTCAATTAACCCAAAATTTGAAACATTAACTTTTTTTTTAACGGTGCACTTATGACATTTGTGTTAGAATTTAAATTGCTGTTTTTGTTACTCTGCCTTTAAGACTGATATACTGCTCTGACTGATCACCCTGCATTATGCTTGATTCAACAGGCAGATCAGTCTGAAACACTAAAATATACTAAATGAATAGGAGGGGCTAAATTGCAGCTTTTACTTTTAAAAGAGCAAGGACAATGCAGTTTTACATTAGGATGTCCCCCCACCACACACACATTTCTCCAGCCACTTACCTTTCACAGTGATAAGCACTGAGTTGTTTCTACGTAGTTCAGGCAGGTCAGATGCCTCTATCACGCAGACATACTTCCCAGCCATGTCATAGGAGGCGTTGTGTAAATTCAGCATGTGTCCCTCTGTGAGATAAGCATTGTCCTGCACATAGAGAAACAGAAGAGGAATAACTGCCTGCTGTACTGTTTACATATGTTTCACATACAACACAGACCACAAACCACAGATAATTTACACTAGACTGCAGGAGAGTGCACAGAGTCTCTCTGACACATAGTGCCATATTTACTAAAAGAGGCGCCAGTCTATCAACACTGGGTAGGGGCTGGGCAATTTAGCAGCTTATCTATTAATAACTTCCATGAAAACGAACACAAGAGCAACTTCATAATTAACATAAACCCAAAGTGGGAAAAATGTATTACATTACTAAAGTATTATTATGGTTATTTCAAAGTACTTAATTTGAGAAAATAAGCCATAGGTTTTATTTTTTTAACATATCAGAAATTCAAGAAAATACTTTTATATAATAATATATAATAATAACTTTTTTTTGGATTTCTGTTTTGAATGTTCATTTTAAGAGGAATGAGCTGAACTCGCAACCGAAGCCACAGAGTGCACAAAATAAAGTGACAAGTAGCTTCATTGGCTGCAGCTTGTGCGTTTAACAATCATTTGGAAAAGAAAATTGTCAAATGGTTATCCATCTGAAACCTGCTCTTACACTGTGATGAGTGTAATATATACTTAAAGCGTTAGGATACAGCAGTAAAATATCATTTCCCTGAAATGACTTGTGGTTTTATTTTTTATTTCCTTCATCAAATTATGATTTCTTCACATTTTTGTGCTTTAGAAACTCATTTGCTAAGTTTAACTGTTAAAAATGAAACAGAAATCATAAAACATGCCATGTTAAATTAAGCAAACGAACAGCAACTGTTTATTTAAAATGTGCAGAAGTGTGTTCTTTGTAGAGGATGTATTAACACATATTTTCTCTCAGGAATTCAAGGAAACATTGTTTTTGACCGCAGCACCTAAATTGTCGCATACATACGTATTTAGTAAATAGCACAAAACATTAGTAAATCTGCCCCATAATTTATTATTTCTCCATATAACAAACCATTCTATATTGAGGCTCTCTGAATAGAGCATATAGCAGTCTCCACAATGTACTTATACTGACTTGACAGTTACACTAAAACTGCGTATCCCTGGCTGTGTTTACTTACTTCAAGTGAATCCGGTTAAATAACTTAAACATTCCAGCCAATTAAATTCTTTTGCCGTCATTCAAACTTATTACTGTGAGAGCGAAACTCTCGAGGTGTTCGAATAGCAGGTGTTTACCAAATAGCAAACCAGCTTGTTTAATATGCATAACTTGTTTTATCTAGTCACAGGTAGAGGTAAGTAAAGTTCCCTTGTATTTTACTGCACAATCCAAAATAGATTTTATCACCAACAAGTCGCTTTTTTTTTTCTTTTTTTTTTTTACCTTGTACCACACTGCATGGGTGTACAGAGATGAGTTGGCGTAACAGGTCAGAGACAGATCGTCCCCTTCGCCCAAGTGAACTTCTTCCTCTGGAATGATCACAACAGAATCCAGATCTGCAAGAACAACATGGGACATTGTGAAAACAGTGCAGTGCAAAATCGAAACAGTGAAGCAGTGTTTCTGCTTCAGCAGCTGGGTCCACTACTCTTACTCACAGTGTACAGTGATGCTCAAGTTTGCAGAGATCACCTCAACAAGGTCCAGCGCGCTGCACGAGTACGTGCCACTGTTTCTTCGAGTCACGCTAACCAGAACCAGAAGATTATTTTCTGGCTGCCAATCCTCCTGGATTGAAAAACAAAACAAAACAAAAAAAAACAAGGATACAAAACAAGTGTCACTGATATGAAGCGCCAGTATGTAGTATTTTTTTTTCTGCCTTAAAGGTTTTAGCTAGTTTGTTTGAATTTTTTGGCAGTGAACATAGACAGCACAGCTGACTTGTGTATGATGGGGTTGAATAGTGTGAGAAGGGGAAATTTTTCCCAAACGGAATTCTTGCAATGTCAGATGATTAAAAATTTTTTTTTTAAAAGTGTTTACAATGTTAAAACGAACAACTATTAGAGTTCAAAAAAAATAAATATATTAATCCAACAATAAAAAGTATGTTTTTAACATTTTATTACTGAACTGCTAAAGAGAAGACTGACGCTTTTTTGGTAGCTGTGATTTTCATATGACTAGAGGAGCTGTGCACGTCTAAAACACACACTGTCACCGTTACTCTACCCCCTGCCTGGGACTACTGCTCAGTACTAGACCTCAGAAATTCCTACTTAACAAATTTGGAGGTCGTAAGTGTGACTTGATTTGTGTTCAGGTGGTTTTGGTTGGAAACAAACAGAGGTGGATGAAGTACACACATCATGTTCTTGAGTTAAAGTAGAGACCCCCAAGGTCAAATATTACTCCAGTAAAAGTAGAAGTTCCTCCCTTTAGACCTCCACTTGAGTAAAAGTACTAAAGTATTTGCCTTCAAATGTACTTAAGTATAAAGTGAAAGTACTAAAAGAGTAATTCTGGCTCTGATCTGGTCCTGTTATCATTTTTATAACCAGACTGGCTTCATGAACTCATTTCAGGTGAAAGTCCTCCAGCGTCTCTCTTGGTAAACCGGTCTTTTAATAGAACGTCATTAATTAGTGACGCTGACGTCTATTAAAATGATCAGAAGCACAAAACACTGAAGGTAAACAGTTTCCATCAGGGAGAACCGAGTGGCTCTGAATCACTTTTTACACACAAGCAAAGTGGAGAGCAGAGGATGCTTATGAGATAAGTAATATTTTTATCCAGTTAGAAGCATCACATAACATGTACTTATATTTGTATTTTCATGTGTGGATGATTTTAGCCTGCAGTGCTCATACGTGGCTACTGAATAACTGAAATACAACCAGTTTATCAGCAGCTATTGCAACTTTTTTTTGCTGACAGGCCTCGGAAAATCAGAAACTCAAGGCCCATTGAAATATCCAAGATTCCTACTAGTAATTACAATGTTGTGGTGGCGTTGATGTGCACCCGTCTCATAAACACAATATTTCTGACATGATTTGAAGCCTGCTATCATAGTCAGAGTAAGTGGATGTATATTTTTCAAAC
This sequence comes from Pygocentrus nattereri, assembly GCF_015220715.1. Taxonomy (NCBI): domain Eukaryota; kingdom Metazoa; phylum Chordata; class Actinopteri; order Characiformes; family Serrasalmidae; genus Pygocentrus; species Pygocentrus nattereri. The sequence goes on along the minus strand of NC_051227.1, from coordinate 34,799,860 downwards.
ACAATAAATTTATCTCCTTAAAATATATAAGTGTGAACCATGCTGTAGCTTGGCTGAGAACTGGAGTGACTGATAGTTAGCTAGTTAATTATCCAGTGTGCATCCATTGCCATGCACCACTTGCATGTTAGCCATAGACTTTTTAGAGGTGTTCGTCACAGATTAACATTTTCTAGCTATTCTTCACAGATAAACCTTCCCAGTTGTGCTTTCTTCTGGGGGCTGCAGCAGTGGACCACTAACATGTCTAGATATGTGTACTCCACTGTTCAGCCGGCAAATGTAAGCTGTCTTCATCTATTTTATACAGTGCTACGTTAGAAACGACCATGAATTTCTCTTTTTCCTCACTCTCTCAGTGACCCACCAGACATTTTATCCAGTCATTTCCCATTGCAGACAATCCTGTTAAACATGAGTGAGTATTTGAGTGACTGAGATACAAGCTAGGACCATGAGGTGTTTTGCATGTAAAGATTCATCAATTATCAACAGCAATATTACCAATTAAAAAATGAAAGTAATGATGAAAACAGACTCCTTACATCATTATATGTGAAAGTTATGAATGGCTGAGGGTTTCCATTTCCCTGGCAACTGATCTCCACTCTGTCACCTTCCTTGATGAGACCTTTAGGGGATTCCTGTTTCATTGTAGCTTCTGTTGATGGATCTAAGGGTGATAAAAACCCACACAAATAGAAGAAACAGGCATGCTTATGGTTTTCTGATCCTCGTAGCTGCAATATGTACACCAGTGAGACCAATGATGGCTGTGCTCCCAATAAACTGCCTAATAAAGAGCATTTGCTGCCAATGACACAGCATTCAGAATAATTCGTTATAAATGTGACTTAAACTCTATATGTGAAAAATTATATTTAATGACAAACCATAAATAATAAATAAAATCACATCCCAGCAATTGGCCAATTAAAATCTGAGATATGTGGAAAAATAAGTACTGTGTTAAACCATGAAAGTCAAAATAATTCATATCTAATGCACACAGCACACTAATGATCATAATACTTAAATAATACGACCTCAGCTGTAATACTGTGAACTAAGTGTTAGAAGCAGGTTTCATATGCAAATAAGACGGATTCTGCCCGAAAAAGCATGCATGTCATGTATGAAAAGGATTTCATGAAAAGTAAGAAGATACTAGACGTGCAGCTAATGACATACTGATTTTAAATACAACAACGATGATGATATTAAACAAAAATATACAGACATGTCATTAAGCCTCTTCTGAACTGAAAACCCTGAGGGTCCCCCAATGGTGGAACCTGGGCTGCCCCACCAGTTTTGTCAATAATAACATATAAAACGTAGTTTCGACCAAGAGGGCACAGTCTGTAGACTACAGTCTAAGGGCAAAAGGGCAGGGGCTCAAGCACCCTCTGGGGTCTGTGCATGCGCCTGCAGAGGTTGTAATGTAAGAGGTTTAAGACAACTCACAGTGGACTGTGATGTTGACGTGGTCAGACTCCATCATCCCCTGTGTTCGAGGGGTAAAGTAGTTGATCTCGCAGTAGAACTCTGCATCCTTGTCCTTTTTCTCTACTTCAAGCTCCAATTTACTCTCCACTGTAAACAGCCCGCTGGGATTGAATGTCCTGATGGTCTTCACCCTCACCTCTGGGATAGAAAGATAAGGTTCATCATCAGTTTTTTCTCTTCAAAGTGTTTTTATTGAACATCTTAAGCATTAATACACTATATAATACATATACATCATCAGTTTTTTGAACGATAAAAGCACAATATAGCTTGACGCAAGTGTGCTCCTGCATACTTACTACTGTCTGAGTGCTGCAAGGGGGTCGTGTCTTTGTACCATGTGATGTTAGGAGCAGGGTACGCATTTCTGACCTCGCAAGACGCAATCTGAAATGTAATTTGTTGTTTGTTGTAGCTTATGAGCAGGGTTTGCTCATGTCACTCAAAAATGTACAAATAAAGCAGAAAATGATACAGATCAATATATTACATATATTCTACTAAAATTATATATTGTACATATAATATATTTAATATATAAAATATACACAGATTAATAAATTAGATTTATATACATTTAAGGCCAATTTTGGAATTGGACACTGGAAGCCTAGTTTTACACTAAATCTGAAATACTGGGAAACTGGGAAATATATATATATATATATATATATATACACACACACTGGTCAGGCATAACATAATGATCACACTGTCGTGGTGGTGTTGTGTCAGTGTGTGTTGTGCTAGTATGAGTGGAGTTTAAACACTGTGTCCACTCACTGTCCACTGTATTAGACACACCTGCATTGTTGGTCCACCCCGTAGATGTAAAGCTAGAGACAATAACTCATCTGTTGCTGTACAATATGAGCTAATCATCCTCTAGTCCTTCCCTGGTGGTCACAGGACACTGTCCACAGGACACTGTTGGCTGGATATTTTTGGTTAATGGACTATACTCAGTCCAGCAGTGACACTGAGATGTTTAAAATCTCCATAAAGTCTATAATTGCAGAACTACAAAGTGCACCTACATAGTAAGAGGAGCTGATAAAATGCACAATGCGCATAGAAACAAGGAGCTGGTCATAATATTATGCCTGATCAGTGTGTAATTGAATTTTCATGATATTATTAATTTAATAAAAGCAAAGAGCAAAGAGTTCTAATACACTACCTTTCCCGGCTGCTGTGTTCCTACAGAGACATAAGGTTCTACTTTAATGGTGGGGCGAGTTGGGGCATCTGCAGGGCAAAAGAAGGAGATAATGTGTTAGGCTGGAGGCATATAAGCACTGGGACAGCGGCTAGATCCAAAATTAAAATAAAAAGCACATAAAGAAATGATCTAAGACTAGAGTTATGCAAATACTTGCATGTATACATACCTACAAATAAACATGCAGGTTTCAAACATGTTATGTTGCATCTTTTACTTTTTCTTACTTTATTTTGTTGTTTGTTTAACAGGGACAATACAACATCGACAACATTTTCTCATAAAGTGAATGTGCCAAATTTAGCCAAATAGTATTTTATTTATTGTACCAGCTGATTGTGTGTTATTATCTTTTAAACATCTTATACGGGCTGCAATGAATTGCACTTTCTGTAAGCATATTTATCTTTATGTCTTAGGTAAAGTAAAATGATGTTTTCTGTATGTCGTCACTGTCAGGACAAAACCTTGTTTCTCCACTTTTGTTTTGTCCATGCATTATTCATGCATGTTTCATGATTGATGGACAATTAGAACTTTTTTTATTTAAAAAGATGAGAAAAAGATCAGAAAGTGTTTCCTTCTCCTGCCAAGTTACCATGTTAGAGATAACAGGGTTTTGTTTAGGACAGCAACAATATTCTCAAGCTCTTTGAATTAAAGGAGAATTCACAGATTTTTCAAAACTTCTACATAATTCAATCTTCGAGATAAATAAAGTCACTCAGAGAGGTATGATGTGAAATGCTGAACTGTAGAGAGATTCACTGACTTGGATTTCTTTGCAACTGTGGTGACAGGAACCAGGAGCAGCATATATTCAGTTATTTTACTTACTATCCACAATGATTAGCAAACCTGTACATGTGCTCGGAGTTTTATATATAGCATGAGTATGAGTATATGTAATGTTAATAAAAGTAAAATAGAGGTAAATCCTAAATTAATGTTTTTGAGGCACTATTTTTGTGCCTATTCCTCATGAATTCAATTTTTAAAATACATTTTGTGACAAAACTTCATCACAAACTATTGCAAAACAACATCTGTGGTGTCAGGTGATATAAAATAATATAAAATCATGTTTTCTGTATGGCTTTATATAAAAGCTTTCTGAGAGGTAGATTTAAGTTCCTCTCTAATGATGCACTTCACATCAAACCGCTCTGAATGACTTGGTTTACATCTTAAAGTGCCGGTATCCTATGTTGTTTTCCTCTGTCCATGTACGTTTCTCAGGTTTTAATTAATTTTTATATGACCATTTTCTAACTTTACTTTAGAACTGAATTAGGCTGTTTTTGTTTGTCTGATGTGTGAATTCGCTGTGCTCTGATTGGCTGCCCTGTACTGTGACACACTTGTAAAGCAGTCCTGGCTACAAAGTTCCTTATAATTTTAGTGTGAATGGGCGGAGCTAAACTGCTATAGAATACATTAGATAGTTAAATTGCTATAAAATAAATTCTTCGGTTTGCATGATGCCACAAAAACATTGAATTCAAAATTGAATGTATTTGCAGCTTGGTTTCCATAGACGGACTGTATGGACTGCAGAGTGAACGGTACATTTTAAACTTTAGCAATATTTCCACACTACTTTAAACTCTTTGATTTAAAAAGGAGCAAAGAAAAAACAGGTTGCAGTGATATGGGCCCTTCAGTGACCTCTATGTATCATGTAGAATTATGCAGAAATTTTGAAAATTCGATGGCAAAAAAAAAGGTAAAAGATGCATGCTAAGAAGAAAATATATATCCAAGTTCTTTTAAAGAATGTTCATCATATATTATAAGCAGAGGTGGGTAGATATATTCATTTAGTTACATAAAATTTTGATAAAATTGTATGATAAAATTGATGGATTTGTACTTTGAGTATTTCCAAATGACAATAGTTTAACTTCTACTCAAGTATATTTGTGAGCAGGTTTATAAAAGTGTTTTAGGCCAAAAGAACATAACAGGCTTTCCTGCGCTAACGGATCCTGGATACTGGCTGCAGCTTCGCTGCGGTTCTTCTTACTCAGTACTGAAGTGTTTTGTAGTGGTAATTTTGTAGTGGTCTCACCTGGCCACCTCATTCTAAAAATTCTAGCTACGCACCTGATCTCCACACCTCCAATAATGAGGGCACACTGCAAAGAGGACCATTATGGTTGTTTGTCTGTAATTCATATTAAATGCCCACAATCACTGAGAGGGAAAAGAAGTGGAATATTTTAGACCTTGTTATGTGATCATGAGCCTTTCTTAATATCCAAATGGAATACTACTGAATCTCTGTATTTGTTTATGCCTTCTGAGACCAAAGGCACGTGCCAATAAAATACACAGGAATATCCTGTTATGAACTCTTAGCCAATAGCACTGCAATTATTTTACCAAATAAAAAAAACTGACTTAAGTCAATTTGCATGTTGGAATCTGCACCTAAAATGCACAGCTTTTCAAAGATAAAAGTCCTTTCATTTCCAAATGCCCCTAAATAATCGTTGGTTCAGTCTCACTTTATTTAGATTGGCCACTACAGTTCCCTATAGATTTTCTACAGATGTTCAAATTGTGAACAAACTAAACAAAGGAAGGGTTAGGACCAGGGTGAGGGTTGGGTTTTGGTTTTGGGTTGAGGTTAAGGTTAGGGTTAGTATAAGAGCCAGGTTTAGATTTTAAAAAATATGGTTAATTTAGTTTAGTAGATATTCAGTTGAATGCAAAAGTATCTACAAAACACTTAAAGTGGACCATCCAAACAAAATGTTACCGCTGATTCTCCTCATTTCCATTTTTCAGCTTTCATTCAAAAAGCATGTGAATACAGAAAAAGAATGATTTCAACATTTCACTACTGATCACGAGGCCCGTGTAAGTTTGGTTAGTCTAGATCTATAATAGTCGGTTCTGGTTCTGCAGGGTCTGACACAGTTTGGGGCTTTTCTTGCTCAAACACACCTGAATCATCTCAACAGCTGCCATGTTTAATTGGTGTGTTAGAACAGTAAAATGACCAAACTGGCCAAGGGAACAGAGCTGAAGACGTCTGGTCTAGAGAGGACAGTTGTAAAGCCAAACTTTATCTTACTGAACACGAGAAGTTGAGTACGTCCTTCCTTGCTGATGCCATCCACGCTCACTTGGCAGAAGAACTCCAACTCATCGCTGAGCCGTGTATTATTGATGGTCAGAATGCTGTTCCCCTTTGTGGCCTCCAGTGAGTGAGAGACGTTGATCCGGCCAGTGAACTTTGTGCCCTGCACCTCAAACTCCGAACTGCTGTCTTTGTAATAGATTTGTTCCTTGTTGCTGACCCCTGGTGCCCTCTAAAAGGAGTAAAACCAAATATGATAATCAGAATCACTTTTATGGTCAGGTACAACTGTATATAAAATGAATCTGAATCACTGGAACTGGTGTAAACAGAAATGGACACTACAGAATAAAAATTGTAAACAAATAATACAATAAACACAAAAACAGGACAGTAAAAGAGCATTATAAGATATACATTGTCTATATGTAACATACCGTGCAAAACTCAGATTCATTTTGCTTCTAGTCAAAAGAAGAAAATTAAAAATAAATACATTTGGTTTCTGTTTTTTCCTGATTCCGAAAATGTTTCACAGAAAAGTACACTAAAGCCTCAAAAACGTAATATAAATATGTTCAGTGAGTTTTGGTTATATAATAGCTTGGCTAGTGTCTTCTGGCCCTGCCTGCGGCACACCTCTGTTGGTCAGCTGCTTCATGTAGCGGTGGGTTCTGGTGCATCAACAAGCACTGAAAGTCGCTGCTATTGACGGCATGAATGAATAACATTTACTGACCTCCAGCAGTGTCCCCACTCTTTGCCTTTATTACAGCTTCCATTCCTTTCAGGAGACCAGTTTTTCAAAAGAAAGCTGCAGGAAATTTTCCACACCTCCAAAGTTCAGTCTTCCTGCTTCTCACAATCCAAAAAATCCCAAACACATTCAGTTATGTTGAGGTCTGGATTCCAGGGTGGTCAGTCCATCGTTCGGAGATCACCAGCAGATTCATTGTTTAATTTGTAAATTTTCAAGTTTCATTTTCTCAGTAACGGCTTCTCAACAGCCACACATTCTTTCAGACTCATAGTGTTGACCTGTCCTGTCACAGTGGAAGGATTTTTTGAGATCTGAAGCAAGAGTGGAGGATTTTCTCCTCTCTCTCAAACATAGAAACAAACAAACAAAGCTTTAAGCACTGTTTATCGGACTCTGACAGTTTTGGTGGTCTACCAGATTTTGTACAGTTGTCAGGAGTTCCATTTTCTCTATATCTTTTAATTATTTTTGAATTCTAATTTGGAAAACTGCTCAGAAAATATCTTACAAAAAATAAATAACTTGTACTAAGTGGTCATTTTGACTGGAATTAAATATATTTAAAATTTTCATAAAAAAACTCAAAACTAAACTGAATTAAATTTGTCTTAATGGCAGCATGACATCTTTACTGGTAAGGACTGTTTTTGAGTATAAATGGAGAATAGCATAGCTTGTTATATTAGCATTGGCAGACAACTTCTAATATACTTGATTAATAAACAGTTAATAAAAAAGGAGGCTGAGCTGGAGGTTGCGGAGATGAAGATGCTGAGATTTTCATTGGGAGTGACAAGGATGGACAAGATTAGAAATGAGCAGATCAGAGGGACAGTGAAGGTGGAGCAGTTTGGAGATAAAGCCAGAGAGGCCAGGTTGAGATGGTTTGGACATGTGTTGAGGAGGAATAGTGGATATATTGGGCAAAGAATGTTGGAGATGGAGCTGCCGGGTAGAAGGAGAAAAGGTAGACCTCAGAGAAGGTTTATGGATGTAGTGAAGGTGGACATGGAGATGGTTGGTGTGAAAGTAGAGGAGGCAGTGGATAGGGCAAGATGGAGGCAGATGATCCGCTGTGGAGACCCCTAAAGGGAGCAGCCGAAAGAAGAAGAAGAAGATACAGAATTCCAAGCACCACATAAGTGCTTGACCCCATAGCCACATGTAAAGGGTGAGGCCATATTTTGATGCCAAATAAATATTATGAAATATATAATGAAAGTTGTGGTCCGTTGGTGTCACTGGTGTTATCGCGTAACATAAAGTCTCTTACTTCTAAATAAAAATCACACTGATGACATCACTTGACTTCCTTTTACCTATTTTCTGAGGATCTATGAAAAAAGCACACGTTACGTCCACTATGTCTTTTTAGTTATCAGAATTTTTTTTCATTTAGCTCATGATTTCATATGACGCTTTTAGTTAATGTCACTAGTATGACCTTCTTTATTCTTAGGAAATTGTGAAAAAATATGAATGGATTAAATGACATGTTGATTGACATCCTGTGGTTTGATGCTTTGTATCAGCCATTCTGTAAAATGCATTTTTCATTAAAAATGTCAGTGGTGTTACAGTCTCTGGTGTTACCTTTCTTATGTGGAATACCAATGAGGATTAGTAACACCAGTGACTCCTATGAAGAGATAGAAAAGTGGACATTTCTGTAGAATGGCCCATTTGCTTCAAAATGTCAATCAAATTTTAATCTAAAAACCCACTGTCAGGACCTAAAACTGCCTTTAAACTGGAAACTGAAGCCAGCATTTCAAAGATATATTTGTAACCACTGTTGAAATTTGATAAAAGTAACAAGTAATTTGAGATCTTTGGCTTAAAACACATTTAACCTTCAAAAAGATTTGCAGGTCGTTCCAGCTACTACAAATGCACATACCTCCACAGCGAGGGTCTTTTTTCTGGTTAGATTTTTACCAACAAGACTGGTTTCTTTTGCCAAGTGAGATTTCCTACAATACACTCTCAGTGCTTAGGCATGTGCCTGGTGAATAACTGAGGAAACGGCTTGATCCTGTGTCAGAGAACTATCTCAAAATTACCAGAAGAAAAATGTGCCTATTATTAGTAGCACTCAGGGATGCACTGATACCACTTTTTCCAGTCGACAGTGATACGGATACTTCAGTACTGGCCGATACTGAGTACTGCTACTAACTATCTAACCAAGCTAGGTGATAAGTGCTGATATTCCAATGTTTATTTTGGTAAAAAAAGTTTTCTGTGTCCCAAATAAAACACACTCTGATCTATATTTTAGATCAGGAAACCTGGTGTATATTTTAAAAACTTAAGGTACTTAAGCAAACTACTACTTTATAAATATTAAAAATAGAGAGCCATTTTTAACCAGTGCAGACGTGAAATATTTTTATTGCACAAAATCAATGAATTAAATCAATTAGTGCATCTATGTAAAAATGCAGGAGCTTCTCCACATCAGAATTTCTCATGCCGTTTGTGTCAAATGTGCATCCAATTTAATCACACTTGCATTTCCGAGCATCAGACACTGCTGGAGGTCAGTAAATGTTATTCATTCATGCCGTCAATAGCAGCGACTTTCAGTGCTTGTTGATGCACCAGAACCCACCGCTACATGAAGCAGCTGACCAACAGAGGTGTGCCGCAGGCAGGGCCAGAAGACACTAGCCAAGCTATTATATAACCAATATGCTAAATGCTAAAGCAACCCTGCTGTCATCACACCACTGTAACGGACTATACAGCAGGAGATGAGTGATTACTGAAAGGACTATAGCTCAGCCGTTCAGGTAAGAGTGTTCAGCAAGCTTTGTAGCTACTGTTTTTATGCTGTTAACTGGCTTATTTGTATTCTTATGAAATACTGGCATTACAGCATTTTCACTGCTGCTTATCAACCCACACTGCTGGCGTGTTGTTAAGTTTAGTCCACTGGCATGTGTGAACATTTAGAAGCGTACTTGCTTCGTGGTACTGGTCATAGGTATTGCATCCCCATTGTATTCCCTAATTTTTGTGCCAGTATTGGCACTGATACGATACCGTATCAACGATGAGGAAAAAACAATAAATAAAGAAATGCAACACTCATTAAAGTACTTTAGAGACATTTCCCTCACAGTAATCCAAATTAAGGGATTCTGTTACTGGCATAGGTGTAGTCATGATGCGTGTTCTAAACTAACCCAATCATCTTTCTACCAGAGAACTGTCTTCTCTAGTGACGATGTCTCTGGGAGAACTTTCCGACTCACCACAAACCACTGTATCGTCAATGAACTGGTAAGTTCCGGCAAGTTGTACGCGCAGACAATGTTTGCCTTCTCCTCCAGTAAGACCTCCTCCCTGTCCTTCATGGAGACCTCCAGACTGGCCCATACTATGCAAACACACACAAACACATGTGCACTGTCAATATACGAAGTCATAAATAGATTCATTAACTGCATCTCAGATTAAGTATTACAGTACATGCCTTACTTGAAGCAAAAAGGGATTATGTTGCCTAATCAAAGCAGAACTTACAAATGTCCTTAGGTAAACGGCATGGCATGTGCACATTGTTATAGCAGCAGACCAGACAACATACCCATAACAAATGCCTGATATGGTGGGAACACTGTAAAAAGTGATAAGTGGCAGAGAAGGGGGGGGGTGCTATGAGTGGAATCCAGTGAGCCCACCCATGTCTGTATCAATGTGCAGTATTCCAATGTGTCACTCCTCTGGAAGAATAAAGGCTCAATTTATATCTAGAATAGTGACCCAGTGTTCGCCCAGCAGCTGGAAATGTGCTGCTTTTTCCCCTAAAGTACCCTATAGCGCTCTAAACCATGAGAACAAATCCTGCTCCACTAATGCAGTCACTTCACTTCATTCAACCCTCAAACACCAGACTTTAGCATAACATTCTGTCTAACATAGTGCTCACGAACTCTGGGACTATTCACTACTAAGAGCAAAGTGCAATTTCCTTTAGTCAGAATGCAAAAAATCTCAGATAAAACTATGACAGTATTATTGGTCTAGATGGCCTCCAAAATGGAACAAAACTTAAAATTACTGTAATTAACTACCCATCTTTACATTACTAGAAGAAAACTAATTAAACTTACCTTGAAGAGTGAGGATGCACCGATATGCAAATGTGATATTTTACATGCAGAAGTCAAAGACCACCCTTAATTGATTTATTTCTGGTCAAAATATACAAATGATATTGATTTTATATTGATATTACTGAGGAGATCAACACCACTGAATGTGTTTGAGATGACTTAGATTGCAAGAAGTAGAAAATGAAACCAAAAGGCAGCGTCACAAACATCTGTGGAACCAGGGCAAAGGCGTCTTTGTAATTTTATGTTAAATATACACTCACTGAGCACTATATTTGGTTCACCTACCTTAGTATCTACACTCACTGACCATTTTATCAGCTTCACTTACCATATAGGTGCACTTTATAGCTCTACAATTACAGACTACAGGCCATCTGCTTCTTTGCACACTTCGTTACGTCCTGTGGGCAGCATCCTGTGACCACTGATGAATTCAATTCAATTCAACGTTATGTGGACCAACAAGGTAGGAGTGCCTAACAGAGTGGACAGTGAGTGGACACAGTGTCTAAAAAGTCTAGCAGCACTGCTGTGTCTGATCCACTTGAACCAGCGTAACACGCAGCAATCTGTGTCACTGCGATCCTCAGACCAAATAATACCTTCCCTGTGGTGGTTCTGTGGGGTTTCTTTGGGTGTCTGGATCAATTCACTCATTTAATACAAAAGAGTAAATTATTTTGGTTAAAACAATGCAGACCAGCTTAATATGAATACTGGAGGAACACTGTTGCTACATTAATGATTCAGTCATACTTACGTACATATGTTGCAAGCTATATAAATCACAATATGTAGCAATATAATCATAAAACTAGTTCTTTGTTTGTGTCACGTATCCCTAATGGAGACATTCTGAAGTTCTTATTGAGCCATATTACTGCTGAAGTCCACAAAGTCAGCAATGGACATGCAGCTCTCCACCCCCTCGACGTGCTTTGGCTGGTGCTGCATGAGGGAAAGTGAGCATGAAGGATGCATTCCCATTACAGAAATTCGATTAGTTTTTCCCAACAAAAGCATTTCCTGTGCATTAGCGACGATAGCTCAGGACTGACTCACTTTGTTGTTGCTATCAGACCTGCTCTACCTCCAGTGCGGAGACACATATCGACAAGGCAGCACTGAGCATTCCTACAGACGCACCTGAGCAAATGCGCACTAACTCGTGCATTACACAGGCCTTCTCTGTGCCAAATCAATTTTCTCTGACTGAGCATTCACTATGAAAGCACTAACAGTGACTATACGACAAGAGACATCCTACAGCTGTTCTGCCAAACAGCTAAATTGGGGTTAAAAGTGGAAAAAGACATTTGTACAAAATGTCCAAAAGTATATTTTTAACTGTGTCCAAGGGCTTGCATATAAAATACACTGAAGCGTGAATAAAGGCCCTTTTCATGCGTCTTCCACTTAAAGCTGCCACAACACAAGAGTGACGCAAGTGCCGCAGACCTTTTCCCTCTGAATGTTTTACCCCAAAACTGCAGAGAGAAAGGCCGCACAGTGCTGTGTGCAGGAAGCAAGAGAGCAGACCTCTTATCCCTTCTGCACTGGCCGAAGCAGAGAGTGCAAAGGAGCTTAATTGGCAACAGCTGGTAATGTGGTGCTGGCTTGCGGAGCTAGAAAGTGCAACCATTCATGGAACCCCACGTGGCCTGCCAGAGAGGCAGTATGATGAACCACAGAATAGAAGCTGTTTTTTTTACAGCTTACTTGTGAAATGTTCACTGTTTATGTCATCAGTCAAATCTTTCCAAAACTGCCTTTTATGTTATACAAAAGTCAATGACATTTGATTAATTCTACTTAAAAAAGGAAACTGGCTAAAAGAAAAAGAGAGGAAAAAAGATTTGGATGGAAAAAGTTACAGGGTGCTCCAACTGAAGTCATGGTAACGGACAGAAAAACTACTGATTTTTGCCAACATCTGAGCAGCAGCCAGACTGAACATCTTAATGAGCTCCAATTACAGTTAAGAGGCTGAGAGCATAGTCATTACTTATGCTGACAATCCTGAGCACTGGCCAACTCTAAGTGTATATTGTGTTGCTGAGTTACCATTCAAAAGTCTGGAATTACCTCCAATATTCACAGTTAATTATTCAGTAATAACTAATATAGTGTAGACTGAAATGTTAAAAACTAGATATCAAAATAGTCCATGGTTTATTCACGATTGAAACTATTTTGGGAACAAAAAGAAATGACAGCATGGCAAAAAATAGCAAAATGTTGTTAAATAATACTTTGTAATTATCTATTTATAGTCGTTTCCTTCAGATCATTTCTATAATGTATTATTAGACCAGACTTGGTCACCACTTTTCATATAAGAGGAATTCTGGATGCATAGCTTGCGCAATTACTATGGCATCATCTACAAAACTCTGTTCTTCAACAAAAATTTATTTCTACAATTTTTAGGCATCCTCCAGTTATGGATACTGCTGTCATGAGCGGTGTATTTCATTTCTAAATGATAATTACAAATTAAAGTCAACATAGTTTAGTGACAAACAAACATACAGAATGGTCGTAGCTGAAAACTACTTCTTTTGTACTTTTTCAATGGAAATATTTCAAAGCTACAATTAAATGAGAGAAACGCCACAGCCTCCAATTATCTGGACTTCAAGTTATAACTATGGGTGAACTAGAGGGTCAAGTAAAAATGTATCAGGTTAATGCACTATTAATGTGTTCATTTTTACACCACTTTTTGGAATCCTTGTCTTTTGGATTCACTGATGTATCTGCAAGGAATCATCAGTTTTATGCTACTGAAAACATACAATTCACACCTCCCAACAAAGCACACACAGTGAGCCAACTACACCTCCCGCAGCTCAGGAATCTCTTCAGTTCCATGACGCTGTTGGCCGTAAAGGTAGGAGGTTTTGACTCAGATGGTGGAAGGTATCTGACACCTCCTGCCCAGTCTGCCTCCCAAAGGCCTGACCACACGCCACGGCAACAACTGCTGAAGAGAGGACACAGGTGCAAACGCACCCACACACACACTTAAACGCTTAGATCTTACTATGACAAAGCCTGTTTCTCATAAATGTTCATTTTCTAAGTGCTTGTGCTGTTGGCACCTGTGGGTTCTGCTGGGACATAAACTGAACAGACGCCAGTGCTCAGTGTGACCTCTGACCCGAGCCGAAACCCTCTGATGTCTTTGACCTTCAGCATGATCGCACACACTCACTGAGCTCCACTTACATGAGTGCTCCAAGGTTATGCGCTCATTCTAGTCTTTGAACTATGAATTAGAAATTTAATTGGACCAGAGATTTTAATCCAAACTCAAATGTAACCCAAGAACATTGTGCCTGTCCCACAGCCCCCAACTTTGCTTGAACCTGACCACCTACTTTTTTGCCCATCTACATTTCAGTTTTATGGTTTAAATAACATGAGAGATTGTAGCATAAGCATGTATAACTACTGGTAAAAATGCCAGTCACCTGCTACTTTCTATGTAGCCCTTTCTTTGTTATTTAAATAGGCAACTGATTTTTCATTTAAGAATGTAAAACGCCAGTTTGGCCCATTAAAAAGCAAAAAATGTAGTGGTGCAGCTTTACAGAAAGCACAGGGAATGTGCTTGTTGTTGTATGTGTTCACTTAGACCACACAGTGTGCGCTTTTGGCTAATAAAAAACTAAATAGCGAAAAACCAATTCAGCTATGAAGAAATCATAGTCTCATTAATCTAAAGGGGGCAATCAAACTGCATCAGTTTTTGACAGTTAAAATCTACACTTCATGGCTGATACACTCTCTTCTTGGTCTATTCTTAAACATAAAAATATTTTTGACATATATATTACTTTAATACGTAGTCCACTTTTGCATGGTTCCTCCAGTCACACTTGTGTATTCAGTGCACTTTCAAAAATAACTCTTAAATAATCTAATAACATAATGGTAACATCTGAAATTTCATGATTAGATTGGGGAACAATTTAATATTGTGTGTCAGTACTGGGTAAATATCAGCAAAAACATGATTCAGACATCAGAAGTAAAAAAGAACGAATCTGTTCCAATTCTGTATTTCACATTGTCTGATTAGATGTTGTTGACTTTGTATTTCTTCCTGTGGGAAGCAGAGGATTTAAGTAGTTTAACAGACTTCAAATGAGATACAAAATAGCTCATTTTAAAGCTTTTTTTAAAAGAAATTGCAATGGATTAGTATCATTCAGTGCTCAAAGTTTTAATATCAGTATTAAAATGTCACGCCTTCTGTAGCGGAGACTGACACCCCTCACTCCGTCCAGCACTCCAACTCCCACAATTCAGTGGGAGGTCACATGATCATGAACTCTCAGCCATGAATGAATGAATGAATGAATGAATGAATGAACGAAGCCTTTATTGTCACATAGTCACCAAAGTAACCAGCGAAATTATGATCAACCCGTCCGAGCACCTACAATATGACAAGGGGGGAGACAGGACAGGAAGACAGAATGGAAACAGAGAAACAGAATACAGCCATCCATTCTAGCTCACCTGAGTATTGATTGGTTACACCTGTTTTAAGGACTATATGTTTGTCTCCAAGTGCTTTATCTTTGCGAAGTATTGTTGCAGTTCCTGTGCGTTACCAAGCTTTGTTTATGTGTACTGACTTTCCAATTTTGTGATTCCGCCTGTTTCTGTTTACGACTTTAGTCTTATCCTTTCGGACTCTGGTTCGATATCGTGTGTACCGACCCTCACCTGCTTTGTACTTTGATTTCGGCTTCTCCCTACATTAAACGCTTTTTACTATAGCCTGCTCTGCGCACGTCTGACCGTTCACCAGCCGTTACACACACAAAAAAGTGGTATTATGCCATCTCTATTCATGGTGCAATTTCCTTAAGCATGCGAAACAAATCAAAGTGAGGTCAGAGATTTACACCCCTGATTGTGTGCCTAAACATGACATTCTCAGCGGTCTCAGCATGCCCTTACAAAACCCAGACAACATCCTCAGTTGGTAGACCGTTCAGAGACTGGATCCTGCATCTGTTTGAGATTCTTTCATACAATGCAGTAAATATTTCACATCCTAGGTAATGCATGAAAAAATGAATTGTCAGTATGTTATAACTGTCTAGAGAACAACTCTTAGGATGGATATTTTATTATATTAAAGAATGCCAGTGCACTAGATAGGGCATAATCTACTGTGAACAAACACTGGAAGAATGCCACAGCTCTGCTTGATAAGCTACCGTTTCCTGTGATTTCTTCTGCATGCAATAAAATGAAAACTCCTTTGGGATAAACATTTTTGTTGTTTATCGGCCTCTACTGACCAACTGCTGCCAAAGGAGATGACTTGTGTTTTGAGACAACATGAAGAAAAGTTTCTGTGCTTCATGTCTTAAGCATGGCTTCAAGAGTCAACGCTATGGTAAACCTCATAAGCTAACGGGGAATTAAAAATAGATCCAGCCTATGAAAATGTTTGGTTTAGACCAGATATGTCACAGAAAAAGTCTTAAAACCAATACAAGGTGGAATTTCTTTTCTTCACAAAATCACTTCTGTACAATTTATTGGCAAATCTGTCCCAAATCTAAATCCATCCACCAGATGGTTTCATCAGTCCCAAAGGAATAATAGCATAAATCGTACGGCCATAAAACCAGTTCATTTGCTAATGCAAATTTCATCTGGATGTGATATCAATACAAGACTGCCATGCCCTGCATGTCTGACATTAAGAGTCTAAGAATAACACTGTCAGGTGTGGTTGACATTAGCATGAAATAGCTGCATACAGAAGGGTGATGGAAATACATCTACTTAAGTACTATAAATAGAACAAAGAGTGGATTAAATCAACATATTAAACGGAATTCCTGATTGACTATAATCCTACATTCCATCAAGCTGCTATAAACCCTGAGCCAATACTTCTTTTGTTCTGATCATTTTAATGAAATAACACAGAGGATCTGTGGAAAAAAATAATCACATATTCTTAGAAAAGGTTTGCACACAACTACTGTAAAGGGACTCTAACTATGACTCCAGCAGTGCCACAAACCTTGACCATTATTAACATCAAAGGGATGTTACTCTCATAAATTCAAACTCTGACCCCATTACCAAACACATGTCTACACACCTCCACACATTTGAGCCCACTGAACAATCCTCTGGAAGGCCTCAAAGGCAAAAGCAAATAAAGAGAAGTTCTACTTTGAGAAGCAGGGCTCACCATACACAAGCGTTTTCCGAAGCTTGACGTCATCGGGCCCTTAAACTGATGAACTTGCTTGCTTTGGCCCCTGTCATTTAATGGGCTTTTTTAATGGCCTTTAAGTGTAGATGGGCCTCCAGTCCAGACAGGAAACTGAATTATTCCAACAGCTGAAGAAAGGCATAATAAGTGCAGCTGGAGGAGCCAGTTCAGCGCATCAAGGCCAAAAGCAAGGCATCATTGATTATAAGACAGGGCACCGCATAGGCTGAATGACTTAAGTCATTAGACTAAAGATATATTCAGAATATATTTATATATAATATATATATTATTTTTCTAATTAGTGTTAGAGCAACATAAGGAACACAAATGCTGTTAAGACTTCATTGCCGCTGTGACCTTGAGATTTCCTCTGAAGGCTGAGGCTGGAGTTTAAATAGGTTACTTTTCCTTTTCAACTAAATGCAGCAGAACGATCAGGGCTCAGCGAGAAACTACTGACACTGCCATCTGCAAAGAATAGGACAAGCATCAGTGGCCTACAGTCCCTTGCAGGCTAAACGTACCACTGGGGGTAACTTTGAAATGGAAACGTGGGTGAAACATACAATAGCTTGGGTCAATCCATGTGAAATCACAGAAACCCACCTGACTGTCTGAGATTTGCTTAATACTTTCAGCAAGTAATGTCACAATGCCCATTTAAGCTTGCATCCTATCTATTGTTCAATATAAAGGGTTTTGTGAGATGCTTTAAAATGAAAGCAATCAAAACAAATCAGTAACAATGTACTGTAAAGCAGTGTTCGTAAAGCTACATGACACCTACATAAGCTCTTTATGACAAGTTATCTACATTTATGAACACTTATTTCAATAGGCGTAACTGGACGTAAAGGTTATATTTGCTAGTTCTGATTTCAAGTTGACATAACATCTATGTCAGGTGAAACTGCTATACACAGCCACAAAGTCAGCTGTTATAATGATGTCACCTGACATGAGAGTTGACGAAAGCAGCCTAATGACAGAAACTCCTATGTGTTTATAAATTAAATAAATTTATAAGGGCTCCCGAGTGGCGCAAGCGTCTGAGCGTTGGCCCTGTCATCAGGAGATCGTGAGTTCGATCCCTGGTGAGGCTACAGCCGTCTGTAGCCAGGAGTCCAAGAGAGCACAATTGGCCTCACTCTCTCCGGGTGGGCAGGATGCCCCCCTTCTCCCCCTATCACTCAATGTCTGTTAGCTGACGTAACAGATCTGCCGGTTGGCGCTTTCCTCCGAGCGTGTTCGGCTGTCCTGTGACATCGTGTGAGCGGCAGTTCGAAAAGAAGCGGTGGCTGGTTTCACAGGTCTCGGAGTAAGCCTCTGTTGCCTTCACCCTCCTACTGTTGATAGCATCGTGTGATTGGGGGGAGTCCTAATAGCGGGTGGAATTGGAGACGACTTAATTATAGAGTGATGTCAGTTGTCTTTATAAGCTTATATGGTTTTAAAAATGTAAGATGGCCACTTGTGATCTTTTTCTGGAATCTGGTAAACTGAGGCAGTTATAAACTAAATTAAACTAAATTACTAAATTTTAAAATAAACTAAATTAAAATTCATCTTTTTCTTAACTCAGAGAATGACTCACTCTGCATTTTACCTGTTTGGTTGTAGAAAAAGCCCCCTTACCCCAGACAGCTTCATTGACCAGAAAGACTAATTGCAAGCTCTTCCAATGTGGATGAAGATGTTTAACTGCCTGAGAATCAGGAAAAGTGATTTAAATGAAGAATACAAGCTGTCATATGCTTTGCTTTGTTTGAATGGGGTATGTTTAGTTGTAAATGACTTTTGACTTCATGTCGGATGTGGTCAGTTTCTCATGCACAGCTTGCAAACAAAAAGCACTGAAAAAAAGGAGCAGTGACCATAACTGATGAACGGCCACTCGTGCACTTAACAGTGGTCTCTGTGGGCTTTCCCCCCATGGCTTGTCCCATGCTCCTCCATTTCCCTTCCAATCCATTTCCCACGTTTAAAAAAAAAAAAGGACAAGCAAAAATAACTGCAGAAGTGGAGTATGGGAACAAACCAGTGGGCCAATATTTGTACTATGCTGATCATGATGTCAAAGAAGAGTCCCATGATTTGCCCTAAGAAGTATGAGATATGTGATGGAGATCTCTCGCTGGCAGAGAGGGGGTCTTGGCTCTAAAGATAGCCGGCAGCTCTGGAAGCATTTGCTGCAGCCAACATGATGAAGCACAAGAGAGCAACTCACTCCTTTTTTGGTGTAGCAGACACTGGCATGATTCTGTGCGGTGTGTCTTAAACCTCCGAGCGTGCCGAAGCAACCACACTACTACAGTGGCACAGTGATGTGTGCTAGAGCTTTTAAAGGCGCTTGAATCTATGGATGAAAAAAAACAAGCAAGTTCTGGGACTGAAACATCCTGATATTCTCATAAATGGAATGCTTTGATGAAAGAACCACGCTGAGTATAGAAGGCTGAATGACTAAAGGAGGAGACTGTAATCTACAATGGTTTTATTTAAGATAACATAACCCTTTATTAGTCCTACAATAAGGAAATTCACAGTGCTACAGCAGCAAGGCACTCAGAAAAGAAGTAACAAGAAGAGAATTAACAAAGTCATTCACTCTGTTAATCACTTAGCAAGGTTATAGTTTGTCGCTTGCTACAGGGGAAACACCATCACCTGGATTCAACACTCCTCCTTGAGCTGGTCAGGTTTTTGCAGTAAATCAGTACAAAAAAAAAAAAATCAGGTAGCGATTCAAACAAGGATTCACTTGTTTTTGGGAAATGGGTCTCCAGTGGATAAACTAGTTTTATAACACAACCACAGCACATTTGATACCTGATAGATCAGAACCTGCTGGAAAACATGTCACTCACACCTTAAAAAGTTGCTTTTTTAATACATGCCTTTTTTTGTCATCTCAGTTGACGTAGATTTCTTAAAGTTTTATTAATGCCATTTGTATAACTATAATTCTTGTAAAACTATAATTGTTTGCATCCTTTCAGTCGTGTTTGCATTAAAATTCTTTCAATTGTTTCGCAAGGACATGACGTTATTCCATGCTGAATCTTTGCCCATGTTTAAACAAAGGATATGCAGCATATTATTAGCCATGAAAACACCATCTAAAGCTAAACATGCCCGACATTTTGCCAAGTTATAATCAAAAGAACAGCGTCATCTAGTTCAAGAAGCCAAATAAGTATTTGAAAGGCATGTTAAATAAAGAGTAAGAATCTGAGGATTTTAATGAAGCACACATACAAACTAAACAGGTAAGCTATTTTGTTCCCTCATGAGACTCCCTGAGACTTCAACACAAGCTTAATCTCTTCAAGCTCTTTGCTGCACAAACATCTCACTGTTGGTCAGTTCCATGCTGGCTGCTGGTATGTGGACATTCTCTGGAGCAATGGAGTCATTCAGTAAGAAGCTCTGAGGGCAACGTTAGCTAAAAGGCTCCTTATATGTCTGGAATCAGCATAGACTGATGTTTCAGGAAACATCAATTATTAAGCAGCACATAATGATTGGAGAGAAGTCTCCACTTCTGACGGAAGGCTAAGTAATCTGCCTTGCTCCTCTACAATAAACATCTGCTCCCCAAAGACCGCTCCATCAGCTGCTAAAAGACAGCAACTCATGCCCAAGTCTTCTTACTGTCCTACTCACTTTCATCATGCAAATGGATTTTGCTGAAGCTTCAAAGGAATCCCTCAGAACAAAAGGAGCAGAGCACAGGTTTTAGGTCCTATAGGTGTGAATGATCTAAGGTTTTACTACATTCTTGCCTACAATCTCTTTCAGTGAAAAGCAAACTAACCCTAGTATTCCAGCAAGTCAGCAACAGAAACCAAAGCTGAAGAAAGACGCTGAATGGAGAAAACAGTACACTGAGGTATACTCAGCTACCACTACAAGGATTATGGAGTTACAAGAAGGAAGCATTAATGAATGAAAGGCAGCAGTGGCTGTTTAAAGAACCATTCAGCAGGATTTGCAAAGGCATTCTGTGCCTAGAGACAACAAAACTTATGGCCTGGACCCAGAGAGAAAGGACAGAGGCCAGCACAGAACAATCAAGAGGGAATCTAGATGGGGAGACGAAAAGTTCCAAGCCAAGAATGCCTGGCATCTCAGCATTCATAAGATGGCTATTATTGATGTCTCTCCATCCCCACAAGCTGCAAAGGCATAACTCAGGCTGTGACACCAGCCATCAGCTCCTCAAGTGTCCATCTGATTTACTTGAGTATGAGACAGAAAGCATCAGTCCTGCACAGATTAGCCACACTGTCTGCACTGGAGATCCTCTCAGTTCATCAATCTTCTCACGGAGGGACAAGCAAGTGGTCTGTGTCATCCTGTCCTTGGAGCAAAGGCCAAGAGGTTGAGAGCAAGATAAATTACTTATCCACGGTCAACAGCTCAACTGCTCTTCCAAGAGTGGATTGTAAGAAGTAACTAGGGGTGTAAATCTCTGTGCCCTAACAATGATCTGGTTCAGTTATGATTTGTGAGATTCATCATGATCTCACATTTCAGCACTATTTTGGTACAATTCAGAATTACTTTAACATGGTTGACCAAAATAATAGTATTTACATTTTATAATTTACCATAATTTAAACATGTTCATTACTTTATGTACATTCTGTTCCTTATAGTCCAATAATCCAAACTGCTCCCGTTCAGGGTGTAATGATTCAAAATTCATTGCTTGGTTCGAGAGGATACTGTGGCGTCTCAATGTGCTACAGTTTTCGATACAGTGGCTGAAAATATGACTATGTTAATAATAATAATAATAATGTTAATATTTAAAACCAAACCTGTGCTTTATGATTTCCAAAACTGAGACTATAGTCGCACGCTAATATGTTAGCCAAGACAACAATATAGCATTTTCATAATATTTTTATTACCAATAATTGTTCTATATAAAGGCTGATGGAATCTTTTACAGCTCAGGCTACAGTTATTGTGCCTTTAAAATCAATAAGATTTCTGAATACTACACATAGAAATGGATACCAGAGTAATGAAGTAATACCTGAGCATCACAAGCAATGAATTCTAAGGAAGCTGTCCCTTGCTGTGAGGAACGGGCAGGATTTTCAATCCAACAATGAAGCCCACCGACACAAAGGAGCAGTTCTTCAATACTGGATGCCAGCTTGTGTTCAGGCCTTCTGAGGTCCCTGCAAGCTAATTTTCAAGCTTTTCAATGCTGCTTAACTTTCTATCTCATAGTTGGTCTATTGGTTACATTTCTGTATCTGCGGATCTGGATGGTCATGCAAGAAAACAGTATGTAATAAGTTAAACTAAAATTTCAATCTTTATTTTCAGATATATGCATGACTGACCAAAAAAAAGAGATTGTTTTTCTATAGAGCTTTAGTCTGGGTAAACATGCGCTTGGGTCTAACTCTTGCACTCAGTCGCTCCTAATTTAATTAAACAATTCTGTGATCTCTGGAACAATTTGTACACAAAAAAGCAGCAGATGAATGTGTTCTTACATAATTCATGCCCATGCCAAGGCATTAAAAGTGTACTTTGATCTAGAATATGGGCTAATGTGTGGGCAGAAAAGGGGCATCTTTTTTAAACACCCAAGCGTCATGATATGGGCTATTTCTGTGGATCTGGTCATGAGCTTGTTTGCAGACAACACACATCATGTGATGTGAAAGCAAACCATTCAGAATAAAGGCACTCTGTGCCCCCTTAGGTAGTGTCTTACACTGCTTTAAATCGAAGGTTTTGTGACAACAGTAATGGAGAAAATGTGTTATTGCATCACGCACAACACTCTATAAAGCAGTGCTGCCATCCTACATGAACAGAACTGTGCACATACAAATGTGCATATCATAAGAAACAACTGAAATACAGTACTCTGCAAAACTCAGACCTCCAAAACAGCTATTCAAGCTATTTATTTCACAATGTCAGCATAACAGAAAAATACACAGAAGCCTCAAGAACTAAATATATTATATCAAATTGTTTAGTATTTGCCTTTTTACAGCCTTTTTGTTTTGTTTTTTTTTTCAAAGAAATATGCAGGGATATTCTGCACACCTATAAAGTTCAGTTTTTATCTATTTCCTTTTCTCATTAAGGGCTTCTTGACAACTACACATTGTTTTTCAGACTCACAGCACAGAGCCGTCTTCTCACAGCGGAAGGATGGACAGAAGCACCTGTGAATTGTTTTCTGAAGCAAGAGTGGAGCTCGTTTTTCATGCTTTTTGAAGGGCCCATATCACAGATGACATTTTTCTTGCTTTTTTTGAAATACAAGAGTTTGACACAAGTTTCAAAAGTATCTATCAATGTATGTGTGTGTGGTGTCTTTAAGCTGGAAAATTGAAATTATGTAAAAATGAATCATGACTACTTTTGGCACATAAAAACATACATACTTTATAAGTGAATACAAATACTAGAAAAATGAAGGGCATGGGCCTGTTTACTACTTTTTATCTGACAGTGACAGTTTTGGTTTTGATTTTTTTTTAAATCCAATTTTGGAAACACTTTATTTTTACTTCTTTTTATATGCTCAGAAATATCTTTAAAAAACACTTGTGCTTCATGGCCATTTTGATCAGAAATGAAATAAATGATTGGTGGTCTCTGGCCTTTGTACAGTACTGTGCACACCATAAAATGTTTTCCTACACCCCTAGGGCTGTTAGACTCCAACAATTCAATAGTCAACTCAGACTCAGACTCCAAGTGATGGGACTCAATCCACACAAATGTTTTTTGGGGTTTTTTTGGTTTCCAAAAATCAAAATGTAGGGAAGAAAATCCAGACACACCATGTCAGGTTTAATTACTTGATATATTAGGTCTTGGCAAGGCAATAAGGAGTGCTAACATAAGTTAGGTTAACTTTGCCAACAAAATGGCTAACAATGGGCAGATATTCAAAAAACTATGTTTTTTGGTACAATTTTTACACTTGACTTTATTTCCAATTTGTCCAAAGTAAAATACCAGAAAATTGATGTGTCTCTTGTGGATGGATGTCTTGACATACTCTGTGAGCTTCAACGTTACTGTCCAAAGCTCTGGAATTGACTCTGGACTCTTGATGCCTGGAATCACAAAACAGGCTCTTTTTGGGATCGACTCCCAGACATATACTCACCCTGTTGCTTTGGCTCACTGTGTAGAACATGATATCACTACCCATGGAAGGGCACACATAGCTGAGCAAATCATGTTCATATAATCGTGAGTGAGCGCAAGGTTTCCGAGGGTAATGTCCTCTGTCCAGCTGCTGAGGACAATCTCATGTCAAACATGTCAAGCTGTACTTTCATTTCAAGCTTTCACCCTCCGCTCCAGCTCTCAAGCACCATTTTAGAAGCACATTAATTGTGTTACTAACCACAAAACTATGAAACACAAGACAGAGTGCTGAGCCAGGCTGCTTCTAAGGAGCCTGCAACAGCATGATACAGCAAATCACAGCGCACATTGCTCACTGTCATTAGCTAAACAATGTGGTTTCTAAGGTCATAATCCAAACACAGTCACAACTCCGAAGGGATGCGCCCTTTCAGGCTACTGTAAATGGTGGATGGTTCAATAACTCATAGTAGATGTTTCTGCTGACAATGCATTATTATAGCTCTAAAATAAAGCAATTAATATTCAATCAGTTTACCACAGTGCTGTATATAGAGTATTATGACTGACTGCGGTTGCTGCATTTGTTCTCTCACAAATCCATCTCAAGTAGTGCGAGTCTGTAGACTTGTTATTTAGATAAGATGTTACAATGGTACAATCCTCCATTTCAAGAAAGTTGGAACAAAAATCCCCCCAAAAATCTATGTTACAAATCCACTTTGGCCTGTATTTAAACACACACACACACACACACACACACACACACTGTCTAAGCCGCTTCTCCCTCAGGGTCATGGGGGGGGGGGTAAAAAGCGAGAAAGAGAGAGCGAGAGAGAGAGAGAGCGAGAGCGCGAGACAGAGAGAGCGAGAGAGAGAGAGCACGAGACAATGAGAGCGAGAGAGAGCGAGAGAGCGAGCGAGAGAGAGAGAGAGAGAGAGAGCGAGAGAGAGAAAGCGAGAGAGAGAGAGCGAGACAGAGAGAGCGAGACAGAGAGAGCAAGAGAGAGAGAGCGATAGCGAGAGAGAGAATGCGAGAGAGAGAGCGAGACAGAGAGAGCAAGAGAGAGAGAGCGAGAGCGAGAGAGAGAATGCGAGAGAGAGAGCGAGACAGAGAGAGTGAGAGAGAGAGAGCGAGAGAGAGAGAGAGAGAAAGCGAGAGAGAGAGCGCGAGAGAGCAAGAGAGAGAAAGCGAGAGAGAGAGAGAGCGCGAGACAGAGAGAGCGAGAGCGAGAGAGAAAGCAAGAGAGAGAGAGCGAGAGCGAGAGAGAGAAAGCGAGAGAGAGAGAGCGAGAGAGAGAGCGCGAGAGAGCGAGCGAGAGCGAGCGTGAGAGAGAGCGAGACAGAGAGAGCGAGCAAGAGAGAGAAAGCGAGAAAGCGAGAGAGAGAGAGAGAGAGAGAGAGAGAGAGAGAGAGAGAGAACAAGCACAGAGCCCCCGAGAGGCACACTCTACAAGAAGCTCTCAGAGAGAAAATGTCTTGCTGAGTAAGCATTCCTTTCAACATATCTTAGGCTATCATTACTGATACATCAAACACTGTAACAGGCACAGGTATCAGAGCTATAGCAACCCCCCACAACACACACACACACACACACAGACACACACACCCTGCAGAATGGGATTTGATGTGCAGATACTAATAGCAGCTGTCCACTTGAGGAGAGTGCAGGGAAAGTTCACAGAACTGTTTTCAACTTGCACCTGGAAAAAGTACTGAAGAGAACAATGGGAATCAAGTATTATAACATCCACAAATTGTGTCATTGAAAAATGGTTGTGAACTACGAGGAAGTTCTGTTGAGCGGGATCAATGGATAACTGAGGAAACAGAGGTCATGGGCAGAAATATCCTCTGTAACAATTAGACATATTACACAGCACAGCTTCTGACATATTAGCCATGCCATCCGTTATAACGTATATATTTCTACGTCAGGGTTCTACATACAGTTTCGTTCATTTTAAAGGCAAAACACTCAGGAGGATATCACAGTGTAGGATATCATAGTACGTATATCTGCTATCAACAGGCTTGTGGATTCGTGCTGCTTTTGTACAAACCAAAATGCTGTACACTGTCACCACTGCACTCCTGCCTGTTACACAGCTACAGTATCCTGAAGAGGCATTGAGCCCTGGATCAGTTCTGAAGTGGCAGTAAATCCTGATTAGTTTCTTATGTAGTGCTCTAGACAGGACTCCATGTATCTTTCTTTTCTATATAGCTATCTCATAAGGATGGGTGATACCTGTTTGGGTTTACGGCCTCGCTGGGTTTTCAGTTACTCGTTTGGGTTTACGGCCTCGCTGGGTTTTCAGATACCCGTTTGGGTTTACTGCCTCGCTGGATTTTCAGTTACTCGTTTGGGTTTACGGCCTCGCTGGGTTTTCAGATACCCGTTTGGGTTTACTGCCTCGCTGGATTTTCAGTTACTCGTTTGGGTTTACGGCCTCGCTGGATTTTCAGATACCCGTTTGGGTTTACAGTCTCGCTGGGTTTTCAGATACCCGTTTGGGTTTACTGCCTCGCTGGATTTCCAGATACCCGTTTGGGTTTACAGTCTCGCTGGATTTTCAGATACCCGTTTGGGTTTACAGCCTCGCTGGATTTTCAGTTACCCGTTTGGGTTTACAGCCTCGCTGGATTTTCAGATACCCGTTTGGGTTTACTGCCTCGCTGGATTTTCAGTTACTCGTTTGGGTTTACGGCCTCGCTGGATTTTCAGATACCCGTTTGGGTTTACGGCCTCGCTGGATTTCCAGATACCCGTTTGGGTTTACGGCCTCGCTGGGTTTCCAGATACCCGTTTGGGTTTCCGGCCTCGCTAAACACTCATTTCCCTTACACTCCAGCAAAAATGTCACCGGAGAAAAAAAATCAAGGGTTCCTCAGTTAACATCTGTTCTGGTTGGCTTTCCTGTACTGCAGTTCATTCATATTGCAATCCAAGCTCAAAAGTACTTACAATTTTACTTTGAATAGGTGGGGATAAACTGCTTTAAGTTCTGGAAGGCAATGCAAATGTTTTGGCTTCTGTGGCATCACAAAATCAATGAAACAAAAACATGCTGTTTTTGGCCAGTTCTCTGTTCGTGTTTCCTTGCTATTTTCCTAATTCTAGGCCTGAGGTCCACTGCCTCTTTCTGATTTTATCAAGGCTGAAATCATGGAAAGCATTAAAAGGTAAAAGAGTCTGGCCTGAAAGCTTTATTAGGCTCTGTTTTGTGTCTTAGTAGCAAATCATTTTTATAGAAACACATATTCCAAGTTGAAAAACTAAATACTAATTTGTCCTTGCTTGGTCTGGTTGGAGGGAGAGTTTTGGGCTGTGTGCAAAATAGCATATTGTGTACTGTATACTGTATAATGCACCAACATTGAATAATGCTCATTTTCATCATTAGTACACTGAATATTATTCAGCATATGACACATGGGCTGCATTACGACGAAGGGGAGCATACATTCCTGCCGACATCAGGGACTACTTAGCAATCGTTTTTAGCCACTTTTCAAGGTGTCTATATTTTGAGATGTAACTTTGTGACCCATACAGTGACAGACAGCAGGACGTTGTCTTCTACCCACCTCCAAAGACACAAAGAAACTTGAAATATGTCAGCTTCATCTGTGGTAAACCTGTGTGGTTTCCAAACATACACTATTTTCTTTCGTTTGCAAGTCATTTCATTTTCATTACATTCAGAGTTGGTAATATGAGCTAGTTCGACTGAATAATAAGCAGTGTGACTCCACACAGGAGCCTGAAAAGGAAACGCTGAGCAGAGTGCTCGGCTGAGACCAACTTTATTGAGTTACCGGTTTAACCATGTTATCTATGCAGTAAGCACCTTTTACTATAAAGACAAAGTAAACGAACCAGTCTCAAAATCAGAGAAAGCTGGTGTGGCTTCAGCATTGCAGCAGCATTTGGACAAATTATTTTCATTTTGCCATCGATAGATAGATAGATAGATAGATAGATAGATAGATAGATAGATAGATAGATAGATAGATAGATAGATAGATAGATAGATAGATAGATAGATAGATAGATAGATAGATAGATAGATAGATAGATAGATAGATAAGGCTTTGTCATTCGCATCACATGTGGTACATGAGGTGGAACGAAACATTGTACTCACGGTCCAGTCGACTCCCAAAGTAACATAAACAATAAATAGAAGGTGCAAATAACAGCAGCATGAACCACAGCAGCATGAGTACGAGGTAGAAGGTGTACATCTTAATACTGGTAATGCATAAAGTGACATGTGTTAGGGGTGATATAGTGGGGGCACTGGTTCAGTACAGCAGCAGAGATAAATAAGTGGACACGAAGTGCCATTGCAGTGACGTCTAATTGCAATTTAAGAGTCTTAGAAAGTATGAATGCATAGAAAGTATGAATAGAAAAGAATGCATAGAAAGCATGAATCAGGGCTATTAAAAGTAGTATCCAGTTATCTCAGTAGGTCATGTCCTTCTGCACTGACCGAGTTGCATTTTTGAAGCAGTATATTGCAAAGACAGCTCTGCCCGTGTACTGGAACATGTAGTCAGAGCAGAACATCATCTGGGTATCTTTGGCGCACTTGGGAAATGTATGTTGGTCAAATACAATCTGCAATCTTTGAAGAAGGCTATATCACTTTTAGTGCAAGCGATCCTGGCCTATAACTACCTTCCTAACTATAACCCTCTTTTTGATAAGAGAATGCCCTGCTGTTTCACCATGGAGATAATATGATTACTGAATGTCACAGTCACAGAACAGTCACATATTCGAAAAGTAAACCTCAGTATATCTCTTTAACATTCACTTCTGTTCATATTCTCCAAGTCAGGCCGTCTGCCTCGCCTGTGTATAAAAGGCATATGACAAACTCATGGCCACTGTAGAGAATGTTATAGCTGTTATAGTTATATAGATATAGCTGTTATAATTAACCTTGATTATCTTGAACTTTTATCAGGGGCTCAGAATCATCTTTAGCTAGTTCTGCTGTGATGGAAAACACAAACATCAAGGAATTTCCGTTTCAGGCCAGGTGACTGCTGCATGGCTTTTAACCAGTGCTAACACAGAGCCTCTTCTGTAAGGGGTCTCTTCTGTAAGTGGGTCAACGCTCATCGAACTGATCTCATTGATTTCTACTGGATGTGAAGATTTGTTTATTGCTGACTCGGATGATTTTGTTGTCTGTGAGGGTTGCCTTAAACTATAACACAAAGTCATAAATATACAGAGCTGCAATAGCAATCACTTCAATTGTATGCAATTACATAATTCTGCAGAAGTCAGATTCATTGAAACCTTTCCACACACACAACTTCTGGCAGCGTTTTTGATTGGGCAGCACAGTTCAAACATTCCAAATGAAATTAAAGTGCAACTTTGTGCAAAAGTTTCAACATTTAATGTAACCTATACCTCAATAACGGAGCAAAAAAACTAGTTGCAATGTAAAAAATAACAAAAATAAGTGCATTTCCAGGGAAAAATGTGCAGTGGAACACAGTACAGTAGACAGCATCTTACGGCACTCACAAGTGAAACTATCACACCTGATATCAAGTTAGCTGCATTGCTAGCTCCACATAGCTAACATGATGACTGAGCTGCTGACAGGTCTCACTCACGCTCAAGCTATTGTTCATGTAACGCATGCTGCTCATCTGTCTCATGATTAAAGTTGTCAAAACTGTCCAAAAATGATGAGCACAGAGGTTCAAACCATTCAAATGTCAATTTTTTGCGCATTATGTCCATAAGAGGGAAAACCAACACAGGAAGTGAGCTGCATTGGATTAAATTGCCCTTCAAATTCACTTTTCCCTCCGCAAGTCACGTCCTCAGGAGCCCGTCTGTTTCTTTCACAATTCAAGCATACAGTCAATTTAGAATATTTGCTGATGGCCCAAGTTGTGACACATCTTGCTCAAAGTTTAGTGAAGCATTTACACAATAGTTTAGGCCAACAGATCATATCTGATTATACTTTGTGTTTCCTTCCAATATCCGATCCAGGGATTTTGGTGAGTATCGGGATGACACTGATACAGAGTACTTATACTAATGTATGTATAAGTAGGTACTACACATATCTACACTCTCCACATGTGTCTTTATGACGACAACACTACCAGTAAAATGTGTGAAAACATCCGATTGTATGTTTTTAGTTTCAAAAGTTAGTTCTGAAATAAGTATATTCAAACTGCTGCTTTTGTATAAACTGACGGCCAAAGCAAAAAAAAAAGACTCTAAACAAAGTGACATTTAGAGTTGGAATCCTCATTAAAAGCAAATTAGTGAAATGTCTGTCCTCATTAATGCATGTCAGCCAATCAGTTGTGTTGTGATGGGGCGGGGGTGTCTAAAAAGCCTTACTAAACAGAAGGCCAATATTTCTGAATGGAATAATTCCACATAGTTAATTGCTTTGTTATTAAAACTGATTTTAAAAATGTTATACATTTTTGTAAAATGTATAAGTAGGCGTGTCCAAAGCCACCCTCTTTTCTGCCTCTAAATCATCTGTGAGTCCTGAGCATGACATGAGCTTGTAGCCAAACAAACACGGTGCATGCCAGAAAAAGACAGCATCTAAATAAGAAAAGAAAGAAGGGCGCTCAGCAGGGAGCACTATGGACAACAGAACTGGGGTGAACAGCTCATAGTCGGCGGAAGAAGTGAGGGGAAGTGTGGGCGTGTCTGCTGTTTGATAGCTGAGCTTCAGCTGCTGCTGTGGGAGAGCCGTGCCAGGTGTGGGCAGCTGCTAGCTGGCCTCTGTGAAAGATCAGAATGAATGATGGAGAGCGTAGACTTTCCAGGTCATGCACGCATGGCTGCATCTCATGCAGTTCTCCATAGAGTGGTGCACGGTATATGAGAACGGAGCTCTTTCACCATGACTGGAATGAACGTTCTATCAGCAAATCTTCTGAAGGGACATCAGGGCACCAGTTCGTCAGCTTCGTCTGGAGTTTTAGTGTACCTTCTAGAGTCTGTTCCATTACAGTTCAGGCAGATTTCTGATCTGCAGCTGCAGCTATATCTGCTTTTTACAGCACTACACAGAGCTCCAAATATGTCTACTACAAATTACCCCCTCACTGCGATTAAACAGATAAAAGATGAAGACTGAGGAAGTTGTCATAAATGTATTCAGCTAAATAAGGCATCTAAAAAAATGTCATTAATTTAGCTGGTAGTGCAAAATGTTGCTATTAGGGAATTCACTATTTTTTTTGTGAATCACAAATCACTTTTTGCCCTGTAATTTTAAGTGAATGTTCCTGGGAAAAAAGCAAAAAAAATTGGTTTTCAGAAAGCCACTAACATAACCCTTTAGTTGGAGCAGCAGTTCACTCAGAGAACACATTTCCGGGTATTTCCGAGATCTGGATACCGTCACGCTAATGTTAACAACAATGAATTATCCAGACACATATTTAAACATTACCGATAGACGTACAATATCAAAAGCCGGCACATGTCTCTTTCTACCATCATACGGACATGTTATGAGGTTGGATGTTGATACAGAGGGGAAAATAATGCAGACTTAGGCATCACACAAGGCCTTCTTTTTTTCTTGGAAACTGAAGAGGCAAAAGGCCATTCAGCAGGGGCACAGACAGAAAACCATGCACAGTGATTGCAAAGTAATGGAAGATCAGCTGCTATTCATCATTCAGGCTAATTCAGCTCAGCCACTGGGGGGCTATTAAAAAGAACAGCCAGTATTAATTAAACTTCATCTAAGTCATTCTGACTGCTGACGCTGAGGTCAAGGCAATCCAATATTGGCACGACTGCGTTATTTACAGTATATTCTAATTTGTCACATACTACATTATTTTTGCTTTGTATTCAGTATGTGGTGCCCATGCAGAACTATAGAAATTATTACAGAATTATTATAATTACATACACTTTATTGAAAATATTAAGTCTGATTGCAATTATTTAATCTTATTTAAATACAAAAAAAACAAAATCTCTGACTTTTACCTGGTGCTATAACACAACAGTGAGTAACGTCTGTTTATTTGACGTCAGCTGATAACATCTTTAGAGGGCAGCAGTGAGCACGTTTATTTATTTGAGCTCCTCAACTCATGGCTATTAAGCAGCAACAGTCAGGAGGGAAGAGAGCTAATGAGCTGTTTGGCTTGTACTTCAATATTTGCATGAAAAGGACAATTAGAACTGACCCAGCCAAACAAAGTGAACAGCACCTGCATAGCAAAAAACAGACAGCAAAATGACTAGTTTTCACAATGTCTGCAGTTTTACTAGATCTACTAGTATTAACAAACTGCACATTTACAAATAAAGCTGTTTTTGACTTACAGTAACTACAGTAACTAATTATTACAGAACCATTACATTATGTGGAGATACTTTAAACTTGCACATCTCATTTTAAAATGCTTCCATAAACAAAAATTCATTGAATGATTCTCAAGGTAAACAAAAAGTCCTTATTCTATGGCATCACTCTAAAGACCCCTTTACTGTTCTCTCTGGCATCTTTATTTCTTAGTAAGTATGCTCATTTTTGGCAAGTCGTACGCTAAAATAGTTTAGACGTCAGGATGCAGCATTCCAGACACTTTCTCCCGCCAACAGGAAATATAATTACTTCTGTTTAAAGCAGCATTCTGCTGGTACACTGACCAGATCTACACTGCCTTATCTCTAAGGAAGATTAGCCACAAAGGAGTTTATTGTTGCTCTACAGCTCTTTGTACGTGAGGAAGGATGCTCCATATCACATACACTGCAGTAGTATGGGACTGCAATTCACCCATAATTAGATGGTCTCATGGAGCAAGGCATATTTTCTCTTTGTGGCAAAAACTGCTGGAATCCCAATGTATTACTCCTTTGATGAGCCAGGAAGTGAGGACATCCTTTAGGAGACACAAACAATATACAGAGTCCTTGGGCAATGAGACTACGTCAGATTTCTCTGGGAGTAGTCTGTATGTGTTCATACACACAGCACTACATTATTTCATTTAACCCTGAGACACGGAGTAATTACTGCACTTTTGCTGTACATTTAAATGTAATTATGTAATTGCATATTTAATTCACAGTCTGTATCTACATCTGCATTTCTGATAGTCAAGAAATGACAAAAATGTTAGAGGTTTTTAACTTTCTGTACACAAGACTGCACAACAGTACAAAAAAACTTTAATTCAAATCATAATACAATATCTTTATCTTATGAACAAAAAAAAGGACTGAAAGTTTATAATCAACATTTTCAACATAATTTCCCTGCATGTTTCAGTGAACTATGTGTGGGAAATTATTTTTATATATATCATATGTTTTGTTATTGCTGGTGACTAACTGTGATTTCTAAGGGTTAAATATGCTGATAACCACAGGTAGCAAATTCATTTATTAGGTTTGGGTTGAGTTAGAAGCACTGATGTTGCTCTCATGAGGTAAAAGTCAACTGCTCAAAGCTTCTGTTCTCTATTTGCTGTACAGTCAATCTCACATTTAGCCAGCCAAACTGATACAGGCTCAGAGACACTACAGCTCTAAAACGTGCTTCCTATTATAGGTAGTCTAGATAGCAACAAGCAGCAAGGTATGACCTAACCTCTGTCACAGATATTAGTTTAGCCATTTGAATGAGTTCCACCTACAGAGAGACAGGGGTGATGAGCATGTGGCATACTTAGAGCGATTCTTTTTGTCAATCACTGTATAAACATGGTGTGCTAAACACACAAGACAAACTGTAGAAGACATGAAGCTATACTATCATTTAGATATTAAAAGGTGATACCACATCCCCAATATTTCCTTCTGAAAAGTAAAAAAAAAGATTGAGGACACTACCACTGTAATTTCAGCAACCATGAGCGTAGTTTTGGTTTCAGACACGGAGTGAGGGATACTATGAGGTTAAGTGATACTTTTTTTAATCGGGGAAATTCCACCTCCGCATTTAACCCATCCGTGAAGTGAAACACCACACACACACACACACACACACACTAGGGGGCAGTGAGCACACTTACCCAGAACGGCGGGCAGCCCTATGCAAGTTGTGGGCTGGAGGTTATGGAACTGGCCCTGTGACTGCCCCAAGTCGTGGGCTGGAGGTTATGGAACTGACCCTGTGACTGGAAGGTTGCCAGTTCAATCCCCAGTGCCGACAGTCCATGACTGAGGTGTTCTTGAGCAAGACACCTAACCCCCAATTGCCCCTTGGGTGCCGTGCATAGGGCTGCCCACCGTGTAACCATGGAAACCATCCCATATACCGTCACGGTGATAAAAATTGAAACATACTTTTCTGTTTTTAAAACATTTAACAGTGCCAGCTGCCTTTCACACTGTGTGAACTTTTCATGATGTTTAGACAGACAGAAATGGTCCAGCACTACTGATGCAGTCATGGGCTGGAGGTTCGGGACCTGGCCCTGTGACTGGAAGGTTGCCAGTTCAATCCCCAGTGCGGACAGTCCATGACTGAGGTGTCCTTGAGCAAGACACCTAACCCCCAATTGCTCCCCGGGCGCTGTGGATAGGGCTGCCCACCGCTCTGGGCAAGTGTGCTCACTGCCCCCTAGTGTGTGTGTATTCACTAGTGTGTATGTGATGTTTCACTTCATGGATGGGTTAAATGCGGATGTGGAACTTCCCCGTTTGTGGGACTAAGAAAGTATCACTTAACTTTACGTACACTAACGTTAAGAACTTTTTGACTTCTCCTATGAAGTTACTGTTACAGTGATACATCAGTGATTTCAGACGATTTTTATCAATCAATTATTTCATTCAACAGTGTAACAAGAGTAGACCTGCACCATGTAGTGATCTCCAAAACCTCAGGCTAACTTTGAAAACAAGTCAATAAAAAATAAGGCATGTCCCGAACTTCCTGTGATCAAAGGATGTATCAAAAAGAGGCAGCGGTGCAACAACACATGTTCAAGTTCTATATGAGCATCAACTTTGTGGTTAAAAATCAATACATTTGTTTTTGGATATAATCGATGTGTATTGATTCTACACTACATGTATGTGCTACACAGATTGGTTTGGCTCAGAAAATGCACTTTTATTTGGAAAAAACTAAAAATTTGCTCGTCTTTGTGCAAAACAGAGATTTTATAACATTCACAGAAACACAGTAAGGATGCATCCAAATGCCTAATTTTGACTAACTCTGACTGTGGTTCCCATGAAAGACATCAGAGGAGTGATGTATGTCGATCCAGGGTAGAGGTGCGTTTGGCAATAGTTTAATATTTCAAGCTTCACATGTTAATTTTTCATTTTTTCCACCCTGTACTTAAATGGCTCCCCCTTTAGAAGGAGGGTAGATTAGATAAGGAGCATTGCAGAAAACCAAAGAAGGCATGTGGTTAACTTAAGAGAAGCATGAGATCACAGACAAAATTGGAACATGAGCTCAAACAGGAGGTCTGCACAATGAGGAGAAGCATTTAGCAAGGGTTCGGCATACTAGGATGTTCCGGGGATTAAGAATAAGGAAGGTAGGAAGTTAGAGAAAGAGGAGAGGGAGCGAAGGGAAATGGCATCACTGACGTAAAATATCAAACACCTTGGATCTGGAACAATGCTGCTGATGATGCCGCTGTCATTCAACATCCTTCCCTGCTACAAAAACACCTAACAAAGAACTTGTGAAGGATGACATGATAAATGGGCTTGTTTAACAAACGGCAAACACAAGCAGGCCTGGGGCGATTCAGCAGTCTGCAGCGTATAGGTTTGTGAAACCTAGTTTAAAAGTGTTCTCTCTCCCACATCGTGATAATAACCCTGTTGATCATGATGTTATGAAAGGAAGCTTAGTGCTCTCACAAGCAAGGCTCCATTTAAGCGCAGTCTCGTGGTCTGTGAGGTGGGCGGCACACAGTTGTGCTTCTGATTTCATTGCATACATCCTGACTCAAACTAAGACACGTCCAGACAACAAACACGCACCACATACGCTCATCGTCTGTCAAGCAGACATTGGCTGTGTTGTACAGTGGTCGTCATAGAAGCGCTGCCTTTTTATGCTCTTTCTATGTTCTCTAATGTTACACTTTGTGATATTAAAAAGAAAAAAAAATTGAAAACTTACTCATTTCTTTACATGCTGTATATATGTGTAAATGTTCCACCATGTACATGAATAAATGATGAAAACACAACATCTGGATAACATCAGTATGGGCAGATAACTGTTTAAAAACAATTCCTAGCATCAAACAGATGCTCAGATTTGCGTGATATGTCAAACCAAAATCATACAGTATGATACGGTACATATAATGTACATTACATTACATTTCTCCATAAAGCTGATCCAGGTAGATTTAGGCCAAGTTTCTACATTTCTTCATCAGGTATATGTATTGGCATCAGCAGATACATAAATGAAAGATATTGGATAGCCCACGTCGGTGAATCTCTCGATTATCCTAATAATGCTTCCCAATAACAAATTCAGTCATTCATATTTCTTGGCAGTATTACTTCTTTAAGGGACCCAATTTATATTATATTTATACTAATCTACATAAGTTTACTTTGCTTCAAAATGATCCACCTCACATCAAACAAACATGAAACTGGAATGCCAGCATCTCACCAACAGGCTATGGCTGAAGACCATATGCAAGATAAGTAAAGCTGGAACAGAATTCAAGCCAAAGCTATGGAAGATATAAAGGAGTTGGTGCTAGGTTACATTACAGGTGATAAGACATTTGCAAAACCGTTACACAGTATTGATTCATAATGAAACTGGATGCTCATCAGAATCACCATCAGTCTATACAACAGTTCCAAATGTAATGCCCACGCAAGGCGTATGAGCATCAGTTCTCTACTGCCCACTTTGGGCATCACTCGCAGCCAAAACTTTCCAGCTGTGTTTTTAAAACTAACATATGTGCTGTCAAGCAGAGGTTTTCCCTCACTTACCCCGCCAAACGAAGACGCAAAGAGCTGTAAGTGTGAGAGTAAGCCTCCACTGAGCCATGCTGCACAGTCCTCCAGCTGCTGTCCAGCGAGCCAACTGGTCGATAGAAGTGAGGAAAGCTACATGCTGCAGGACACACCACAAGAGGGGGGGGCAATATTTGCATAGTGTGAGGGCGCGTGGTAGAGAGGGGAGGGAACAGTGGGCTGGTCTGAACGCGTTATGATAAGCAAACGAATCACTTGTCTGAGTCGACTCACTTTACTGACTCTGCGGACATTCTGAACACTTTGCTGAAGTGAACCGAACACTCCCGAGTTTTGAATCATCTGACTGTTTACAGCGAGCACAGAGAAACACAAGCCACGTTCACATGCAGCCTGATAATCCGTTAATAATCCGACTAATGGCTCAATCGGAGTAGAATCCGTCCATGTAAACACCTCAATCGGAATAGACTAATCCGATTGAGGCCACTCGGAATACAGTTTCTATCCGATTGAACGAGGTGGGTAAACCTCTAAATAATCCGTTAAATAGAAGAATAATAGCCGTGTAAACGCCTGAATCCGATTACACTCCAATCAGAAGGTGGAAGAAAGTTCTGCGCATGCGCGGCGCATCATAGCGAAAGGTTTATAACGGGTCTACAGAGGAGACGAGGTTAATACTCTGAGCTTAAAAGGCGGCGGTGGGACAGACAGCCAGCTTATGTGTCTCAGAGCACAACGTCTTCCTTTATAAGTGCATGTGAAGGACGTCTGAAGTCAATTTAAAGCCATTAAAAACACAAGCACTGCTCACTGCTGCTCATCTCGCCGACTGGACCTCACGTGATGTTCACTCTCATGGTAACGTTTACTCTCAGCGCTGCTCCACGCATGCCCGTCATTTTGCATCGGATTACTTGTAGTGGGCATGTAAACGAAGATTTTCATCAGATTGTTGAGCAGAGTGAGCAAAAACTCTGAACCTGTAATCTGATTGTATTCAATCGGATTGGTAAAAATCTTTGCATGTAAACACAGCCACTGAGTGAGTGGGGCTACAATTTCGACAGAAACAGGTTCACAGGTTCATTCTGTCACCATGTCTGTATAAAAGTCTCTGTTTGTGGTTTATAAATTAGTTTCAGTTGTGTCAAAAATAGCTCCAGCATCGCTAACGCTACATTTAGCCTGCAATTCACAGCTCAGTTTAACTGATAATACAAACCGCATTCAGTCAGAAGAGAGATAAACTGAAAAGAGACGACTTTACCACTGTCTCACCTGACCAAGTAGGATCTGTTGTTTTGGAGAAACATTCACAAATGGCTGCTAACATGTCATGAATCTCAATAAGTCATCATAAAATATATGAAACATACCTTTTACTAATTGCAGTTTATTTCCAAATAGCTTTCAGTCATTTTATGCATTAAACAGCAACAGCACATGGTAAGCATTATCACATGATTAAAATACATAAAACAACAAAATATGTAAATCATCTATGGGGTGCTCTTCAGTGCATTCTGAATACATCCCATGCCACGCCATTACGTCTTTGCACAACTTTTTAAAAGTAATCAATTTGCCTAAATAGGGAAAAAGAGTTATTAACAAAAAAGCAAAGGGAAAGGAATGAGAAAGAAAAAGAAACAGAGAATACCCATGCATGCTTGTGGTTCTCTTGTCAAACCCAGTGCTATCCTGGTTAAAAAGGTGGAGAAGTCCTCTTATAAAAACACTTGTGAACATCAGAGTAGTCTGGATGTATCTACCTGACCTGGCAGCACTGAAAAAAAACATTAATGCAATTCAACTTTATACTTTCATTATACATATAGAGGGGAGGCATGGTGGAACGGTGGGTAGCGTTGTTGCCTCACAGCGAGGAGGGCCTGGATTCGATTCCCCGGCCGGGTGATCAGGGTCCTCTCTGTGTGGAGTTTGCATGTTCTCCCTGTGTCTGCGTGGGTTTCCTCCGGGTTCTCTAGTTTCCTCCCACAGTCCAAAGACATGCGGTCAGGCCAATTGGACATGCTAAATCCCCCCTGGGTGTGAGTGTGAGTGTGTGACTGACTGTCCTGCAATGGACTGGCGACCTGTCCAGGGTGTATCCTGCCTTCCGCCCGATGACCGCTGGGATAGGCTCAACCCTGACGGAGAAGCGGCTTGGAGGATGGATGGATGGATATACATATAGAGGTAGAGTATAACAAAACATGTTTAAGCTACTTCTCTGGTGTATGACCATGAAGACAAGCAAGACAGGATTAAAAACAACCATACTTTTAACCCAACATGAATATTTCCATTTTTTTCCTGAACTTAGCAAGAGAAAGTTCCAAGTTATCCAGGCTTTTGTCTTTAACACACTATTCCAATAGGTTTTGTTAATCTGAATCTGGCTGAGATGACATGTATGACTACTAAGTATAAAAGTGATGTTTAAGGGTTTTGTATTCTAGAGGTAGAACTGTAAGTGCCCTAAAACAGAGCACTGTTGGACACCAGTGGGCAAGAAATTGTCAGCCTAAACTGTTGGAGGGTTTGTCGGGTTTTCAAGCATTAACTGCAAGCTACCAACATTTGAGGCCTGCCACAACATCTCAGTGGGATTCCAGTCAGACTTTGACTAGGCCACTCCAAAGAATTTTGTTTCTTTTGAGTCATGAGCTTCAGAGGTGAGCTTACTTGTGTGTTTTGATCATTGTCCTGCAGCATAACCCAACTGCACTTGAGCTTTGGGTCATGAAATAATGGGCAGACA
Source organism: Pygocentrus nattereri (assembly GCF_015220715.1). Lineage (NCBI taxonomy): Eukaryota > Metazoa > Chordata > Actinopteri > Characiformes > Serrasalmidae > Pygocentrus > Pygocentrus nattereri. Next base: position 34,759,997 of record NC_051227.1, on the reverse strand, counting down.
TTCTCCTTCAAGATTTTCTGACAGAGAGCAGAATTTATTACTGTGGGATCATTTGCACTGACATTAACTGAAGTAAGTAAGGCCTGCAGTTCTTTAGATGTTAGTCTGAATTCTTTTGTGACCTCCTGTGCTGCATTTTGAAACCTACCTGCCTGCTTCACGTTGCCAGACAGGTCCTATTTAAGCGGCTGGGTTTGACAAGTGGCGTTGAATCCAACAGCCAATCAGATTTGGTTAACTGATTCATTTAGTAACTAAGGGGCAATTACCTTTTCACATCGAGCCAGGTAGGGCTGAACAACATTTTTGCTTCATTAAATGAAATCATCATTTGGAAACAGCATTTTGTGTTTACCTGGCGTATCTTTATTAATAATATTAGAAGTAGTTTGATATTGTAAATATTTTAAATCTGTGAAGATTCCACTTCAAGTATTCTCTAATGATTTTCAATAGTTCATGAACTACATAAGAAAATGATCGTCCACCGACTGAGCTGTAAGTGATCCTAAGGGTTTGCAGTAAGCCTGCTTCGTCTGTGCGAAACAGTCTGGATGGGCTATAATGCTTCAACAGATCTTTAGGATCTGCTAAAGCTAGACCATTAACAGCTTTATACGTCAGAAACATAGATCAGATTTTGTAGTTACTGTGAAACTTAATGGGAAGTGCCAACTGATTAAGATTGGAGTAATATGCTTTTCCTGGGAAGCACATATGCTGTTGCATTCAGAACTATCCATCCATCCATCCATTTTCTAATCCGCTTCTCCGTCAGGGTCGCGGGGGGGTGCTGTAGCCTATCCCAGCAGTCTTCGGGTGGAAGGCAGGATACACCCTGGACAGGTCGCCAGTCCATCGCAGGGCAGCATTCAGAACTAGTCAGAGCCAATTTGGAAAGACAGGAAGGTAACTAGCCAGTAACAACAGCGGTCTAATCGAATATGAACTAATTTCTCAGTAACTTTAGGGTTAAGCATATGTTTTCATTTGTATAAGTTTTTCAAGTTACAGAGCCCAGCTGGTGACATGCCATATAAATAAAAATAATGTACGGCCATGAATTAACACATGGGAACGAGATCCTAATGCATTGCCAGGACTTAGTAAGGTGTGGGAAGATCATTGCCACGTTCCCACGGCTTACTAAGTTGTGGTCATGCATTTTTTATTTATACAGGATGTTACCAGCAGGGCTCCGTATCAAGTAACAAAATGCAGCCTTTAAGAGACTGGAACTCAAATGGTAAACTAGCAACCAGTGTTACTCCAAGGTCTTAAACTGTAGCTTTTGGACTGCACTGAAAAACAACTAAGGCCAAGGTAAGGTCAAGGATGAAAGCTGCAACTTTATGTTGTGTCGACTTAGGATTCAACAGCAATATCTTTGTCACAGTTTAGCAGGAGGACGTTCCTGATTATTTAGGTTTTTTTCTTTAACACAGATTCCATTATGTGTAACTGTGTCACTGAACTGGAACGTACAACTCCATCTCATCAGTATAACTAGTAGAATTGCTATACATGACTCTATACTATGGTGTTCCTGACAGATTGAAATAATTCATGCTTGTTACATTTACACAAAAAAACAGTTGGACATTTCTCTCTCTCATATATATATATATATATATATATTTAGGAGTGCGGACTGCTTTAGTGAAACACAGTGGCAGGACAGCAGCTGATCAGAATGGAGGTCATTTACATGTTGGACAACTTTCTCTCACTTTCTCTCTCATATTATATAAATATAAAATATACACACACACACACACACACACACAGTGATGATTGAAAGTTTGTGAACCTTTTAGAATTTTCTATATTTCTGCATAAATATGACCTAAAACAACATCAGATTCCTGAAAGCAGATAAAGAGAACCCAATTAAACAAATTACATAAAAACATTATACTTGGTCATTTGTTTATTGAGGAAAATTATCCAATATTACATATTTGTGAGTAGCAAAGGTCTGTGAACCTGTAGGATCTGCAGTTCATTTGAAGGTGAAAATCAGAGTCAGGTGTTTTCAATCAATGGGATGACAGTCAAGTGTGAGTGGGCACCCTGTTTTATTTAAAGAACAGGGATCTATCAAAGTCTGCTCTTCACAACGTGTTTATGGAAGTGCATCATGGCCCGAACAAAGGAGATTTTTGAGGACTTCAGAAAAAGAGTTGTTGATGCTCATGAGGCTGGAAAAGGTTACAAACCCATCTCTAAAGAGTTTGGACTCCACCAATCCACAGTCAGACAGATTGTGTACAAATGGAGGAAATTCAAGACCATCGTTTCCCCCCCCAGGAGTGGGCGACCGACAAAAATCACTCCAAAAGCAAGGCGTGTAGTAGTCAGCGAGGTCACAAAGGACCCCAGGGTAACTTCTAAGCAACTGAAGGCCTCTCTCACATTGGCTAATGTTAATGTTCATGAGTCCACCACCAGGAGAACAAGGAACAACAATGGTGTGCATGGCAGGGATGCGAGGAGAAAGCCACTGCTCTCCAAAAAGAACATTGCTGCTCATCTGCAGTTTGCTAAAGATCACGTCGACAAGCCAGAAGGCTATTCGAAGAATGCTTTGTGGACAGATGAGAACAAAACAGAACTTTTGGGTTTACATGGAAATCGTTAAGTTTGGAGAAAGGAAAGCACTGCATTCCAGCATAAGAACCTTATCCCATCTGTGAAACATGGTGGTGGTAGTATCATGGTTTGGGCCTGTTTTGCTGCATCTGGGCCAGGACAGCTTGCCATCATTCATGGAACAATGAATTCTGAATTATAGCAGAGAATTCTAAAGGAAAATGTGAGGACATCTGTCCATGAGCTGAATATCAAGAGAAGGTGGGTCGTGCAGCAAGACAGCGACCCTAAGCATACAAGTCGTTCTACCAAAGAATAGTTAAAGAAGAATAAAGTTAATGTTTTGGAATGGCCAAGTCAAAGTCCTGACCTTAATCCCGTCGAAATGCTGTGGAAGACCTGAAACAAGCAGTTAATGTGAGGAAACCAACATCCCAGAGTTGAAGCTGTTCTGTGCGCAGGAATCGGCTAAAATTCCTCCAAGCCGGTGTGCAGGACTGACCAACAGTTACCGGAAACGTTTAGCTGCAGTTATTGCTGCACATACTGAAAGCAAAGGTTCACATACTTTTGCCACTCACAAATATGTAATATTGGATAATTTTTTCCAATAAACAAATGACAAGTATAATGTTTATGTAATTTGTTTAATTGGGTTCTCCTTAGTTGTTTTAGGTCATATTTATGCAGAAATATAGAAAACTCTAAAGGGTTCACAAACTTTCAAGCACCACTGTGTGTGTATTATATATATAAATTTGTGTGTGTATTATATATATAAATTTATAAAATAAATAAATCACACACACACACACACACACTTTTGCCTATTAGGAGTCTGGAATGCTTTAATGAAACGATGGCAGGGCAGATGAGATGGAGGTCATTTACATCATTCTTTAAAGTAAGAGTAACAAAAACAGCATGTTTAATAAAGAGCAGTTAGAAAATGGTCATGTAAAAATGAATTATGAATTGCTACCTTTTTAGTACATAAGCCCACACAAACCCCACAGACGGACCTCAGAAATCGCACCAGTTTACAATGTTCATTTAATGTAAAGCACAGTGCTCTCCACTCTGTTCTTACCATTTCTGAACTCTGCTCACTCTGCCATCAGTATAGGTTTCCTTCACAAAGGTGCCATTGAGCGATCCGTGCACTGCAGTCCCTGCTTTAAGTAACCCAGCCTTCACTTGCAGGTAATGTGGTTCCTTGAGAATTTGCATTCTGCATACATTTTAAATAGGAATTAATACAGTCTCAGTTTGAAAGTGTCATATTCTCAAAACTGATTTTGCTACAGAGCTTATAGTAAATTCTGATGGCTTAAGACACTATGTTCTAAACTTTAAAGAAATTAATAATCTTTCCTTTAACTGATGTATAGTCAAACCAAAAGAAATAACATGACCAGAGATATCCATCTATCCATCCATCCATCCATCCATCCATCCATCCTCGACCACTTATCCGGGTCCGGTTCGTGGGGACAGCAGCCTAAGCAAAGAGGCCCATACATGGAGGCCCAAAGAGGCCCATATGACAAATATCAAGTACAAGAGAAATTATTTCATGTGTTTTCACATTCCCACATTTGAGTATTTCATCAAATATTTGTTTGCATGCTTTGAGTACATCTGATGAAGGCCTTGAATGTGGGCAGACATGTTCTGTTTTTAACAAATATAAAGAATAAAATAAAGAGTTTTTTTCTTGCTCTGACAGAGTAAGTATTGAACCTTTGTACTCAATAAAGACATAGGTAATTCTTTAGTTTTTGGTATGCTAGCACTAACATTTTATTTTGAGATTTCCTGTCATTTTTTTCAGAATAGATACACTTAACCAGACCAGCCACAAAATGCTGCAGTAACAGCCCAACCTTCAATGGGGGCTTTTTCTAAAGTAGAACTAAACTGAAAAAAGAAAAAAAAGGTTCAAAACATGGTTTTATTTACAACCCCAATTCCAGTGAAGTTGGGACGTTGTGTAAAACAAATAAATACAGAATGATGATTTGCAAATCCTTTTCAACCTATATTCAATTGATTACACTACAAAGACAAGATATTTAATGTTCAAACGGATAAACTTTATAGTTTTTTGCAAATATTCACTCATTGTGATTTTTATGGCTGCAACACATTCCAAAGAAGTTGGGACAGCGGCGTGTTTACCACTGTGTTACATCACCTTTCCTTTTAACAACACTCAATAAGCGTTTGGGAACTGAGGACACTGATTGTTGAAGCTTTGTAGGTGGAATTCTTTCCCATTCTTGCTTGATGTACAACTTCAGTTGCTCAACAGTCCGGGGTCTCCGTTGTCGTATTTTGCGCTTCATAACGCGCCAAACATTTTCAATGGGAGACCGGTCTGGACTGCAGGCAGGCCAGTCTAGTACCCGCACTCTTTTACTATGAAGCCACGCTGTTGTAACACGTGCAGAATGTGGCTTGGCATTGTCTTGCTGAAATAAGCAGGACGTCCCTGAAAAAGACGTTGCTTGGATGGCAGCAGATGTTGCTGCAAAACCTGTAAGTACCTTTCAGCATTAATGGTGCCTTCACAGATGTGCAAGTTACCCATGCCATGGGCACTAACGCACCCCCACACCATCAGAGATGCTGGCTTTTGAACTTTGCGCTGATAACAATCCGGACAGTCCTTTCCTCTTTGGCCCGGAGGACATGGCCTCCATGATTTCCAAAAACAGTTTGAAATGTGGACTCGTCAGACAACAGGACACTTTTCCACTTTGCGTCAGTCCATCTCAGATGAGCTCGGGCCCAGAGAAGCCGGCGGCGTTTCTGGGTGGTGTTGATATATGGCTTTCAGTTTGCATGGCAGAGTTTTAACTTGCACTTGTAGATGGAGCAACAAACTGTATTCACTGACAGTGGTTTTCTGAAGTGTTCCTGAGCCCATGTGGGAATATCCATTACAGAATGATGTCGGGTTTTAATGCAGTGCCGCCTGAGGGATCAAAGGTCACAGGCATTCAATGTTGGTTTTCTGCCTTGCCGCTTACTTGCAGAGATTTCTCCAGATTCTCTGAATCTTTTGATGATATTATGGACTGTAGATGATGAAATCCCTAAATTCCTTGCAATTGCACGTTGAGAAATGTTGTTCTTAAACTGTTGGACTATTTGCTCATGCAGTTGGTCACAAAGTGAACCTCGCCCCGTCCTTGCTTGTGAACCCAATCATGACACTCACCTGTTTCCAATTAACCTGTTCTCCTGTAGAATGTTCCAAGCATTCCTCAACTTTGTTGAATGTTGTGCATTCCTCAACTTTTCCAGTCTTTTGTTGCCCCTGTCCCAACTTCTTTGGAACATGTTGCAGGCATCAAATTCAAAATGGGTGAATATTTGCAAAAAACAAAAGTTTCTCTGTTTGAACATTAAATATCTTGTCGTCGTAGTGTATTCAATTGAATATAGGTTGAAAAGGATTTGCAAATTATCGTATTCTGTTTTTATTTATGTTTTATACAACGTCCCAACCTCATTGGAATTGGGGTTATATGACAAAACAACCAGTGAACCTACTGGTTCTTATATGTAATGCTGATAATGTTTAATGGTGTTAAAATAAAAAGTACATTTCTTCAGAAACTATTTTGTCTAAATGTATCTCTCTGCCATGAACAGAGAAATCTGTTTTCATAACCATTTCACGTAAAAAAAAAAGCTAGCTTTTAGAGTGATTAATCTCTTTACCCTGCACTTACACTAGCAGTGACTTCTCACCTCTTATCACCCAAATCGCTGACCGCTCATCATCGCTGATGGTTTCTGAACTCAAGTGGACTGTAAGTTGCCATGGTTTCACTGACGTCAAACGCATTCCCACTAAAGATACAAAATAAAGTGGCTATATTTGTGCTGTAGGCATCACTACCCCTGGTTCCTATCAGCAACACTAAAGAAATTTCCACAGTGAACCATCTCACACATCAGATCACTCTAAATGACTTCTATATCTGAATGGTTGAATAATGCAAGTATGTTTCACATATTCCCATTTCAGAGTGGTGAGAAAAAGAGAAATGATTCCTAAACATGTTCACTTTGAGGATCATTCTCACAAAACAGACTCAAACTATGAGGGTCAGCAGTCTGGATGGGACAGGAGCAGCCCCTTACTAACTAGACCACAAATGTATGTGGTACTCCCCTCTCAAATACTATGAAGCAGCTTGTGTCCAGCAGCTATTAAAGATGCTGAATCAGGGGTTAGCCAAGTATATCCTACTGGAAAAGTCCCAAGATGATGAATTAAAAATACACTACAGAAGTGGGCCAAAATATGGGGAAGAAGATCTATGGAGCATAGTTAGATAAAGTTAAGATAATGTTAAACATAATGTGTTAAATGTGTGTTTTAACACTTAAGGATTCAAATTATGATTAAAATGCTCATTATGGCTGGTGAGAACCTTACTTAAAAAAATGGTTCAAAACATGGTCCATACTTCAGGAGGTCCAAAAACAGATAACATTAACAAAGACATTCAATGCCAGACTGCTAGTAGAATTCATTCGTGCACAGTTTGCGCTTATATACAGTAAATTACATGTTGGAGATGAAGCCCCAGTCCCCTCGAGGCCAAAAACATTTTCCTCCGTCCAACGCACCAGTCTGTCTTGGCTCGGCTTTGCAGTCACTTCCCACTTCAAAATATCACCCCTAGTGTATAGCTGATGCACTGTACTAGTCCAGTGATCACTGGTTACCAGGCCACAAGATAGCATAGCCAGTCCAGTAAGTGTCTGTACATAACGTGAGGTCTTTCCCATCTAAGGACCAGTTAGAGTCATACTCACCAGCACACAAACATCCATAAGTATACAAGTAAACAAATAAATAAGCAGGTAAGCCAGCAACCCTTCTGCCCACTCACCACAACATATAATTGCATCTTTTCCTTTAAATCAACTCAATGACAATTATAGTCTTAATGCAGTGATTAAGATTAGAAACAACTGAAGGTCAGTGTTTGAATTACAAAATGAGATGTTATTTGAGATTCTGCCACCTACATTTATGAAATCTGCTTTTAGTAAACTAGTGTAGCTGTTGTATGTTGTGTGCAAAAGTTTAAACGTTTTAGCTTTTATTAGTTTTTGTAAAATCTCACAGATTGGAATCTTCTGAACTCATGCAGGCTTTATAGGTCAAGTCCACCAATCATTCATCATTGTGACCTATTTTGCTTGAATTTTTTTTCCACCTTCAGAGTTGTAGTTGTAGTAAAAAGGTACATCAAAGCACAGTCAGAGTTACAGCTTGCCCACCAACTTGGCGACGTGGTCTTCTTAATGATGCAAATATATATTTTTGGAAAACGTCTGAATTTGAATTTATATGTTTTTAATTTAAAATGTTTCAAAATTATAAACAGAATGTGAAGAAATAACAGTTCTGACATTGTCAAAGATGTCCATCGTGTTGTAGAGATATCTACTGAAGTTAGCAAGCTAACCAGTTAGCCCTGGTCCATCATGTCTTGTATACCACTTTGATAGTGACTCACTGTACCATCAAATCTGCTATCAGTTCAACATCTGAGGATGAAGAGGTAGCACTACCTCCAGGGTGTGTTCCACTCTAATATCTTCCAGGTTCCATAAACACTAGAGGGAGAAACACTAGAGGGAGAAACACTAGATTCCAATATGAGTGGGTTAATATGGAACCATTTGATCAAAATCATAGTTTCTAATACAGAAGTGTTCACTCATATTCTGAACACAGAACAGCAAATGAAATATTTTATCACAGCTGTTCTATTTTTAAATGCTTTTGAACGCAAGTTTAAAAAAAAAAATAGAAACACCTCATGTAGGTTCAGGACATCTGTGGCCCCAAACAACCAATGAGCTGCTCCACTCACCAACCAACCAGCACTCAGTAGCAGCAATGCTAGTGTCCTGCTGCCCAAAACCTGTTTGCTGTAGAATAAAGGAAACACATGCGTAAGTTTTCTTTGCTTTTTTGGTGAAATACATCCTTCTGCTTTCTAAAATTAAAGGAAAGTTCTTTTTAGCCATTTAGCTCCATTCACCAAGGTCTCGCTCACAGGCAACCTCTGGCATTTTGCAGTCATGTTCTTGATATAACAGTCAAAATAAAAAAGAGGCCAGGATCTCCTTAAACTGGCTTTGGTATTCTATCCTCCATCATGCTGAAGGTACCTCCCCTGGCTAGACTATTTAAGGATAGGTAGCAAATGAGAGGAACAGTATATGCAAAATGTCTGAAGCTCTTGCCAAGCAACCATTATCCTCATTGTTGCAAGCTTCAAGCAATACACATATTCAGTGGCAAAGAGAAGCATTGACAAACAGATTAATACTGAAGTTTAATGCCAAGCTTGCAATGTTTCTTCTAGACTGGTAAGAAGGGGGGAGGAATGTACAGGGAGGAGTGACTGCGTATTTTCTTGTTACTGATGATAGGGGTGAACACCACAACTTTCTGGTGATGTTGCCCCCTATTTAATTGGGGTGTGGAGTATGAATGACAGGTTGTGTTATCTTACATTTTGCTCCTTTAAATACACATAACCAATAAGGATATTGTTGCTGAAAACAGGTTTGTTAGCCTATCAAGAATGGGTTTGTTTTTATTACATTTATAAAAAAAAATGTGTTCAGTTAATCCATTAAGTAATTTGTTCTAAAGAAAAAAAAAATGATTCAGTTAATGGGTTATTCTTATGAAATACATTCACCAGCCACTTCATTAGGTACACCTGTTCAATTGCTTGTTAAAACACAGATAAATCAACCAATCACATGGCCGCAACTCAATGCATTTAAGTAGTAGAGGTGGTCAGGACAACTTGCTGAGGTGCAGGCCGAGCATCAGAATGGTGAAGAAAGGTGATTTAAGTGACTTTGAACATGGCACGGTTGTTATTGCCAGACATGTTAATCTGAGTATTTCAGAAACTGCTGATCTACTGGGATTTTCATACACAACCATCTCTAGGGTTTACAGAGAATGGTCCAAAAAAGAGAAAATATCCAGTGAGCGGTCAGTTGCATGGACAAAAATGCCTTGTCGATGTGAGAGGTCAGAGGAGAATGGGCAGACTGGTTCGAGATGATAGTAAGGCAACAGTAACTCAAATAAATAAAATCTCTGAGGAATGTTTCCAACACCTTCTTGAAAGTATGCCATGAAGAATTAAGGCAGTTCTGAAGGCAAAAGTAGGTCCAACCATTTACTAGCAAGGTGTACCTAATAAAGTGGCTGGCAAGTGTATAACAAAACACTGAGACCCAGCCTGAGGCAATCAGAATGATTAAAATTTAATGATTTGGGGTCTACAAAGAGTGATACCTAGTGAAATAATCAAAACTAAACTCAAACTTCAATGAGGTAAATTTATAACACTCTGCAGGACCCTTGTTCTACCAAGGTTATATAAAATGAGAACTTCTTAGACTATACTAGATGAATGGACAAACAAATAAGAAATGCAAGAAAGAAGAACCCTTTTTAGTGTTATTGCAAAGATGTAGAGATGTATATACAATATCAAAATCAGTCAACCTCACCTCTACATAGACATAAGAAATTTAACACACAATCCAACCACACACAGATACCAAAAAAAAAAAGAAGTAAGAAAAGAATCAATCTGAGTCCATGTGGACGAAAGGACCAAAAAAAAATCCAACTTACTGAATGAAAAGGGAATGGAAGTTCCTCAAACAGAGGACTTGGAAAGTTGAGCAGCAAGAGCTTCTCCACAACAGAGGTTTGTTTGTTGGAGGCAACATGCCCTTTGCCACCTTTATATGGGATACTAGAGACACTAAGATGAACTAGCTCCCTCTAGAGGCCTGGACATGTTAAACTACATTGCCAAACATGTAATTCAACTACTGGAATAGAGGTAAATCTGTTACAAACTCCTCCCCCCAGTGAAAGCTGGGCCGTAATAACTTTTGATGTTCTCTATGTGGATTGTATCTGTTACCCCTGGAGAGTCAGAGTACTCTATCTTGTAATTAAATTTATTGATTTGTTGTGCAATTCTAGCTGGACCTTTCCATTTGGCAGCTAGCTTGGCAGAAAATCCAGTGTCTGCCCGAGATATGGGATGAGCCCTGACCCACACTAATTCACCTTCTTTGAACTCATCCTCCTTTCTCCAAACATTGTAATATCGGGCCTGCCTGAGCTGACTCCACTGAACATTGTCCTGAACATATGACGAAATCATAGATTTCAGTACCTTGTTAATGCGTTCAGTGAGGTTGGTTTGTGGATGGTAAGGTGTTGTCAATTTGTGTGTTACTCCCCATCGCTTGCACACTTCATGGATAAAGTGGGAAGTAAACTGTGGTCCTCGATAGGTTTTTTGATGTTCCCCAACGTGTAAAAAGGTCTCCGATCAGAATGGACACAAGCTGTGGCATCCTAGCTGTCCTGAGCAGAAACAATTCAACCCACCTGCTGTGGTAATCGACCATGACCAGGAGATATTTATTTTGCTGAGGACTGCGAGGGAAAGTGCCCATAAAATCTAGACCCCACATGTAACCAGGCTCTACAGGAGCAGTGGATTGCAGAAGCCCGCTGAGCTTGGATATTCTCTGTTTGTACTTCTGACAAACCTGGCACTGTTTGCAGTAGTCCCAGATGTCCCTTCTGATAGTTGGCCAATAAGCCATATTGAGTATCCGCATCAGGGTCTTCATTCTGCCTAAATGTCTGCTGAGGGGGTTATCATGGGCATACTTGAGGATAGCAGGGCGAAGACTTGAAGGGATCACTAGTTGGTCCCTATGTCCACCAGCCTTCTTTGGGAGTCTCCGAAAGAGAAAGCCATTCTGAAGCACATAATGTATATTCAGTTAGGTTCTTCTTGTTCTTGCCTGATTTCCTGTATTAGTTTCTGAATCTCTGCATCTGCCAGCTGGCTAGTGCCAATCTCTTCCCATGACATTCCCATGGGAGTTGGGTTGACAGATGGTAAGAGGTGCTGCTGGGGGTAGACTGCGTGACAGCAAATCAGGGACTACATTACTCTGACCTTTATGATACACAACCTTAAAGTGAAGGCTCTGTAACTTAATGGCCCATCTCATCAGTCGTGATGAAGGCCTTGGTTAATTGAAAACCCAGGTAAGGGCAGCATGATCCATGACCACAGTGAACTTATGTCCCTCCAGCTATTGCCTCCATTTCTCAACTGCCCATACCACCGCCAAACACTCCTTCTCAGATATTGAATAGGCCTGTTCCACAGGATTAAGCAATCGAGAAGCATAAGCAATGACTTGCTCCTGGTTCTGGACCTTTTGCGTGAGAACTACCCCTACTCCATTTTCACTGGCATTGGTCTGAACCACAAAGGGTTTTGAAAAATCTGGGGCTTGCAAGATAGGGACAGACTGAAGGGCTTCTTTAATATCCCTAAAGGCATTTTGACATGCACTGCCCCAATTCCAGATTGCTCCTTTCTTCAACCGATGAAGAGGTGCAGCTTGCTGGGAAAACTGAGGGATAAAACGATGATACCATCCTGCCATGCTGAGGAACCGCTGAACTTCTTTGATGTTATCTGGCTCATGATGGCCTGGATTTTGTCGGGACTCATCTGGATGCCCTTCTCTGATACGACATGCCCCAAGAAGGCCAAAGATCGCTGCATGAGGTTGCACTTTGAGGTTGAGGGTGAGTCCAGTCTGCTGTAACCTTAAGAAGACTGCACTGAGATGGGAGAGATATTGTTCCACATCTGGAGAGTAGATCACAAGGTCATCAATATAGACAAAGGAGCACTTTCATCTTCGGTCTTGCAACACATTTTCCATGAGATGCTGGAAGGGTAAATTCATATAACCCTCGACAAGTAACAAAAGCAGTTTTTGGTATGCTGGACTCCTCAAGACCAACTTGCAAGTATCCGCATTTCAGGTCTAGTGTACTGAATATGTGAGCACCATGCAAAGACTCCAAGATCTCCTGGATCTGAGGCATGGGGTAGGCATCCAAATGAGTCTTGGCATTTAACCCGCAATAATCAACACAAAAGTGAATTCCACCATCTTTCTTTGGTACCAGAACAACAGGGGAGGCCCAAGGTGAGATGGAAGGCTTTATGGTGTTCTTTTCCAGCCTGTCATTGATTTCCTGTTCAATGAACTTCTGCTTCTAAAGTGACACCCTATACGCTTTCTTTCTGATGGGTATATGTTCAATTGTAATAACCTGATGTTGGAGCCTGGATGTGAAACCCAGTACATTGGTACACACCTGTGGCCAATGAAGCAATAGGTCATGGAGTCTCTTTATCCAAAGTGTCTACATCAGCTCTGTCTCTCAATAGGTCAAGATGTTGTGGGGTTTGTTGAGAAACACCTGGCAATGGCTGGGCCATATACAGTTGCAGGGCATCTTGCAATGAGGTTGGGGTTTCACCAAATTGATAAACCTGAGAGATAGCCTCTGCATCTGGACTGTTGGAAGTTACCCCAACACTATGTAGGAAGTCAATGCCCAGAACCAAAGGAAAGGCTAGGTTTCTGTCATCCAGCATGTACAACTTCAGATTCAGCTCACAATCATGGACCTTTGATCCCATTCGGCAAAGCCTAAAGCACTCTGCACTGACCCATTTACCAAAGAAAATGTCTGTCCTCCCAAAGGCTTCCAGATCTCTCTAGGTGCCTTTAACTTCTCCCAAAGAGAATATCTTATGAGCGAATAAGTGCTCCCTGTGTCTACTAGTGCATATATTATTTGGGACTTGAGCCTGATAGGGAAAGCGATCGGCTGCCTTGGTTTACTTCTGTTGACAGGTTGTCCCTTAGTAGCAGACATATGGTATGCCAGAGTACATTTTTGCTTGTTGGGGGGAGGATGTCTCTTCTTCTGAGCCTCACCATTAGCATGTGCATAAAGGACATAAAGGACTTCATCTCAGACATATCTCTTTCAATGAGGGTTCCCACTCTCACTAAATCTGCCACAGTCTTTACTGTACCTCTCAAAAGGCTAGCCAGGCGAGGATTAGTTTTTCAGAATGGCTTGGACAATATCTCTTTCTGGCATATCTTGTTTCCACTGGAGGCAAAGAGCATGGTACTGGAAGACAACGTCGCTGAGGGTCTCTGTAGTCCCTGATGCCTTTCATGAAGTCTTCTTTCTACTTCTGCCTCATAATCATCCATTAGAAAGGATTTTAGAAATATAGCTTTGAACTGTGTCCAGAAGCTGATATTCCTTCTCTCCGCAGACCACCAGTCCTTAGCAGTTCCCTCCAGAGCAGATGTTAAGACTGCAAACAATTCAGCCTCACCCAGGGGGTGGACAGCTAAAAACTCTTCACACTTCTCCACAAAGGTGATGGGATCCATGTCCTTGTCTCTACCTCCATACTTGGGAAAATCAAGGCATATAGGAGGCTTAGAGTGAACAACAGTACATGTTTCCTGCTGATGTAGGGATGAAGGTAAACTGACTCTCTGTCTAGGCCTTGGCGGTGACTCAGAAACATCAACTCCAGCTGGATTCCTGTCCACGCTTGCAATGGAATGGCGGACTGGAAAAGCAGTAGCAGTAGAATGGTGGACAGGGACAATGGAAGGGGAGGCATGGTGGACAGGAAGGGCAGTGGATAGCAGGCTGTCAATCTTCTTGTCTCTGTGTTTGAGACAGTCCACTACTGATCGACCCAGGTCCTTTAATTTGAGCTCTACTACCGCCATAATGCGCTTAGTCTCTCCAATTTATAGCGCGTCCTCTCCTCCAAGGCTTGTTTTTTTCCGGTCAGATCCTGCAACCTCTGTTCTAAGTCTCCCAGTCTACTGTCGAGGCCATAAATGATGTGCATTTTTTCTTCCAGGGCTGCCAACCTCTGCTCCCATTCAGCACCAATTGCTGGAGAAGTCTGATTGTGCTGGTCATGTAAGAGGAGTTCAGGCAGAGGTGAAGGAATGTCTAGGTCATCCCCTTCACTGATGTCATCTTCCTCTTCCTCAGAGTTGAGATACAGACTACTAAGAGTCCTAATGATGTCAGTAAGAGGTTCCTGCCTTGTAACAAAAGGGCTAGGCCCATCCACTACCTCAGGCTGAGTAGCTGCCATGTTGGGTGGTAGTTGGAAAATACCTTTTTTTTATATCAGAAATGGGAAAATAAAAGAAGTCAAAGGCATTCCCCATACAAGCCACCAAATATATAACACTCTGCAGGACCCTTGTCCTACCAAGTTTATATGAGTATATGATCTCTACTGAAACTCTACTGAAATTATGGCCTGCTAACACAAACCCTAGCTTAGCTTTAGCATAAGTCCCAAACAAGCCTCAAAACAATGTTTGTATCTGGCACAAAGTAATAAAAAAAAAACATCCAACAATTCCTGAATGAAAAGGGAATGGAAGTTCCTCAAACAAAGGAAAGTTGAGCAGCAAGAACTTCTCCACAACAACAGAGGTTTGTTTGTTGGAGGCAACATGCCCCCAACTTCTTCTTTGCCACCTTTATATGTGACACTTGAACTAGCTCCCTCTAGAGGCCTGGGCATATTAAACTACATTGCCAAACATGTAATTCAACTACTGGAATAGAGGTAAATCTGTTACAAATTGATTTTAATAGATTTATTGTATCTATATTTTTTATAGGCAAATAAAACTAAACAGTTAGGTACTCACTGCATTAAAGAACAACTTAGTTACATGGAACTAACTCTGTCAACAAAGGTATTCATTCTAGGTCCCTGTGTACATTAATGAGGTTTTGAACAGGGTTCTTGTTCTAAATCAACCCTTATCTAACCTTCCAGATCTTAGTCTAATAGCAGTGAATGAAATTCATTTATTTAGTTTCATGCATTTGATATGATGTGCTAAAATAATAATGTTAATAATATATAAATATACTCTTATTCTTAATTACAATTAGTATAAATGCTATTACCAAGGCCTGTCTATCATCTGTTAGATGATAAACAGAACTGTCTCTGGCCTCCTTGGTCTTTAATTTGATCATATTTTGCATGGAATTTTGCTAAGACTTAACTAATGAACCAAAGAGGGACAAGATTGATTTGTATACAATGAAAAGAATCCTTTGAGACTACAAATCCACTATCAGATATGATGGGTAATATGTTATGGTTCTTGTGATAAATTACATCACAATATGTTTTTCTAAGGATATTGTGACTATTCTTAGTACTTCTAGATCACTGAACAACTGCATGTATCATAAAAAGACAAATGCTGATTACAAAGGTCCTGTCAACAACAAAAAACAGTGGATAGTAACTACACCTGGGCAGTATTACACCTACCTTTTATCTACACTCATCGTTCATGTTATCAGCTCCATTTACCATATAGATGCACTTTGAAGTTCCACTATTTCAAACTGTAGTCCATCTGTGTCTACACATCCATTTTTGCCCCTTTTTACCCTTTTCTTCAATGGTCAGGACCCCCAAAGGACCACCACAGAGCAAGTATCTCAGTACTGCAATGACACTGACAGGGTGGTGGTGGTGTGTGTGTGCGCTGAAACAAAGAAGTTATTGTCTCTGACTTTGCATCTGCAACTACAAAAGCTTTGTGAAAATGTCAAAGCAAACATCTAACATTACTTCAAAGCATCGAGCCATCACAGATAAGACATAAATGGATCATAAATATTTTTCATGCCCACCATGAAAGTATGCAATGATTTAGGTTTTTTAAGTGTGCCCTCTGATTTTAACTTAATGATGTCGTCTTCATTGGGCAAACATGCCTATGGTGAGCAGACACAACTTACTTTACAGTGAAGGGTGTCGGTGTGGTGGTTGTGTTTATGTGAATCCAGTGTTCTGGTTGGTGGCTATTGTTTTATATCACCATAGGGGCAAAAGTATTGGACTGTATGACTGCACAGGGGTCAGGAATATGCTATACCCTGACATTATGACTTTGTGGGACATTAGCATGTTCGGAAATTGTATTGATCAAGTTGGCCTACCAACTTTTACAAGTTCCACAGGAACTGCCCAAGGGAGGGGTGCTTCTGCTCTGTGTATGATAATCTTACCCACAAAAGGGAACAAGTGGTCTTGGACGGAATGTCTTCATGATAAGAGAAGCAAGTTTTTTGTGCCAAATCGGCTTAGAGCAGAGTTAGACCAGTATTAACTTTTTCACTACCCAAAAATGTATTTCTGCTACGCCTTTGGTGCATGTGCACCTGAAAAAATACAGTTAGAGTTTGGGATGGACTGGTATGCATTGTGTATCTCCTGGTCTGAAAACAAGTCTGACTCTGGCCATACAAGGTATCTAATAGAGTGGGCAATGAGTGTTTCACAGCTGCAAAAACTGCATAGTAAAAGTAGATGATTGGATGTCAACCCAATATTCCATTTTATTCTTTTACTATTATTGTATAATTATTTGTATTCATATATATATATATATTTTTTTTTTTTTTTCAATACACATATTGACTTATTTTTTAAATGTGCTAAACCAATGTCTGGTAAATTTTTGTTCATAAAAATGAAAATATAGTTATACACATTGTGTACTGTAAAAATGTCAGTACAAAAGTCTTGTGAAAACTATTGTGATGTTATTTATTTGTTATGTCACCCACCTTTAACTGTTTTCAAAATATGTCTCCACAGTCATTTTTAGAAGTACACATCTGGTGCAGGTAAAAGGGAGGATGCTGGAAGCTGCAAAAGGCTAAATGTGAAAACAGTCTGTGCTGTTGACAGAACATGTTTGCTCACCTGGAGAAAAACTGCTGTAGACTACAGCATATAACACTAACACTGTATCTGTAAATACTGTGTGCTTCAGGCAACAGGTTTATGTCTAGAGTGGATCTGTGCCCCACTGCTCTACTTGAACTGTTACACTGGCCTCACTAATATGTTATTAACTTGAATTATTTGCAAAAAAATAATCATGCTTTTGTTGTCCCTTATATGACCAGGGCCCACCAGCAAGCCCAAAGTTTTATTATACACATATATAACTTAAGAATAGCTCAATCAGTTTGCACTGAAACCTAAGGTACTAGATTTCTTGCATTTAATTTTTTCCCCCTGAAGTTCATCTGTGAAATTTATGTGGGTTTATTTATAGCACTGTGCAAAAGTCAGAGATTGGCCTTTCATTTACTCGATTTACAGTCAAAATGCCCAATAAGTACAAGTTTCATTTTTCAGTGTCTGTAAAAAAACAGAAAACATATATTTAGCAAAAAATGACACAAAAGCCTTCAACTTGAAATATAATATAAAATCTATAAGCATTAAATTTGTCCACTCTTTGCTTTTGTGTGCCTACTGGCACTTCAACTCTTTCGATCTTAAAGGTGCAGTGTCTAAGATCTAGTCGCAGATTGCAACCAACTGAATCCCCCTATCTCACACTTCTCTTTCTGAGGGTGAATAGAATCTACAGGGGTCATCAGGTTTTCAGTCCTGATTCTGTCCTGTTTTGCTTCTTCATGTTTTTGCTTCTTTGACAACAAGGATTCACCTCCTCTTGCTTTTTCTTGTAAATAATAAGTATGATACTCCACTTGTCACAACACAAAATGATTCGCCGTTGCCAGCAACCACTTCAATGTAAAACATGAAAGACACTCTCTAGAGTTGGGTTTGGTTTGGCCGATGTAGCTATGAAAGGCTCATTCTAAGTTAAAGAAAACACAACAATTTGTAGTTACAAGTGATTATACACTAATTAAAACATGGTTTTGTACACTATATTCCATTTCTACTAAAAGACCCCCCCCTAAAATCTTACACTCTGTACCTTTAAAACCAGACATTTTCAGCTGAGTCATTACAAAAAAAGCTTTCCAAAAGAGTCGTTGACAATGTTCCATCCATCCATCCATGCATTTTCTAAGCCGCTTCTCCGTCAGGGTCGCGGGGGGGAGCTGGAGCCTATCCCAGCAGTCTTCGGGCGGAAGGCAGGATACACCCTGGACAGGTCGCCAGTCCATCGCAGGGCAGACACACAGACACAGACAGTCACTCACACACTCACACCTAGGGACAATTTAGCACACCCAATTGGCCTGACTGCATGTCTTTGGACTGTGGGAGGAAACCGGAGAACCCGGAGGAAACCCACGCAGACACGGGGAGAACATGCACACAGAGAGGACCCCGGTCACCCGGTTGGGGAATCGAACCCAGGCCCTCCTTGCTGTGAGGCGACAGCGCTACCCACCACGCCACCGTGCCGCCCTGACAATGTTCCCTCATAAAAAATATATTCTACATCTTTTTTGCCTCTTAGTTTCTGGATTTTTAACAGTACATGTCAAAGATGTAAATGTTTACCTACAGTTGTATGCAAAAGTATGGATGAATGGTCAAATGACATTTTGTCAGTTTTGTGATATCAAGTTCTTCTACAGAGAACACACTTCTGCCCATTTTAATACACAATCACTGTTTAACGAATTTGAAAAAAACAATTAAACTGTAATTATGCAAACAATATGGAACATTTTACATTTAATGTTTTCTTTTTTCCAAAATGTTGATCTCAGCAAATAAACAGAATTTGTGCACTAAAATTTACAGAAACATGCTATGTTGAAGTTTGTTCCCTGTAGAAGTTGTAGACGGATGTTTGCTTAGAAAATCAACAAAACTTCATTTGACTGAGGCTGGGCCAAACTTTTGCATACGACTACAACAATACACTACATCAAACTCTTATTTCAGAAAAAATGTGATTTGGGCCTTTTAGTTCAGAATACTGAGCCACATGTCCTCCTCGTTCTTTTACAATAACTGTTTGCCACACCTATATCACAGTGTCCTTAGAGGAAGAAGGAGATTTAGAGAGATTATTTCACAAGACAGTAAAGTGGAACATTTTTTAATGTACTGTCTGTATAGTAATTGCTTGCTGTCCTTAAGACACCCATAATACCACAGCAGTGGAAAATACCCTCATTTAACAGGGCTATAGACAGTGAACTGGCTAAGGGTCGACAGTGGGAAATGAGAATGAATGGCTTTTTCCTCCTGCTTTGCACGCTTCAGCAGAGCTCCAAATGGGGTCACGAGGTGCTTCCTATGGTGATTGCAAATCAGCTGCCCATGGTTGTAAAAATAAAAACTCATGTTTTAATTGCATATCTTAAGAAATGAAATAGCAGCCATTTAATACAGTAACTCATCTGTAAATGAATAAACATCATCAAAATCTACCACAGACTGTAGTCAGTTAAGACATGAAAGTATAGAGTCACAGAGGCAGTACTGGAGGCTGAAGAAAAAAACAAGAAGGAAAAGCGTCTCCCTTTCCTTCTATACGTTAGCTTCTCAAGGGCAGCAGAAACGGGGAATACCCTTCTGAATACATTCAGATTTACTGACGCACAGAGATGGACTTGGGGTGTGTCTAGTGAGACGAGAAAGAGCATTCCACAAATACACCAGTTTCCGTAAATGAAAAAAGAGAAGATTTTATTTGTGACACCGAGTTTGACATCAGAAAAAGAGGCTCCTTCTAATTACCTCAATTTTACTGCTACCTGCATTAGGACTGAACATACATTATTCATTTAAAAATGTAAATCATTAAAATGTCCTTACTGTTCTCATGCCATCAGCGTGGTTCTAATATTTTGTGCAGTATGGATTTGCTATTTCAATGCTAAACTCTGTTGCTTTCAATCCTATTACTCATCTAAGACATTGTCAGGGGAAAAAATAAATATTGTTTTTGAAATCAAATGTGTGTCTTCTTAGATTCAATGAAACCTCCTACGCTGAAGTGTTAAATGGAACCCCGATCGTGGAATCACGTGATGCTAACTATATACCTAGATCACCACACGCTCGCCTCAAACAGTGTTTAGTTGGTAAATAACCTCAGATAGACCTGCTTATGTTATTTCTGAAACTGTGTAAGTTGCTGTTCTATCAAAATGGACAGAAAGTACGGGTGCATTTCGCCATGTGACTTAGCGAGTTAGTTAAGTGATTTAGCCTCATCGCTCCAATGCAAAACTAACAATCCAAGCTTCACCCTCCAAACATGTCTTGGCTACATTTAGGACGAATGAGATTTTTGACCAAACTGTTTCTTTACAGAAAACAATAGCTGGAATGTGGCTTTTTCCTCTGTATTCTCACTCCACACCTGACAGTCCGCAGGAGCAATTAGCCTGGTAAACGATATCTCTGAACATCTGGTCCATTACGGTTCCCTAATTAGCACTGTTGGAACTGTTTGTTTTTAGAACAGCGCTACAAAATCATGAAGGTCTCTGTAGAACAATTACCATCATGTATTTTGACAAACATTGCAGTCATATACGTCCTCATTTGTTTTCATATTTCTGCTTTTATTCACATTATTAAAGAAGTCTGAAGATCATCTTGGAGTCACACGGAGACAGAGAACCTTGAATCTCCCCCTCCCACTCCATTTCTGTTAAATATATCTTCGTTGTATATTAACCTTCTTGAGTGACTGATATGTGGCAACAGTAAGTGTTTGTTATCTTGCCTTTCTTTTGCTGGTGGAAAGACCCTTCCCCATGTTCTAAGGACAGCCTAAAGGAAGGAAATGGGAACAAAGTCATTCTTTCCATTCTGGACCCCAGGCATGGAATGAGAAGAGGCCATTGTTTGTTAAGCACAAGGGAGGTGGCTGTGAGTGAGTGTGGCAGTGAGGGGGCTCAGAGGGAGAAAAGCAAAGACATTTAGGCTCCCGTTTACACAAAGCGCCCTCACAAGAAGACCAGCGGAGGGACACTTTGCATCAACGCCTGACTCTTCATGAAACTGTTTCTATGGTGACTCTGTCAAGACATGTCTCTGACATCACCCAAAGGATGCCTCGGTTTTAAACATGACTTTGGTAGAATTTTTTTTTCATTTTAGTTTTAGAAATCCTGAAAAATTCATGCTTTTTTCACTCAGGAATCACAGGACATAAAACTAAATTGGACTTATAATTCACAAGGGTTGTCACTAGCATATATTAGTGACGAAGTACTCTGGGCTTAGAGTGTCTCAGAGACAAGGCCATTTCCAAACATTTGAGGGGCCTCAGCAACATCCCGCTTGGGAGGCAGCCACCCACACACCAACCCACACACCCTCCCACACACCTACACACACACACATTTTCTAAGCCGCTTCTCCGTCAGGGTCGTGGAGGGGTAGGCAGCCACCCACCCCAATCAATTCTTCATTTATTTTATTTAGGAAAAAGTGTAATACTGCTGAGGCATAGACGATATAAAAGTGAATAGGTTTTAACTTAAAAAGAAAATGAATAGGCAATACTCGGAGAAAGCGTGTGCTAGCCTTTGTGATGGGGAGCGTACTTCCTATAGCGGGTGGAATGGCTAAGACCCTATAGGGGAGAAAAGTTGGGTCTAAATTACTGAAAGTCAGAGATCACGATTCATTCACTTCATTTCCTGTGAAAATGACCATTGAGCCGATAAATTACACAGAAGCCACAGCAACTAAATATGATGTCTTTTTTCAGTATTTAGTGTGTCTGCTATTTACCTTTATTACAGCTTTTATGCCATCCTTGAGACTTGCTTACAGTTTTTAAGGGAAATCTGAAGGGATATGTTTTCAGTCTTAGAGGTTTTCTGCATTTTCTGCTTCTTTTCGATCCAATAAATCCAAACACTTTCAGTGGTATGGATAATGGGGTTGTCAGCCGATTGTTCTGAGAACATCAGCAGCTTGTTTGTTTGATTTTAAAATGTTCCTCTTTTCAGTCTATTTTCATTTTTCAGTAATGATGTCTTGACAGCTAAATATCCTTACAGACTCATAGTGTTGAGCTGTCCTCTCACAGTGGGAGGATGGAGAGAAACACCTGTGATGTTTTTGGGTCTGAAGCCAGAGTGGAGCTTCATTTTCTCCTCTCTCTCAAAGATGAAAACTAACTGGAAATAAAATAAACAAAAAGAAGGACGGTCTGCATCCAAAATCCACGTTTCTACATTGTAAGAGAGACCAGTTAGAGAACTGACCTATACATTATCATCATGCATGCTGCTAATATTGTCAGTTCACTGAGAATCTACATTTTATCTGAGTAATACCTTTTCAACTGCATAATCGATACAGATCGGGTTCTAGACTCTCATGTGTTCCACAACTAAGCAGCATTTCCTTTCTGTAGGGCATGAGCAGATGAACTGCGGGCACTACGATTAAAGAAATATCCCTGGGAAGGAAAAATGTTCACAGACCAAGAATATCAGCCTGAGGGACTATCAGTTTCAACAAATCAATATTTTCTTTACTCTTTCTGGCTCCGTCCATATCAGGCTTTTCAAGTGCGCACATGTTGGACTTCGCCTGAACCCGTGGGCTGCTGTGGTATGTGAGGTCACAGCTTGGGTTGAGACTAGACTACACCAGTGGCTTCTTATGTTGAGAGTTTGTGTTTTCCCATAGAAGCTTCTGGATAACTGATCTCCCCCCAACAGTTTCATTTGTCTCTCTTTTTTTACTCCATATTAAGAGCTGTCCTCACACTGTATTTGGCACACTGACAAAGCCAACACAGCTTTACTGGAGAACCTAGAGCGAGCAGCGGTGAGATCTCACAATCTCCTGCAGACTAATGACTAAACAAATGTGCTTGTTGCTAAAATGCATCATCTTAAATATACACTACAGATTGTTGATCAGCAGGAAGTCAGAGGTTAAGAATATTTACAGAGCAAAGGACAAAAATGTCATTTTCAACAAAAGTGTATAAACTACACATGTAAATCAAGTCAGTAGGCTCAAATGATGTGTGGCCTCTGTTGCTTTTATTAAATTTACACAACCATTTAAGTTCAAAATATTAGTTTTGCTGTATGATTCCACATCCTTACTAAACAGTTTCAAGAACATCAGCAAATCAGCAATATGGAAACTGACCAGCACCTCGTTGCATAGATGGATGAAGTCAAACTGAAACAAATGGTTGCATAAACAGTGCACACACACACACACACATATTTTCTAAGCTGCTGCTCCCTCAAGGTCGCGGGAAACAGTGAAAATTTTTTATAAAAATCTGCATTATGGGGATCCCTGAATGGCACAACTTTAGCATTTAAGCATTGACCCTATGGGTTGAAAGAGTGCAAGTTTGGTACCAGTCCAAAAAAGCCCTCAGAATGTCATTGAATCATGTGAATTACGAGGTCGTTAAATATCTGGATGTAAACAAAGTTATTGTTATTTTAGCTGTCTACTACAGCATATAGAAATTAAATGATGAACATGGGCTCAAAGTGCTGACTTTCAGCTTTGAACAAGGTCTTATAGAAGATGAAGATCAATTTGTAGCAGAATGATGGGAAAAGAAGACTACAGAGAGGGAAAGGAGCTGATCATTTCTCCAAAGCATACCACCTTATCTGTCAAGCATGGTGGTGGTAGTGTTGTGAAGTGGGCATGTATGGCTGCTGGTGCAACTGATTTCTTTGTATTTAATGGTGATGTGACTGCTGACAAAATCAGTAAAAGGAAATCTGAAGTGCACAGGGCTATATTAGGTAATCAGATTTGGCCAAATGCTTCAAAACTCATTGGATAATGCGAATGAATCGAGGCACACTGCAAAAGCAACCCAAGGCTTTTTAAGGCAAAGAAATATAGTGTTACACACTGGCCAGGTCATTCACTTGTTGTGAAACTAATTGAGCATTTATTTCACTTAGTGAAAGCAAAACTGAAGGTAAAACAAGCATCTCCAGGGAAGAAAGCTGGTGTTGGTGATGTCTATGGGTTCCAAACTTTAGGCACTCATTTACTGCAAAGAATTTTCAAACAAGATTTAAAATTTTATAATTTTATAATTGTTAGTAAGTAAAATTGCATTTGAGCTCCTAAAAATAGGAGGAGAGGGGACTATTAAAATTGTAATGTATTTAAAAATGTATTTTTGTTTTCAATACGTACAGGAGACACAGATTATTTACTTTCAGACCCCATGGTGTAGCGATAACATTAAATAGACAGTAAACAGGAAAAGTGTGAATTTAAATAGACACTAAAACAACACTAAACGCTAATTGTAAAAATAAACACTAGTTGTAGAAAAATAGAATAATAAAAAAATATATATAAATATAAGAAGGTCCTGAAATTAACACTAAAGTGTTTTTCATTGTTGGTGTCCAAATATTATTAGATCTGACACATGCTACATGCTACAAGCAAGCTAATATTTCTTTGCACCAAAATGACGTATGGAAGTGAATTTATTATTAAACTTATACAATATTATGTAACACCAACAACTCAAAACTTAGGCTGTTATTGCCGAAGCAACTTCTGTACTACATTTGGCAAAGTTTGGTGGTTTGCATTGTAAGGCATGATGCCAGCTCAATGTGTAGCATTTTGGCTTGAATGGAACAATGTTGTATTTTGACTCTTTAATGACCCAGAAGATCTGGCGACATTTGGGGAAAATTGTCCACATTCCAAAGCATATTGGGTGTGAAACATTATTGTTCACATGATGGCAGAGATTTTTTTTTTAAAAGACCATTCATTTTTTCCAGTCCCTATTATGGCTCTGACTACAGCATGATGACACATCTTCAGAAGTCTTTTCAGAGCAATGTGGGACACTGTTAGCTGACGTAATAGTTTTGGCAGTTAATGCTTTCCTCCAAGTTCAACTGTCCAGTGATATTGTGCTGCTAACTTCACGTGTCTCGGAGGAGGCATATGCTAGACTTCACCTTGTGTGTGTAAAAAACCCATAACTATCTCAAAGGAATAAAAGAATTCTCAAAACAAATTTTTCCTTATAAAGGCATGTGTTACTATTACTGGTGCTCCCGAGTTTCATACCTTGATTTTTTCCCTAAAGCACTGACGAGAAACCTAAGCCTTCATGCTCCTCATTTGTGAACTTCAGCTCAAAAGTTTTTCAGTGAAGTTTAGGTCAGTAGACTGGAATGATCAAAAAACTGGCTCCATGAGTCATTTAAGCAAGAACTTTATCTTACTGAAATATCTGATCGCCTACTTTCAGCTTTCCAATAGAGATATTTTTGCCCTTCGTCCATGTTACCAGTAGAGTTAGTAACTTAGGCAGGTTTCCTGGCCTTTAGAAGCAAAGACATATCACATGTTCAATATCATACTTACAAATGTGAAGGATTAGGACATGACTGCAGACTAAAGGTCATCAATCGATCTGTACCAAGGCTGGAATGTGATAGAATACAAATACTCATGTATTCAGAATACAGCAATGTAGTATCTGCATTCAGTCCAAGTTATCATTTTGAAAAGGCATAAGTCAAAATGCCATTATTTTTTGATTTTCACAGAGAATACTTTAGAATATGAAATAAAAAAAACATACAATCTGTCAGAGAAACACCATCCATGCTTGTTAATTAACCTTTTTCAAATCAGTGCACAGCCTATAGCAAACACATTCATTACACTGACTTCAAAGTGGAACTAAACACTGCTTCTCTTCAAACACTGAAGTTTCTGTTGAAGCCTGAGTAGACTGATCAATCAATGTGATCAGTTATTAATTTCAGTGTTACTGAGCTCTGCTAAAGCCTGAGTAGACTGATAAATCAATGTGACGATCAGTTATTAATGTCAGTGTTACTGAGCTCTGCTAAAGCCTGAGTAGACTGATAAATCAATGTGACGATCAGTTATTAATGTCAGTGTTACTGAGCTCTGCTAAAGCCTGAGTAGACTGATAAATCAATGTGATGATCAGTTATTAATCTCAGTGTTACTGAGCTCTGCTAAAGCCTGACTAGACTGATAAATCAATGTGATCGGTTATTAATCTCAGCATTACTGAGCTCTGCTAAAGCCTGAGTAGACTGATAAATCAATGTGATCAGTTATTAATCTCAGTGTTACTGAGCTCTGCTAAAGCCTGACTAGACTGATAAATCAATGTGATCAGTTATTAATCTCAGTGTTACTGAGCTCTGCTAAAGCCTGAGTAGACTGATAAATCAATTTGATGATCAGTTATTAATCTCAGTGTTACTAAGCTCTGCTAAAGCCTGAGTAGGCTGATAAATCAATGTGATGATCAGTTATTAATCTCAGCGTTACTGAGCTCTGCTAAAGCCTGAGTAGACTGATAAATCAATGTGACGATCAGTTATTAATCTCAGCGTTACTGAGCTCTGCTAAAGCCTGACTAGACTGATAAATCAATGTGATCAGTTATTAATCTCAGCGTTACTGAGCTCTGCTAAAGCCTGAGTAGACTGATAAATCAATGTGATCAGTTATTAATCTCAGTGTTACTGAGCTCTGCTAAAGCCTGAGTAGACTGATAAATCAATGTGACGATCAGTTATTAATCTCAGTGTTACTGAGCTCTGCTAAAGCCTGAGTAGACTGATAAATCAATGTGATGATCAGTTATTAATCTCAGTGTTACTGAGCTCTGCTAAAGCCTGAGTAGACTGATAAATCAATGTGATCAGTTATTAATCTCAGTGTTACTGAGCTCTGCTAAAGCCTGAGTAGACTGATAAATCAATGTGACGATCAGTTATTAATCTCAGTGTTACTGAGCTCTGCTAAAGCCTGAGTAGACTGATAAATCAATGTGATCAGTTATTAATCTCAGTGTTACTGAGCTCTGCTAAAGCCTGAGTAGACTGATAAATCAATGTGATCAGTTATTAATCTCAGTGTTACTGAGCTCTGCTAAAGCCTGAGTAGACTGATAAATCAATGTGATGATCAGTTATTAATCTCAGCGTTACTGAGCTCTGCTAAAGCCTGAGTAGACTGATAAATCAATGTGATGATCAGTTATTAATCTCAGCGTTACTGAGCTCTGCTAAAGCTTGAGTAGACTGATAAATCAATTTGATGATCAGTTATTAATCTCAGTGTTACTAAGCTCTGCTAAAGCCTGACTAGACTGATAAATTAATTTGATGATCAGTTATTAATCTCAGTGTTACTGAGCTCTGCTAAAGCCTGAGTAGACTGATAAATCAATTTGATGATCAGTTATTAATCTCAGTGTTACTAAACTCTGCTAAAGCCTGACTAGACTGATAAATCAATGTGATCAGGTATTAATCTCAGTGTTATTGAGCTCTGCTAAAGCCTGAGTAGACTGATAAATCAATGTGATCAGTTATTAATCTCAGTGTTACTGAGCTCTGCTAAAGCCTGAGTAGACTGATAAATCAATGTGATCGGTTATTATTCTCAGTGTTACTGAGCTCTGCTAAAGCCTGAGTAGACTGATAAATCAATGTGATCAGTTATTAATCTCAGTGTTACTGAGCTCTGCTAAAGCCTGAGTAGACTGATAAATCAATGTGATCAGTTATTAATCTCAGCGTTACTGAGCTCTGCTAAAGCCTGAGTAGACTGATAAATCAATGTGATCGGTTATTAATCTCAGCGTTACTGAGCTCTGCTAAAGCCTGACTAGACTGATAAATCAATGTGATCGGTTATTAATCTCAGCGTTACTGAGCTCTGCTAAAGCCTGAGTAGACTGATAAATCAATGTGATCGGTTATTAATCTCAGCGTTACTGAGCTCTGCTAAAGCCTGAGTAGACTGATAAATCAATGTGATGATCAGTTATTAATCTCAGTGTTACTGAGCTCTGCTAAAGCCTGAGTAGACTGATAAATCAATGTGATCAGTTATTAATCTCAGCGTTACTGAGCTCTGCTAAAGCCTGAGTAGACTGATAAATCAATGTGATGATCAGTTATTAATCTCAGCGTTACTGAGCTCTGCTAAAGCCTGAGTAGACTGATAAATCAATGTGATCAGTTATTACTCTCAGTGTTACTGAGCTCTGCTAAAGCCTGAGTAGACTGATAAATCAATGTGATCAGTTATTAATCTCAGTGTTACTGAGCTCTGCTAAAGCCTGAGTAGACTGATAAATCAATGTGATCAGTTATTAATCTCAGTGTTACTGAGCTCTGCTAAAGCCTGAGTAGACTGATAAATCAATGTGATCGGTTATTATTCTCAGTGTTACTGAGCTCTGCTAAAGCCTGAGTAGACTGATAAATCAATGTGATCAGTTATTAATCTCAGTGTTACTGAGCTCTGCTAAAGCCTGAGTAGACTGATAAATCAATGTGATCAGTTATTAATCTCAGTGATACTGAGCTCTACTAAAGCCTGAGTAGACTGATAAATCAATGTGATCAGTTATTAATCTCAGTGATACTGAGCTCTACTAAAGCCTGAGTAGACTGATAAATTAATGTGATCAGTTATTAATCTCAGCATTACTGAGCTCTGCTAAAGCCTGAGTAGACTGACAAATCAATGTGATCAGTTATTAATCTCAGTGATACTGAGCTCTGCTAAAGCCTGAGTAGACTGACAAATCAATGTGATCAGTTATTAATCTCAGTGATACTGAGCTCTGCTAAAGCCTGAGTAGACTGATAAATCAATGTGATCAGTTATTAATCTCAGTGATACTGAGCTCTGCTAAAGCCTGACTAGACTGATAAATCAATGTGATCGGTTATTAATCTCAGCGTTACTGAGCTCTGCTAAAGCCTGAGTAGACTGATAAATCAATGTGATCGGTTATTAATCTCAGTGTTACTGAGCTCTGCTAAAGCCTGACTAGACTGATAAATCAATGTGATCAAAACTTCAAAGTTTAACAAGGTTTAGTAACCTCACATATTTTGACTTTTGCAAGCATTATTCTTAATCTTTTTTCACTCTGCCAGAAAACAATGAATCTGTATGAGAAACAAACGTTAGATACATCATGAAACATATGAGGAAATGTCTATCAAGAGTTTTACATTTTAGTGTTTATCATCAAGAGTAAAACATTTATTTTTATAGTCCTATTACTCATACAAAGTGACATGACTCCTTAAGTGTTTCCTTGTCAACTGGGCTTCGCACACATTTCCTTTAACCACAGTCAGTCAGGAGCTAATCATTGAACTCTTTAACCTTCTTTCTAAAAACACCACACAGCTCCTGTTTATTTGGACTAAAAACTTGTAACCATGCCAGCAATTTGTGGCTACGACTGGACACCCCTGTTAAGTTTATAGATCAAAGAAGAGCTCTTTTTTAAAGTGTAAAGAAGTAGGAAGAACCCATAAACTGGTATAGAACCTGCACATTAAAAGGTTCTCCAAACACAAATTTTTTGGTTCTTTAGGGAATCAAATGTGTTTCTTTTATGGCAGAAGTGCTCGATCCTAGTTTTGGAGAGTTCAGATCCAGCACTCCTGCCTCTAATATATAAATACTCCTGATGGCCTTCATTACCTGGATCAGGTGTATTAGATTAGGGGTGGAGTTAAACTAATGGAGTTAAACCTTAAACTCTATTAAGGTTGTAGATCTCCAGAACCTGGACTGAGCACCCCTGATCTATGGCATCACTCAAAGAACCTTTTTTCTCAGTGATATTGAGGTCTTTGTAAGCGATATTGAGGTGACTTCAACCCAGCTATAATTTTTTTTGCTATGAAAATGTTCTGAGAGTATTACGCATGTGTTCTATTAATGTTTCCAGCATGGGAATGTGAAACATCCCTGAAAACATCATCATGTACCATAATCAGTGGCCCTGACAGCGTCCTTAAAACATTGTCCAAATGTTGCAGTTAAAACAATATGTCTTAGTTAACATGTAACCTTATAGGAACATTATTTGAAATGCTAAACAACCTAAATGTTCTTTGAACATTAGATTAAAAGGCTTTCTTTACACATTATTAGAACTTGTAGGTAACGTTAGCCAAAGTTAAAGTTCCCTGCTCACTGGGAAATATCCCAGTTTCTTTAAAAGTCTTTAAAATGAAATTTCTTTAAAGAAAATAACGTTATTAGAAAACAAATATACACACGTTTCTCCTTTACATCTATTGTTAATAATCATGTTTTAAGCACTTTGAATGACAGCAGAGTATGAAATGTGCTATATAGATAAACTTGCCCTGACTTTACAAAAAAGTTGATCAGCCAGGCTGGGTTTACTGTCTGAGGTTTGCCTCTTTAATCTTGTTCTGGTACTACATGGCTAATTTAACCTGAGTTATGAAAAAATTAAAGGTTGGGAGGAGGACCATGCCTGAAGCTCCTCCACCTGCCAGTCTGACATACTAAACATGTCCATCTCTACCTTCTCTTTCTTGTGACAAGGTTACCATGTATGCTCAGGAGGTCCTTCTTTGTATCTCAAGCAGAAGCCACCCAGAACTCCAGTTGTCAGACTTCCTATATTTCAGTCATATTTTGAAGGCCTGGGCTGAACTAGCATCTAGTCTTTATGTAACCAAATGTGCCAAGTTTTTGTGTGGCATGTTGTTAGCCTGTTAGCTCTAGAAGCAAACTTTGGATACCAAAAATGTTTTGGGAAACTGTAAATTTGATTTTTTCAGCTAACTATTCCTTTAAAAGTACAATTTACAATGTTTTATTGTGACCGGTAACAGATTTTAGAGGGTTTATAAGGGTGTAAATACACACACACACACACACACACACACACACACACACACACACACACACACACACTGGCTTTGTGTGATTGAGAGCAGAGATCTGGTCTCTCAGGCTTTGTTTAACAGTGAAAATCTCAGATCAGTGGAGTTTATTTATTGTCCCAAGAGCCTCAGAGCTGAGAGTTTGTGTTTGGCTTTAGACCAAGGTTAAAGATTGCATGCCCTGTCAGCTCTGAAAAAACGTCAAACATGGAAACAATTGTGTTCCGTCCTGTCAGATTTGGGGGGGTGTGTGAGAGACCAAGAGAAAACATCACTAGGTCCGAATAATCCTTTGTAACTGTGGTAAAAAATAGACCAGACATAGCAATCTACTGGTGAAGAGTAACATTTGCCTAACGTTCCATAAGTGCGCATTTTTCTTGTTACTAATTTGCATGTGTTTCTCTCCAAGGGTGATTTTTTTTCCACTGCTAACTTTTAGTACTGAATTCTTTGGCACCAGTAAACTGTGAATGTGCTTCTGCATTGGCCGTGAGTCCAGCAGTGAAGACTCCAGCTTTATGGTGTTTGGTACCTGATCAAGATCGGTACACAAGGGTGTTCTTCTGTGTTTGGTAACACTTACAGCTGAAGCCAATGACATTTTGACAAATTCACAATTTAAGAAATTCATTTGGGCAGGTGAAGATAAGGTCATACTGTTACACTAGAATGATATTTTCATGTGACAATGGCTATTTTTAGATGGATTTCTGTGTTTGAGATGGTGTCATAAGCCAGATAAGAAGACATGCTACATTCCTCAAAAACTTTCAAAAAGAGTTCTTTGGAGCTTATATCTTATAGAAGAACCTCTTCTTTCTGGTTTCGTAAAACACTTTCAGTGGATGGTACTTTAAAAAACATTTTTGTAAATGAGATGTGAGTGTAAAGAACCTCCATATAATATAAGTTATGATCGCCTGTAACACAATGACAAATTAGCTCATGTTTCCCATCGTGCTCACCATTAATCATAATTTTCTCATAACTGCCGATGGGGGCCCCTAGTGGCTCGGACCCCTGAATATGCATCCATGAGACCCATTTGATGACCCCGGCCTGCTTTGTGTAGCATTTGATAAAGACATTGATATTAGATGTTTGTTGTGACAGTCTCCTAGCCTAAAACAGTCAGGGATGTTTTCATCCAGTATCCCATTATTTAATGTGCAATTATTTGATATGTGTGTGTATTTAATGTATATATTTTTTTAAATTATCATCATTGAGCTCCATTTCAGCTGGACTGCCTCACTATCCTCACTGAGCCACATCATCATCTCTGCATCATCAATTCATCGAAACAGCGCACTTTCAGCTCTCTGATACCCGCCTCTTCAGAATCAGACAGGATGAGACAGTTAATAGCATAGAAAGACAAACACACACTATTAAATACACACATATCAAATAATGAATAAATATTGTCTTTTGTCATCCCTGAGACGGACAGGATATGTTCAATGTCAGTCAGGTTGATTTAAATCAGCCAGTCGCCTTAAAGGACCTAGACTAGAGATAAGAGATTTAGATTCACACAGTCCTCGTATTAACAGCACATTGTTACTCACAGAATGTCAAATAAGTAAATATTGACAAATACTAACAAAATGTATCAAAAACTACCACAGTGCTCAAAATTCCATAGGAATGCATTTTATGAAGATTTAGGAAGTGATAAAAATGACCTGTGACCAAGAAATATGGAAATGACATTAGTTTTTTTGTTGTTTGAGTTATACATGGAATATCAAATAATTAAATATTTTTATTGATAAAATAATCAGGAAAATTAGTGAAAGCACCACTGCCCTGCACATCTCAGAGCTGCTCCCAACACATCTGATGCAATTAGTTAACTAATGAAAAAGCCCTTCCTGAGCTCAACCAGAACCACTGGCATAGCCTATATTTATCTACAGTGTGTAACTGGAATTCTGTGGCTCATTTGTTGGCTTGTGGTTGATATTTTGGTACAGTGTTTAATTCTGAAGGATGATCAATTAGATTGGAGAGGAATCTCATCAGACAGAAGCTTCAAAAGCAGTGAGAAGTGCTGGAGAAGTGCTCATTTCCCAATGTTTCCCATTTTCCCTGCTCTAACACATCCACTTCAACTCAGAAAGGGTTTGTTATTTAGTTGCTTAGTTGTGTTAAAACAGGAAAAACACCCAAGGGATACTGGTGCGCAGTCATGTTCGAACAGGAAGCGGCCATTCCCAAACTGTTCCCCCAAAGTTGGGAGCATGAAATGGTCCAAAATCTTTTGGTCTGCTGAAGCATTAAGAGTTCATTTCACTGGAACTAAAGGGCCGAGCGCAACTCCTGAAAAACAACCCCACACCATAAAACCCCCCTCTACCAAACTTTACACTTGGCACAATGCAATCAGACAAGCACTGTTCTCCTGGCAACCGCCAAACCCAGACTTGTCCATCGGATTGCCAGACAGAGAAGCGTGATTCATCTTTCCAGAGAACACGTCTCCACTGCTCTAGAGACCAGTGACGGGGCTTTACACCACTGCCTTCCACGCTTTGCATTGCGCTTAGTGATGTAAGGCTTGGATGCAGCTGCTCAGTCATGGAAACCCATTCCATGAAGCTCTTTGTTCTTTAGCTAATCTGAAGGTCACATGAAGTTTGGAGATCTGTAGCAATTGACTCTGTGCACTATACCCCTCAGCATCCACTGACCCCACTCTGTCATTTTACCTGGCCGAACACTTCGTTGCTGTCATTCCCGAACACTTCCACTTTGTTATAATCCCGCTGACAGTTGACTGTGGAATATTTACTATTGAGGAAATTTCACGACTGGACTCTGAAGCAGTCTTCAGGCCTAGGGGCTTGGCTTTATACACCTGTGGCCATGAAAGTGACTGGAACACCTGAATTCAATGATTTGAGTGGGTGAGTGAATTCTTTCGCAAATATAGTGTATGATTGTATGTGAAGTGCCTAAAACCCATGTTCACAAGTAAACGTCACATAATGTGAATAATATGTGATCATGTTGGATGTTATGCATCAAATGTGATTACAGAGACGTCTATTTAAATTATACACATTCAAAACATAAATAATAAATGAAGGTGCAAAATACAATTTGTAATGTTCACAAATGCTATTCAAGCGATAGTGGTATGATTTTTCTGAAAGTAACACTCCCATTGTAAAAAAAAAAAAAAAAAAGTGGCCCCAGAATTTTTTAGCATCCTTTACAGAAAATGGGCAAAAGGACATGAAAACATATCTTTGCTGTTTATCAGCTTGATCTGCCACAATTTTCTAAAAAATCTTAATCCAAACAGAAAACTATGACTTAGACTTTATTATCATTCAAATTTACACCGTACAGTGCGCATTAGAATGGAATTACGGAGATAATGGGATCGGAGAGAAAAGAGAAAAAAAAAGTAATACAATGTAGTGCAAAGTGTAGCACATATGTAAACATATGCATATCAACAGATAAATACATTTTAAATAAGTATATACACAAGAGAGTGCATTGTACGGGAGCTCCCAGGTGTGGAGTAATCGAAAAAGAATTGGAGCAGTATTTTATTCAGAGTTCAGCCGTCTTATGGCATGTGCGACGAATAAAATATATTCTTCTCCATAAACATCACAATTAATCAAATTCAATAAATTAAAAAAGCAAATTTTCTTGTTCATTGTTTACCTTTTTAAAACTATCAAGTCTTAAGGCACAGGTGCTCAACAATTACTTCCTATTTAAATAGGAAGGGCAGTCGTGGGCTGGAGGTTAGGGAACCAGCCTTGTGACCGGAAGGTTCGATCCCCAGAGCCGACAGCACATGACTGAGGTGTCCTTGAGAAAGACACCTAACCCCCAACTGCTCCCCCAGGTGCTGCGGATTGGGCTGCCCACCGCTCCAAGCAAGTGTGCTCACTGCCCCCTAGTGTGTGTGTGTTTACTAGTGTGTATGTGGTGTTTCACTTCACGGATGGGTTAAATGTGGAGGTGAAATTTCCCCGTTGTGGGACTAATAAGGGTCACTTAATAATAATTCATAATAAGGTAGGACCTAGAACAGTCCAGACACTTTTAGTCACAAAACAAACACTGGAAAACAACAACAGCAAAACAAAAAAAACACAACAAATAAAAAGGGATTTTTTTTTTACTAAAACTTGAACCCGATCTTCTTTTTGTGTGACGTCAGCCTGGTCCGTTTTACAGAGATTACCCACAATCCCGCGCTTTGTTTACTCGGACGTCTGCGCAGTTTCTGCGCCGCATTGATCCGCTGTAACGCGGGGGAACGACATGGCGTTGTGTGGTATGAAACAAATCACAGCTTAAAGAGAAAGTGAGTAATGGCAGCGGTCAGACTCGTCTGTTGTCTTCTTGACGCTTCGTTTGGCCGGTGGACGTTCGCGGGGTTTCCTGCTGTTTGTGTAGCGCCGTCAGGGCCAGTCCGTGTGGACTGGTGTTCGTTAAGCTCGCTCGCTGACTGAGCCGTTCAAACATCAACATCCGCCGAGGAGGAGCGACGAGGAGCTTCTCCCTTAGACGCTTAGGTCACTTTTCTGGCCTCATTCACACATTTGTGTGCAGCCTGAGCAGTTAATGAAGCTGTAATCCACCACCAGCACCCGAGAAATCAAGGACTGAGGATGTGAACTGTAAGCTAAGCTACTTCTTGAAAGCACGCAGAGTTCACTGGCCATGCTAATCTAGCCAGCTAACTGCTGCTAGTTCAGTACCTAGTCATGTTTAGGAGCAAGTGTCCTGGTCTTGTCCACATAATTAGAGTCTTCTAAAGCTACATAGCCTAAAACTGGGGCCACCAATGACTGACGGCTGTCTACAGACCTAAACTGACTCAAAAAGTATCAGTGAGGAGATCCTTAATATGGGTTTGCTGCACTTGGTCTTCACCTCCATTGGAAAGTGCATTGACATCATTTGCCTCCTTCTGGACTTAAATTTCGTGATTGTCAACTCACTAGTTCGGTTGTTGGTGGCGGTAATCTCCCTCATTGGTAGTCTGCCCATGCTACTCACAAATTCTGTGGTGGAGTGCATGAATCTCACCCTGTTCTGCCTCATCACCATGATGGACGGGGTGACCGTTGTGACCCACAACATGATCGGAGGCTGGATGCAGCTGCTTGGTGGTGCGCTTGAGAGCTTCAAGATGGTGGGGTACCTGTCTTCGCATTTACTGCTGCGCACAAAAGAGCTCCTGCACCGTGGGCTTTTGTCAGGGCACGGTTTGCTGCGGCAGGCCTGCGAGGGCTGCAGCATTGTGTTCAGCCTGCTGCTGTACTTCATCAACACCATCATCAACCTTCTGCTCATAGGCACTCAGAACCTGTATGGCCTAATGGTCAGCATGGTGGAGGCTGTGTCTAGCCCTTTACAGAAAGCTCTTGAGCTCACCCTGACTGTACTCACCTTCTTCTATAGCACAATAGTGGGCACCTCCATTCTGCTCTGGACACCGTGCAGACTGGCCATGGAGTTCCTAGGTTCTCTAGGACACATCTTCATCAGCGTCTTCTTGCTCAACTCCTATGGGCTCTTGCTCACACTGGTCATAATCGTAAGTGCCACTGTCTACCTGAACCCTGCACTGTTTCAGCGAGTGCTGCAGCAAATAATCGACTACGTCAACACGGTGCCCACCCTGCAGCGGCTCCAGAGAACCCTACAGCGCCTCTACTTGCTGGAGAGGAACTTGTGGCAGAGGTTTTCCTGGCCCCGCAGCCGCCTTGGCCTTTGGACATCAGCTGAAGGGAGGGAAGGCCTGGGGACTGGAGATGGAGATGCTCAGCAAATCAACGCCGAGCATGAAGCTCCTCGGGATGCTGTGGCTGAACAGGGAGAAGTGGGAGATGTTGATGATCCCATACATCAACCCCAGGCACTGCTGCTAGCACCTGATCCCCCACTTCCAGGCTCCAGCACTCAGAGACCACTGCAGAAGATGCGATCAGAGGAAGGCTCCAAAAGCAACCCTGATCTTCTGACTCTCCTCCAGGAGCAGGAGGAGAGGAAGAAGTGCGTGATCTGCCAGGACAGCACCAAGACTGTGGTGCTTCTGCCCTGCCGTCACTTGTGTTTATGTCGAGACTGCACCAACATCTTGCTGCGCCAGCCCATCTATCAGCACAACTGCCCACTGTGCCGCCACATGATCCTGCAAACCATGGATGTGTATCTCTGAGAGACTCTGTAAACATCTGCAAGGATGGATGGATGGATTAATTCTGTGAATCTCAGGTTTAATGAAACACGACTGTTTCTTATCGTGAGCTGTGCCACCTCTCAGCCAATAAGGCTGTGTAGGTCACAGATTCCCTGTAAATGTTTTGTCCATTCCACTGTGCTGAATCTTTTGCTACTGTGAGTTGTAAATACATGTGGTCATGGCCTTTTATATTCTTGAGAGCTGTTCTCAGCTTGTTAAGTCGAGGCTTGCTACTACAGTATCTTTTCTTATGTGGATTTTGTATTATAATTGAGCTTTTGTATTGAATTACTCAATCTTTTTATACGGCAGTGTTGACGTGAATGTAAGCTTTACATGGAGTAATAACTGCAAAGATACATGCTTTCATTGCAATCCAAAACGTAGTATGCACTATAGGGCTGCCTAGCAGTGAGCTATTATTGGGCACATATTTGTGTGTGATGCAATACTCTAGCCTTACCATGTGAAAGATAAAAATTGCCCAACGAATTCTTTAAAGGTTTAATGGGAACATTTTGTTGCAATGTTTTATCGATTTGTTCTTAGTGTTGGTGGTGTTTCGCTTTGCTGGCCTTAATTCTTTCCATCAGATATGCACATACGGTCCTATTTCTAGATTTTAGGGTCTCATGTCATGACAATAGCTGGTATTGTTAATCTGCTTTAGGCTGAACAATGATGTTCTGTAATGGCCTCTCTCTAGTGTTTGTGTCCTAATGTAAAAGGTATTGATTTGTGCTCCTTGAAATCCAAACATTAGGCCTCTGTCTCACATTTTTACAATGTGATGTCTCCTAATTCAATTGAGCAATGGGGAAAAAGGTATTCTGAAACCCAGGTGGCACCATAGGAAAACCTTTTAGCAGGTGAGCACAAGATGTTTTACTTTTTCACGTGATGTCTTTTCTTTTTTCAGATCATTTAAAACACTATCAGATCAGAAGGACTAGATCTAATTACAGTTGTATGTAAAGCTTTGAAAACCCCTGGTTTGGCATGTTTTGTTGAATTTTAAAGAGAAAATAAGTGAAACTCTACAGGGAAGAAGCTTAAATATGGTGTGTGTAAGCAAATGCACAGTGTCTGCGTATTTGCTGACTATAACATATTGGAAAACATAAAATGTATAACTTTTTGCACAAGCAGTGCTGTAGTCAGTAGGTCTTCATTAAAATGTGCAGAAGTGTGTTCTGTGTAGAGAACGTGGAACTTATTTTCACTTAGAAGAACAACAGAACATGTAGTTTGACCAAACCTTTGCGTATATTCCTTACCACAGTGTTGACTGAACTGTTTAACTACTGTCAAAATCTTGCATTCACAATTACAGAATGGACCAAATGAATGCTTTTTCAAATCGTTGCCAAATTAATGATGAATGACACCAATGACGCAATCCTGTTCTGTATTTAAGAGGTGCGGTTTACATTTGTTTCAGCTGATGATTTTACTACAAAAGACAATGTGTCACATTATCAGGGAAATAAAAATCACAACCTTTAGCCAAAGCCTGAATGTTATTCGCTGTATTCCATTTAAAATTTTGCCAAATGCAGTTAACACACAATTAAATCTTCTGCCATAAAGTAACGAGGTTCAGGTTGAGTTTTAGCATTTTTCCCAGATTTAGTTTTTTTGTCCAGCTGTTAATGCAGGGTGTCTAAGGATGGTATTAATGGATGCCTGTGGTTTTTGTTGTTATTATTATCTACGTAATATCACAGCTTAGCAGAGAATGCACTTTCAGTGCCCAGAAAGAAATCCAATAAAAGCACAAATATGGCTGCCTGAATGGAATTACTTTGGGCTCAGACTGTGTCTTATACATAATAATAATAATAATAATAATAATAGCCCAAAGTAGAGATGGGCAACATGGCAAAGGTGTAAAATCACAATCCCCATAATTATAATTAAATAATGAAATTGAATGATTACTTAGAATTTCACTGCTGCGCTAAATCCAGAAAAATGGGACTAATTATGTTCTCTTGTTAATCAAAAGCTGGGAAATGTATGAAGTATGGATGATCTCCACGATCTGCTCAGAAAAGCATATTATCACAACAACAATAAGTACAATAAATTATATTGCCCAGCGATAGCTCAAAGTCTCGTTTACCACTATGGTATTTACATTGTTACTGTTGTAAGAAAAGGTTTTTTTTACAAAGTTTGAAAATGCGAGCTGCCATTTCTATTGTGTAAACTTGATGACTGGACCAATAGAAGTGATCCAGAATTTCTTGGGAGTAGAGATGTCACACTATGTGTGTAGACTACCATTGGGATAATTAATTCAGTAATAATTATACAGTGTAGATTTGGATTTTAGAAACCAGAGACCAAAACATAAGTTGTGTGTGTGTGTGATATTAATCAAGAAGACAATTTGAGAAACTGGTGTTTAAGGCATTTTGGAATGAAACCCTGCATATATATTGCACCAGTAGTCTGTCTGAATATGAGCAGAACATTTGACCTACATGTAATATCCTGTCTTCAGTAGCAGCTGAGTGTGGGTGTGGGAGCAGATGATCGGGGGGGTGGAATGGAAGCTACTTCCTTCAGGAGCTGAAAAGCCCCCAGAGAGATGTGTGCTTTTCCAAAACCTGGATCTGGTGATACAGCCGAGTCAGTGTAGCTCTACATTGCTGTCCTTGTGTTAACATGTCACTCTTCCTTTTACTTGCATTACTGGCTTGTAATAAGCTAGTTGTGACCAAATTAGTGAATCTAAAAGGCCCGTTCAGTACTACGGACAGCTCCTCGTTATAAAATTACTAAGGAGCTTAGTGGTTAAGTTCTAACGCCTTAATGTGACATGAAGCCAGTCACTGAAATAACGCAGCAAATACTGTGTTTCGCACCTGCAGTGGAAGTGAATCATTGGAAACAATTGGTTAATAATAAGTTTCTTAACTCAGGAGGAAAACATCTTGAGACTGAGAGAGAAAAGGCTTCCTGTGTGTCATGGGAGGACTGTAAGAATAAGATGAGGATCTTTCAGTCAATGATACATAATGAGATTTTCCCCACACACCCATTACAATTATGTGGATTAAATGGATATTTATAACCACTGTTCTGTATGACTCATGAAATCCATATCGCCACGCTAAATGGTTTATCTATCCGTAATAAATTTTAGTCCTGGGTTGAATCCATAAGCAAAGGCAGACCCACAGCAGGAGCTCATTTTCAGAAGACTGGAAAGTCATAAATGCTAGATTTATGTATACTTTGTATTCATTAGTATGTTTTTTATGATTTTTTTAGCTGGTATAAATGAAACAATATGTGATATGAATATGAATTTTAAGCCTTAGTGGAGGTTTAAGACAGATCTGACAGTGAGCTTATAGCAGTGATTCTGTATACATTCCTCCACAGTCATTGCAGCATTTCAATTTGCAGTAAAAATTCTAAAAATCAATATCTAAGTGGTCTGCTAGCTAAATAAAGACTTAAAGGGGCATTCCAGCCTCAACTAGCATTTAGGCTCACTACAATACCCAGCGTGCATTATACAATGCAATGCACCCCTCACAGCAATAAAGAAATCCTGACTGCTACTGATGTACAGGCTAATAAATAGCAAGCAAGCAAGCAAAATGTATTTATATAGCGCTTTTTACAACAGGTGTTGTCACAAAGCAGCTTTACAGAACAATCAGTATTACAGAGAGAAGAGAAAAGAAGAAAGAAAATCCGGGTCCGAGCCCCCATGAGCAAGCCAGCGGCGACGGTGGCAAGGAAAAACTCCCTAAAAGAGGAAGAAACCTTGAGAGGAACCAAGACTCAGAAGGGGAACCCATCCTCCTCTGGTCAACACCAGATAGCAAACATTATTAGTATGAAGTTTTATAGTAAAGTGGGAAAAGAAAGAGAGAGATCTGAGGGTGAGGACTGCACAGCGCTGTAAAGCAAGAAGCTCAGTGGTGGTCAAACTGGTCCAGAAGGCTGGTGAGCAGCGGCACCAATCAAGGCAGTAGAGGCAACAGCATCAGGCGCACAGGATGGGCAGCTGATCAGCTCGGCAGATAAAGGAAAGAAAAAACACAGAGTTAGTTCTGTAAAGAGTGGCTGACCACAGATTACAGTAAAACAGAGCAGTGTAGACTCCAGCAGGTCTAGACCTGACAGGGAAGACTAATCACCAAATGCTTGACTGTACAAATAAGTTTTTAGCCTAGACTTAAAGATTGAGGCTGTGTCTGATTCCCGAACATTAGCAGGAAGATTATTCCAGAGCTGGGGGGCTTTGTATGAGAAAGCTCCCCCCCTGATGGAGCTTTATTAATTCTAGGTACCAGTAGTAAGCCAGCACCTTGTGATCTAAGTAGGTGTGATGGTTCATAGTGGGAGAGGAGCTCACTCAGGTACTGAGGGGCGAGCCCGTTTAGAGCTTTATATGTCAGTAATAGAATTTTATAATCAATGCGAAATTTAACTGGTAACCAGTGCAGGGCTGATAAAACTGGACTCATATGGTCAAACTTCCTAGTTCTTGTGAGGACTCTGGCTGCAGCGTTCTGGACTAGCTGAAGCTTGTTAAGGCTTTTGCTGCGACATCCAGACAGCAGGGCATTACAATAATCTAGCCTTGAAGTGATAAATGCATGAACTAGCTTTTCTGCATCCTGTAGAGATCATGCATTTCTTAATTTAGCAATATTGCGGAGATGCAGGAAAGCTGTTCTAGTAATATTGGTTATATGTGTGTCGAAGGAGAGATCAGCGTCTATCATGACACCAAG
Organism: Pygocentrus nattereri; assembly: GCF_015220715.1. Taxonomy (NCBI): domain Eukaryota; kingdom Metazoa; phylum Chordata; class Actinopteri; order Characiformes; family Serrasalmidae; genus Pygocentrus; species Pygocentrus nattereri. Next base: position 34,717,876 of record NC_051227.1, on the reverse strand, counting down.
ATTTTTAACAGATAAGCTTGATGAAACTGAGAGATTGTTAAGTTTTAGTGTTGAGTTAGACAATTTGTTTCTGGCTAATTTTGAACCAAGAAGCAGGACCTCTGTTTTATCTGAGTTAAGTAGCAGAAAATTATTTGACATCCAATCTTTTATGTCTTTTATACAGTCCTCAATCTTGCCAAGTTTAATTAATACTGATGAGATGTTGGGCTGCCTAGAAGAAATGTTAGCTAGTGTTGGTGCACATAAGTCTTCAAGTTCCTCCTTCCTCCAAGATACATAACCAGAAGGAGTTTTAGTCTTCAAACCAAAAAATCTCGCTCTAGAGACTACCGCAGCACTGCACTAGCAGGCGATTAAGCAAGTTTACAACAGCAATGGTTTAATTTTTTAATTTTAGCCACTGTCCCTTTAATGCCTGTTTTAATTACAAAGCTGTTCGTCCTGCACAACATCAGAAGAAACGTGAGGTTGAAAAGTAAAGCACTAAAATATTACTTGCTGTTTGCTGTTTGAGCGATTATGAGATGATTGTAAAAGGCAATCCACTAAATATCTACCACGTGCAGGAACACTGCATCTCTGAACTGGACCTATAACCACATACTTTATCTTCAGATGGCCGAGTTATACTGTCTATTAAAATCACAGTAGTGAATGTTGAGGAGTGTGTCCTTGAAGTGAGGAGATGTCCCGTTAAGGTGTGTGGAATTTAGAAACATTATATAAAACAGGTCCACATTCCTAACAGACGTACAAGCAGTGGTGAACAGTGACTAGTAGTGCTGGGCCTTCAGTTTGGGACCAGAAAAGTCAAATGTCAGAGAAAAAAACCCTCTATAAATAACAATGGTGATTTCTGCTAGCACTAAAATAACTGCAATTCAGAAAACGTTTGGGCTGTTCTAGATTCAGCTTGAGCATTCAAATCTTTTAAAGTACATTCTATAAATGTTATTTGAACCTGTAACAGACAATGAAGTAGCTGTTTCACTGTGACTCAGCAAAGATCTCTGGTATAGGGCAGTCACCACTGTTTTCTGCATCTAACAAGATTTAGAGACCCTTATTAGTCCCACAACAGGGAAATTTCACCTCTGCATTTAACCCATCCGTGAGGTGAAACACCACATACACACTAGTGAGCACACACACTAGGGGGCAGTGAGCACAGTTGCCCAGAGCGGTGGGCAGCCCAATCCGCAGCACCCGGGGAGCAGTTGGGGGTTAGGTGTCTTGCTCAAGGACACCTCAGTCATGTGCTGTCGGCTCTGGGGATCGAACCAGCGACCTTCTGGTCACGAGGCTGGTTCCCTAACCTCCAGCCCATGACTGCCCCACTGACTGAAACCTGGGCTGTCTTCATTCTGACAAAGCATAGCACGGTTATTTAACAGTGGTGCTTTTCGAAGACTGCACAGTCTGAAATGGGTTTAAAATGAGAAACACGCCTCCTAACATCTTCAGTTATTGCGTCCACCAAGCTGCAGCTGATTGGCTAACACTTCTAACACAACCATCAAACGAGAGAAGAGTTGCACACTGTTTTGAACCATTTCGATGAAATGTCCTTTAAGCTGGAAATTGTAGCAAAACTGTGCCCAATGTTTTGAGATTGAACGTGCCCCAGGTTAAGCTACTGCTCGTATTCAGTCAGTGACTTGTCTAGCTAGAACTTTCTGAAGGCCTAGAGTGACATTTATTTATTTTTTCCCACAAAATTGGTTCCGCCTGTTGAAAATCAAAATCTGATTGGTGGATTCCACAGTCACTTCTTGATCATCTAGTTCAGCCCCTGAAGTCCTAACCAATGGGAGCCCTAGCTTGGCTACCATGAGTGGGAAAAAAATCCAGATGGGACAGTTTTCCATTAGACATTCCAAGAATGTAACATGTTTCCAACGAAAACTTAACAGTGAAATAAGCAGCTTACCACAGTACTTTTTCAAATACAAAAGCAAGATTATTCGATTAAATAAATTAGTAAAATTACAGATGTATTTTTTTTATTTCACAGAAATCACTAGGCCTTCTATCGAGGTCCTCACTCGTTTTCTTCCTACCTAAGATTACCACAGACAATAATTTTGACACATTTCCATGTACCATAAAAAAACCAAACAAAAAAAAAACAGAAAACCCTTTGATTCAATGTGCCCTTCTAATAAAAGTCAATGGGCAGGTGCTGAAGTGAATGTCCACTGACTTCCTTTATAACTGTGCAGCAGATAGACGCTAGCCTATTCCTTAGAGGCTTTTGGGACATCAATGTAATTCAGTACAGTGTGAGAGAGAAAATCCAATTAGTTCTGTTTCTATTACAGTGACGGAATGACCATGTTCAGGCTTCAGCTCGGTTTTATCACTGAAAAAACTATTAATCTGCTTGGTCTTTTTTGAGGACGGTGTTTAAATGATTAAATGATGCCCCCTGCTGGTATTTAACTAGAGTGTCACAGCATAATATGTAGGCTATTATGCAAGCTACTACTGCTTGTATACATATAATAAAACCTGCAATACTTCATCAAGTCTAATTACAGTGACTATAAAGACTGTATATATAGGCAAATCCTTTCAATTCTTCATTTAAGAAAAGGTCATCAGTGAAAATGTGGCTCGGTACATCCCCGTAGAACAGGTTATGAAACGGGAGGGCAGTAAGACTACACTGCAAAGCCTTGTCTATTTAACACTGCAGATATCTCCATGTTTGGCCTTGGCCTCAGTGCAGCATAAGCAAACAAGTACGAGTTTATTTTGCCATTAAAATCTATGTTTGTGCACTAAGGGAACAATGGCAAACTCCTTGTTATTCACGCCCACATACTGTTCAGGGAGGTCTCCAAGCAAACACAATCCGGCTCCATCTGAGATTACACCATTTACAGGCAATTCAGTCTCTCAAGCATTCATATAAAACGAGGAAGCAAGTTTCAGAAAGGGTAAACAGTTTGTCTGTCGGTTTTATTGCAGTGCACGATGGTTCTTTTGCAGACATGTCTAGTTATTTCATGAGGCGACCAAGCCTCAAGTTTCTTCCTTCAATATTTAGTGAGAAAAACCTCACATTCCTCACACAGAGAGTTTTTCTACCCACACAGTTTTACTCTGTGGGTAGAAACTAGTTACATTTTGTTATATTTACTCAATAAAACACTATACACTATATGGACAAAAGTATTGGGACACACCTCATAATCATTGAATTCAGGTGTTTCATTTAGCCCCATTGCCAATGGACCTAGCCATGCAGTTTGCCTATACAAACATTTGTGAAAGAAGAGGTTTGAACGTGGTACTGTAATAGGATGCCACTGATGTAACAAACTAATTTGCCAAATTCCACAATCAGCTATGAGCGGTATTATTGAAAAGTGGAAGTCTTTAGGAACCTCAGGAACTCAGCCACATAATGGCAGACCATGTACAATTACAGTAACCAAGTGCTGAGGCACATGGTGCATGAAAGTTGCCAACACTGCTGACTCAATAACTGCAGAGTTCCAAACCTCCTCTGGCATTAACATCAGCACAAAAACTGTGCACTGGGAACTTCATGGCATGGATTTCCATGGCTGAGCAGCTGCATGCAAAGCTTACATTGCCAAGCACAATGCTAAGTGTCAGACGGTGTTGTTTAAAGCACGCCAGCACTGGACTAGAGCAGTGGAAATATATTCTGCGGAGTAATGAATTAATCTCTATCTGACAGTCTGATGGATGAATCTGGGTTCAGCGAGTGCCCAAAGAACATCACCTGACTGTAAAGTTTGGTGGAGGAGGGATAATGATATGGGGTTGTTTTTGAGGGGTTGGCCTTGGCCCCTTAGTTCCAGTGAAGGGAGATTTTACTGCTTCAGCAGACCAAGACACTTTGGACAATTGTATGCTTCCAAATTTGTGGAAACAGTTTGGGAAGGCCTTTTTATTTGTTCCATCATGACTGCGCCCCAGTGCACAAAGAAAGGTCCATACAGGCATGGCTGGATGAGCTTGGTGTGAAAGAACTTGACTGGCGCGCACAGAGCCCTGACCTCGACCGCATCAGTCACCTTTGGAATGAGCTAGGACAGAGATTGAGAGCCAGGCTTTTGTCCAACATCACTGTCTGACCTCACAAATGCTCTTCTGGACGAATGTGCAAAAATTCAGACACACTCCAAAATCTTCACAGAAGAGTGGAACCTGTTACAGCTGCAAAGGGGGGACCAACTCCATATCAATGTTTATGGATTAAGAATGAGATATCATAAACACTCCTGTAGGTATAATGTGTGGGTGTCTCAATACTTTTGTTTATAAAGTTTAGATTTGTACTTCTTCGAGTAGCTTTACTTAATAATATTTACACTTGTACTCAAGCATATTTTTGAGGACTAAAAGGATCACAAATAGAGAACAAACATGCCTTCAGTTCCTGTGCTGACAGATGCTGGATGCTCTGCAGTTCTATAAATGTACTTGGTACTTTTGTACTTAAGCCCAGGTGATTTTATGGAAAGGTACTTTTACGTCTACTACAGTTGTGTAGTATTTCACTGAAGTAACAATACTTTTACTTGAGTATGGGTTTAGGCTACTCTACCCATATCTATCCTTATAAAAGAACTGAATGCTGTGAACAATTATTAGCTTTTTTACAAAGGCTTGTCTTGTTTTCCAAATAATTAAACCTGCACTGCGTGGTATCGTTAACACTTGATTGCAAACGTTCTCCTCACCAACCAAGCTTAAGAATTCTGGGTTGTAAAATAAGTAATAGATTAATACTAGAGATATCAGATTGGTGCTAATCCTTAAATGCTGGATCTTGTAACAGTCCTGTAAATCTAACCTGAAATACCATGTGACGTCTATTGGTGGCTGTGCATTTCTTCCTGTGGGGCAGTAGAATTCGTGTCACTGGGCCCCAGTGACAAAAAAGCCCCCCTCTTGAAAATGACTTTCAATAATTCAAAAAATGACAAGTCGGTGCTTTCACCCTACCCGCTCTACCCACTAGCTTTCAAGACTTTACAATTATAAACAAAGAATATATTACTAGGGTGTGAAGGATCTGTTTGAAAACAACGGAGATGCATTATAAATAGGAGGGAGACAAAAGATCAAGAAAGAAAATCAGGCTTGTATCAGACTGATTGATTAATGTTCCAAGACCAACAATCATATTATAAACACACTTATGATCTTCAATATTAATATACTTGGGAAATATACTTGTCGTAGTTCCCTCTTTCATCTGATGTTTCTAGCTGAGAGTAATGAATGGACAGATGGACAGATCAGAAAGCTGGTGTTGAGTATACGAGTTACATCGTGTGCTCTGAGACGCCCTAGAGCCTGTTATGTCTGCTGTAACTGATGAGCCATATTCTCCCAGGGTGGGAGCATTCAGCAGCCATGACCTCATGGAAAAGAGTGAGCGGCTCAAGGGGAAGGGTGAGGCTCCCTCATTCCTCGCATTATTTCAGCAAAAAATAAAAAAATAAAAAATGTGTCAAGAAAAACATTCCGTATGTGCCCCTGCCAGTAACCAGACGAAAATTGGATTAGCTTGTCTCAGTGTAAACAGAAAAAGGCAAAGAAAGATAAAAAGAAAGAGAGAAAAAGACAAGGGCAGGGGAGGGGAGATTTGGGGTCACATAATAATAAAGAAACAGAAACAAAGATACAGACAATATGTGTGTGTGTGTGTGTGTGTGTGTGTGTGTGAGTGAGTGAGTGTGTGAGAGAGAGAGAGAGAGAGAGAGAGAGAGAGAGAGAGAGAGAGAGAGAGAGGGTGAGACAGAGAGAAAGCGAGAGAGGGAGAGAGAGAGAGAGAGAGGGAGAGGGTGAGACAGAGAGAGAGAGAGAGAGAGAGGGTGAGACAGAGAGAAAGAGAGAGAGGGAGAGAGAGAGAGAGAGGGAGAGACAGAGAGAAAGAGAGAGAGAGAGAGAGAGGGTGAGACAGAGAGAAAGAGAGAGGGTGAGACAGAGAGAAAGAGAGAGAGAGAGAGAGGGTGAGAGAGAGAGAGAGAGAGAGAGAGAGAGAGAGAGAGAGAGAGAGAGAGAGAGAGAGAGAGAGAGAGAGAGAGAGAGAGAGAGAGAGAGAGAGAGGGAGAAATAGAGGGCGAACCCGTATACCAGGTGTCCTGGCTGAGGAGTTTAAGTAGTAATGTTACAGATTGGAATCTGTAAATGTGCTTTAATAATGACCTTTTGAATATGGTGAAATCATTAGGCCAGGTTACGTCTGTGACTTGGCATAAATAGCTCTCCATTGCATAATCATGGTTTGGGCTCACAACAAGAGCAATGTGCAACTACCTTTAAAGTGGCAGCAGGTTCCTTAAATATATACATAAGATGAAATATTGAATTCCATAAGCCACAAACTAAAACCAGTAAAGACTAAGTTTATTTCTCACCAATAACACAATATGTTCAACAGAAGTATGGTCATACTTTTATTAATGTGATCATTCAAGGGTGCTCTGATATTGATGTTTCAAAGTTGTAAGTTGTAACAGAATAATGGACCCATATCTGTACCAAAATGTAAAAATCTTATATTCTTATATTCCTCCTCATCATTTTTTACTGTGAGGTAGGTAATGCAAAAGCTGCTGGTCTGTTATCCTTATTGACAGTGACAGAATGTCCTAATGCTGCTGAGCAAATAGCATCCAAGTGTAAAAGAGATTAAAAGCATTCCTGTAGGCCGAACACTGATCAACATGGGCCTTTGTCCGTAACTGTTAGACTGCAATACATCAGAAAAAGAGAAAATGTGGTGAGCATTTCTGCCCTCAATACGTTTTTGTTAGCTGGTGTGCATTAGCGCTGCGATAAGTTGCATGTATCTTGGCAATCTAGGCAAAAACAGCAGAGTTTTTCCAGTCTGAGTACACCAAGAAGCCAGTGAAGGTGCTGTCCGTCTTGGGGCTGGAGTAGAAGCCGGTGTACTCGCCAAGAGCCATTTGCACCCACACCTGATCCCCAGGAATGAGGTGTAGCAGGGTGCCGCCAGACAGTGAGGCTGGCTTGGACCAGTTTCCAAAAATCTGGAAGTAGGAAGCAACTGTGTGCCCATTCTTCATCAGGTCAAACTGCAGGCTGGAGCGGTACACGGTAGCATGGACAGCGAAGTAGTAAACGCCCGGCACCCTGCAAGTGAAGCGTCCTGTCTCAGCGTTGTAATCCCCCTGCTCATTCAGGACAATCTTGTCGAAACGCACAGCATCCCCTACTACTAAGGGCGTGGTGCGGGTCTCAGATATTTTGGCGCTAAATGCTGATTTGGGGGCTACAGCACACTCTCCGGGTGACCCCTTCTCACCCTTCTCTCCTGGATCACCTCTGTCCCCGGTCAAGCCCCTTATGCCTGGCTGACCTGCAAAATATTAGCACAACTAGGATGGATCACTCAAAACATATGTGATAATAAACAACACATTTTTTGTCTCATCGCTGTTTCAGCACATTTTGTGCCAGACCACAAGAACACAGCATACCTCTGACCCAGAGTCTGTAGTTAGAAACCCACTGCTTGTGTTAATATCCATGATTGTGTTAAAAAGTATCCCAAAATGTGAAGGGCCCATATTTTACATTTTTCATGTATTTTCTTTGTGGACCACATTTGTGTGGCTTTATAGGCATTTTGTCTGTGGACACCATAAATATTTTTGTGGCTTTACAGGCATTTTCTCTGTGGACCCCATTAACATTTGTGTGGCTTTGTATATCTAAAATGGTGGCTTTACAGGAGAAGAAAAATGATTTTAAATTTTACAGTAAGGTAATAAAATAAGTTTTTATTACAACAAATTTTGGGCCACTTCTGTCGGTCCATTCATCATGAAATATTTATACAATATAAGTATGTAAAAAAAATGTTGAAAAATAGCAAAAATGGAATTAGAAGACTTTGTTCAGACATCAACAAAATGTTTATGGCTTCTTTTCTAATTGTCTGTTTTGCCAATTTTGCATGTTAACTGGCATTTATGGACTGTATGGACTGTGAAATGCTGGATGTTCCAATGTTTGGAAACATTAACAATGTCTATCATGGCCTGTCACAGTCACGAAATATGAGCCGACAATTTTCTGCCACATAAATAATTGCAAATAACAATGTAATTGTCTTTTTCTGCATGAACAGCTATTAAAATACAAGACTAAAGCAGCCAATATGGCTGATTAGCTGTCTTGCTTCCTAACTGTTGATTCTGAGTAGCTCCAAACTGACGAGACACACAGCTCAAGCTCAGAAACAGCACCAGTCAGAAGCTTTTGTTGTTTTCGTAAGACTCATAATGTGTCCCAATAAAAGTGTTTTCTGCTTTCTTTTATGTATTTGCATAAACCTAACTGTTTCTCAATAATCAACTGATCTGATAAACACTTGCAGAAAACAACTGCGATCAGCTCACGTAAATGCAATCAGGCATGTATGTAATAGTTGTGACAGACCTAACGTCTCCATAGTTCATCAAATGTATTTAAAAAAGAAATGACATTTTCCATGATATGGACTACTTAAGACGTGAAAAGTGTGTAGAATCATTCAATGAATCAAAAACCTCCATGGCTTGCATGGTGCAAAAATGTGTATACCTGGCTCTCCTCTGTCTCCTCTTTCCCCTTTCTCTCCTGGTTGTGCATCTCGTCCATCTCTTCCGTCTCTGCCAGGCTGGCCTGGGCTGCCGTGCAACCCCGAGGAACCTGGGATACCTGGGCTGCCCGTACACAGACTGGGAATCTTGTTATCGTCGAGTGGATTCGAATAACGGACCAGCAAAACAAGCAAGAGGACAAGAGGCCAAGACTGGAGAGGGGTCATTGCTTTGAGTCTGTTGAGAGAGACCAACTGACAAAGCATAAGTTAAACTGCTTTTCCACGCTTATCTTATATTATGGTTGGGTAAAATGGACTTGAATGCTAGGTAGGTGTGAAATAACACTGTGCTGTGTGCTTCACAGGTGATGTGAAAAGCACAACACTGAGAAGTGAACTGCCAGTTCTGACTCATTAGAGTGAGCACAACGGGAAATTCGATAATTCCCTGTAATGACTAAAGCATGAGATTAGCTGTGAAAGTATAACCACAGAAAGCGCATAAAAAAATTAATAAAAGGAGCTCAGTGTATTTTAATGGTCCATTAGCTTCTGATTGATTCTCCAAAGGGTGAAGCCTCACATAAGCATCGAAAAATGAAGAAGCACACTACTTTTTGCCAGATGCAAGTGTTTCTCCATTGACTGCAGTCACTGTAAGGAAAATTACAGAGGCTGCAATGTCTACAGTGCAAACATAGCAGTTTTATTTACTGTCCAAAATGATCAGTGAACGTACTTTGTCTTTTTATATGTAGTGTTGATAACTGAAAAATGGAGGTAAATAAGTTCTTTGGGACTATTTTGCCTTATAACACCCTGCATGTACCTCTTCTCCATGAATGGATTTTAAAACATATCTTTTATGCCAAAATCATACTTCAAAATAATAAAACAATGTCTCAGGCAACAGGCTGCATATGCATTGCAACTCATAACTTTGGTTGAAGGTGCCTTTAGCGGCATTAACCTCTTCAGACATCTGGTTCGTATCACCACCCCTGTGAACAACACTGCTTCAGTAAGTTTCTCTAAAACAGAGCATTTCACAACAAACTACTCTGAATGCCTCCGTTTACACCTTAACCATTTAAGTATGCAGCAATTTTGGAAATTCAGCGGAATTCCCCTTTAACTCAAACTGTGAAGAGCATATGTTTGTAGTAGCCGTCCGCAGTCAGGCACTGAGAATGCATCGTCAGCGAAAGTAAGAAATGTTCAGTGATTGGTGGGTTTTCATGATGCTGCCTGAGGCCAGACGTTTCCGAGACTTTACGCCTGACCGTAAATCAGTGGGTTTCTCTGCTCATCTGCTACTTTTCAAACAGCTGGTTTAAGTAAGAGTTAAGAAACTGCTGATGACTCACTTTGACAGCACACAAACAGACCACCAAAGAATGCTGCAGAAGGCAGCCAGCACTGTACAGGCACAAATATCTTTTAATTTAAGAGCGAGACAGACAGAACATCTGTCTCTAGGTCTCAGGCTCCAACAAAAGCTACTGTTACCTCTAGGGCTGGTGTTTGTTTGTCTTGGGTTGAGCTCTTTCTTAAGCCATGTCAAAACAGAGCAGGAAGAGCACGCAAACACCATCGTTCCGGAGCCTTTCTGCAAACAAACCTCATACCTGCATATCTCAGTTTCGTCTGTTTCATCTTTTAATATCTGGCTACACTTTAACCACATGAAGCCAGATTTCGGTTCCTGCATTAGCTGCCTGCACTGACTGCTAGGTTTGCTTCAGAAGATCTGCAAGAGCTAATAAAGGGGTATGGAGGACCACTCAGGCGGGCTCTTCTTTTTTTTCACAATGTGAATAAGCACAATGAATCTTAGAAAAAAGCTGTACAAACTTTTGTGCAAACAACTCCAAAGGTAAAGAAATGTTACATCTCCTGTGGAGCAGCTGACAGCCAGGATTAAATAACACATTCATAGTGAGTTCAGTTACTGCATCCACCTGTTGCCCTGTCAAATCATTAAAGTCAGGCTTCTGATGTCACTGGACATTTGACTTCTATACTAAAAGCAAATGTAGTATCACGGTGCTTCATACCATTGCTAACTGCATAAACACATTTATCAATGCAAAACTCTTCAAATGTTAAACAAATCAAATCATTAACTTGATAATGTGAACACAGCCTCTTCCGACATTCTGTTGGAAAGATTAACAGTCAGACAAAGGTCACGCAAACATATTATAACCTTAAAACAATCAACAAGTTATGTACATCACCTGTATGATTTATGTATGCTATTAGGTATTCCCTTGTGCAGTTTGATCTGCCTATAGGTAGAACACAACAACAATGCAGTGTTAAATAAAGAACTGGAAAAAGAAAATACTGAAATCTAAAGTACTTTTAACTGTTTATCGTACTGCGGTACTGAAAAAGCACTGAACTTTCTATGCACTGTTTTGAGCCTTCATGCAATTCCCCTTATTCCACATTTCCAGTCATCCTAAAATGGTGCCTGCTACAGTAGGTTGACCCAACACCTGGTCCAGAATGTTTCTAAGAAAAACAGCAAGGGCATATAGAACTGACCTCCTCCCACCTGAGCTACTATCAAAAACAACAATCAGCATAAGTTGGCTAAACTTACCATTTAGTTATTCACAGGAGCTTCACAGGAGTGACAGTGTCTGAGCAGGGAAAAGTGAAAACAACAGACTCTTTTCCGTCCCAGAGCAGGGAGTCTGGGAAAAAGTGAGCACTCTGAGGCTTGAGAGGAAATGGCAAAAGAAAGCCAATTAGAGAGAGACAGGGAGAGAGAGAGCGAGAGAGAGAAAGCGTGAGAGAGAGAGAAAGAGGGTGGGTGGGAGTCAGGGAGGGAAAGAGCAAGAGAGAGAGGGAGCGTCCAAGGGCCGGAGACAAAATGTTTGAAGCGAATCCAAGGGAATGGGGGGAAAAAAGAACAATGAACTTTCTAAACATTGCACAATAAAGTAGATGTGGATCAGAACAGTCTGGTGAGCTCCAAATATGTGAGTAATTAGTCTGAGGTCAACAGTGATGGGCTGCTGGCTCCATTTTCATTAAGGAGGGGATTTCACTAGAAATAAAACCACATATGAATCAGAAAATCTGTGGTCAGTCAGGAAATATAACCTCTCTACCTTTTCAATGACAAACCAACATCTAGCTTAAACAGAATGCATATCTGCAATAAAAACACTGCTATGGTTTGAACAAAATTCATTTTTCATCTGCTGTCAATCGTAATGTGAAGATTTCAGACTTTTTCCTTTGATGTTTCAGTGGTTACTGGTTGTCTGGAAAATATATTTTAAAAACAAAACAAAAATGTTTGCTGGAAATGAGGCGATTATGATTTATAATGATATGACTTACTATGATTTATAAATTATTGGTTAAACATGGTGAATACAAAAGGGTCAGTGAAACCAGCATCCCTGAGGGGAACCTGGAACAAATTCAAAGTGCAACGTGTGCAAAAGTCTTTTAAGTCAACCTCAGCATGCTGTTGTTAAAGAGAAGAAAGCCTTAGCCGGCTGGCTTACAGCCATGCTCAAAAGGAGCCTCTGAGTTTTAGCTTCCACTATTCGGGAGCACTACTGTACCACAAGACTCCACAAGAAAAGTTAATTTCATGGAAAATGAAAACAGATTCAGAGCTTCGAACATAAACACATGACTAGAAAATACAAGCAGTGAATAAAACAGCACAATACTAACAGACTGGCCTTCTCCCATAATGTGCACTGGCAGCAGAAAAGGTGGGGTCTTGCAACCTTACAGGCAGGTCTATCTTACAATGAGCCTCATGTCCATTAAAATAAGAAATCATATGTGTTCTTGCTAAAAATGAAACTTTCCATTAAAGCATCTTACCTTTGAAAACTAGTTTTCTTTCGGAAGGATGAAGGAGTACCAAGTGGTAGAGATACTATGGCATCTTGGAAGTTTGCTGGTGATACCAATCCACAGCTCTGGGATCGTTCAGGATAATACAGGCTTAGCACGATGCCACAGAGGTATAAAAATGGAATAAACACCTTCTGGAAAAGTAAACACACATGCATGAGATGCAACAGCCAGCTATACGGTCACTCAGTTTGAAAGGGAACAGTCATTCCACAGATTTAATTCACACTGCAAACAAAGGTCAAACGCTCTACTCACATTAAACTCAAACTACAGCTGTTATCACGTGGCAAATTAAATGTATAAACTGAGTAATGTGGACGAAATGTGCAGACACAAGAAGCTTTTATTTCATGTTTGAAAAATGTTGGACCTGTCTACTGAGGAAAAAGTTACTTGTTCAGTCTTTAACACATAGTAATGGTTAGACATGAGTCTCATGTCCATGATATGGACATAACAGATGGATAATACGAGATATTTGGACAGTTTGATGCACAATTTTATTTTTTGGTGGCACAAGCAGACATGATGACGAAGATCATTTGACAGCTCCAGAACTTTGCAGTATCTGAATGAAACCCCTGCTCCCACGTTGGGGTAGGATGTGGTGGGTAGGGGTGTACACACTGTGCAGCTTCCATTAGCCAATCACAGCAAACCATGCAGTCACAATCAGTAAAAAGGTTGTGGCTCATGGGTATCACTTTGTTTTGAGAACTAGTGGGAACAAGAACACAAAAAGACAGCAAAAAAAACAGAGGATTAGGTCAGGCCACAATGGCATGGAGAATATCTGCATCTGAATATTGCGGTGTTTCTAGCTTCAGTCCTGGAAACCCCTTACATTTCAGTTTTGTATACATATCATTTAGCCAATTTTCATTTTATTAGTTATCTAATCACCAATCCCTTCCTGAGCTGAAGTACATGTTAAAGCAAGGAGCCTATCTCAGCGGTCATCGGGCGGAAGGCAGGACATGCCCTGGACAGGTCGCCTGTCCATCGCAGGGCAGACAGACAGACGGACATACTCAATTACTCTCACCCAGGGGCAATGTAGCATGTCCAATTGGCCTGACTGCATGTCTTTGGACTGTGGGAGAAACCCACACAGACACGGGGAAACATGCAAACTCCACACAGAGAGAGGACCTGGTCGGGGAATCGAACCCAGGCCCTCCTCGCTGTGAAATGCAGCCACTGTGCCGCCCCCCGAAGCACCACCGCCAGGTATTTTATGTCCCTTGTGGGACCGAACAAGACGCTTTACTTGACATTAAACACTATATTGTTTGAAACCACAGCTCATAAATCTATGACAAAGGCAAAGATTACACAGCAAACACTGAAGGCTACGAAAAGCAGTAAGCGCTGATCTGGGATCAGGATTCATCACACTCAGGCTGCCTTCAAGTCGGGTCGGAAATATCGTATTTACGAGATGGATGCACATGAACGGCACCACAACGCCGTATTTACTATTGGGAAACTCGGGAGTTGGGGTGTAAATAGGAACCTCCGAGGAGGACCTGAAGGCAACATCAATACCGGTAGTTAACGCTAGCACACTCAGTCTGGGGAGGTTAGCCAAGTTAACTAGCCTAACTAGCTAACCTAGCTAACGTTACCGAGCACAGATATGAAGGAACGTAACCCAATAGCTGTCCACACTTTCAGTTTACTGGTTATAACACCACTGCTTCCCCCGTAAGACAGAGTGGGGCACGACCTAACGCAGGACAAAATGTAGTTAGCTAACAAGGACCTATGTAACGTTGGTTAACAGGTTCCTGTAGAGTGTCACGAACGACAGGTGCTCGAAACAAAGCAACAATGAACAAATAATTGGGTTACGTTGTGCCGTGCTCCACTATTAAAGATAACTAACGTTACCAGCGTTTACCTAAGTTTCTTATTAGAGAACTGTGCTAGGAAAGCTTGTTAGCATTAGCTAAGTTGGCCTGGTTGACTTACCAGAGTTACGGTTACGGATCCGTTAAATCCGCGAGTGACCGTTAAAATTTGAATTTTTAAACGTGATTGATTGTGCGCGCGGGATCCTGCAGCTGCTATTGTTATGGTGTCAGGCTTGTTACTGTAGAGGAAAAAAGGGTTCTTTAGTTAAGAAAATGGTAATATAGAACCATGAACACTCAAAGAACCCTTTGCATGATTAAAGGCTTGGCAGGATTGATGGAGAGTGTGTGTTTATATGGTTCTACACTCTTACAAATGATGTTTTTAAGAGTTCTTTAGTTAAGAAAATGGTAATATAGAACCATGAACACTCAAAGAACCCTTTGCATGATTAAAAGTTCTTCAGAATGATGGAGAGTGTGTTTTATATGCTTCCTCACTCTCCCTCTTCAAGGAATCATTGGTAAATGGTAGTGGTTGGTTAGTGTAGTGGTTAACACCTCTGCCTTCTACGCTGTAGACTAGGGTTCAGTCCCCCACCAGGGTAAGCACCGTACACTATACCAATAAGAGTCCTTGGGCAAGACTCCTAACACCACCTTGGCCTACCTGTGTAAAATGATTAAATTGTAAGACGCTCTGGCTAAGAGCGCCAGCCAAATGCCATAAATGTAAACAAAATGGTTATATAGAAGAATATAAGATGTGATTTATATGATTCTACACTCTTAAAAATGACAGTTCTTCGAATATTCTTAAGTAAAGAAAATGGTAATATAGAACCATAAACACTCAAGGATCCTTTGCATCATTAAAGGGTTCTTTGTTGTGATGGAGAGTGTTTTATATGGTTCTCCACTCTTAAAATTGATTGTTCTTCAATGGTTCTTTAGTAAAGAAAATGGTAATATAAAACCATGAACACTCAAAGATCCTTTACATGATTAAAGGCTTGGCAGGATTGATGGAGAGTGTGTGTTTATATGGTTCTACACTCTTACAAATGATGTTTTTAAGAGTTCTTTAGTAAAGAAAATGGTAATATAGAACCACGAACAATCGAAGAACCTTTGCATGATTAAAGTATTCTTTAGATTGATAGTTTGTTTTGTATGGTTCTACACTCTTAAAATGAAAAATAGGAAAGGGCTCTATATAGCACCAAAAAGGGTTCTTTTATTGTTATAGGCTTGACATCATAACAATAGAAGAAACCTTTTGAGTGCTATATAGAACCCTTTTCAAAAAGGTTCTATGTAGAACCACCTACAGCACATACTCTATCAAATTCAAGAACCATTTCACAGTGCAAATTGCTCTTTGTGTTCATAGATCTATATAGAACTATTTGTACCAAAGAACCTTTAAAGAACCATATACGACACATTGTCCATCGAGCTGAAGAACCATTGAAGTGGTTCTATATAAAACCACTGCCTTCACTAAAGAACCCTTGAGGAACCATCATTTAAAAGTGTATATTTTATCTCCAGCCGCTTTACTGACTGTACAGACTGTGTCTCTAGGTGCGTCCATGTCAATGGAATCCCATCTGTGTGGGTTCTTTATAAAGCAGTCACCAAATTACCAAATGGCTGAGGTAAGTTTAAAGAGTCCATATCCTGCTTTTCCTTGACATTCCTTATGTTGAAGTAAATACATACCATTAAGTCTCCAGTCCATATAAACTGTACATGGAAACATAATCTGTTCTATAGTCAATGCTGTCATGTCACAAAACCAGCACATCTGAATATGTCTGCATGTTCACTGTACAGTAGTTTAGCTTCGGCCTTTCATGCTCAAGTTTTAAGTGTTTTAGCTTGGACTGCTTTTTGAAAGAGGTGCAATACAAGGCAGCCAATCAGAGCAGAGATTATTTGCATACATCAGTCTTAAAGCCAACATAACCAAAACAGTGTGATTAATTCAAAAGGATAAACAGAGCTGGCTGTTGAAATGGCTGTTTTTTGGTATATAAACCTGCACAAACATATGTGAACCTTAGAAGTATAAATGAAATTCATGAATAGGAAATGGGCTCTTTAAAAATGCTCAGATTAGACAAACTTTCTAACTAAATCCTATCTTGTTATCTGTGGAGCCACATTTGGTTGCTCAAACCCTCCTATCTTTATAGAATGCAGAGCATGAAAGTACACACTGCAAATCTTGTGTGTACACCAAGCAAGACCAGGCCTCTAATCTTAATATTCCTATACATTTATAAGATGCCAGAAATGTTTTATAATCAACTGAATGTTTTGAGAAGTATTCCAGGGATATTATTTTGGTCCAGTGCAGTGAATAGACAATACTAATGAGCCCTTTAAAATGTTGCAATTACAGTAACTGTGCATTGTAAAGTCTCCCCTAATTTAATCTAATCACAGTTATAAAAAAGCAGTGTAATCCACAGGGGTCAGCTAACAGGGACGTGGAAGAGGGCCTCTAACCGGGCCTGGTGTGGCAGCCCCTCATTTCCACACCTGGGTCTCTTTACCCTGACTGTTTTCCTTACTGCTGTGGTTTTTATGAGGCATGCCTACCTGTGAGGGGTAGCAATGCAACAGCCCCCTGCTTGTAAAACAGCATTAAGGGTCAGTACTCCAACAAAGGTGCCAGGGACATCCTGTTGTGTCAGAAGCTCTAAAAGGTCTGGGAATATGTATTACACCATTCACTTGCTGTTGGCAGACAAAGAAAAACTCTCTTTTGATTGGCAGGATAATGAAAGAATGTTTTTGTTTATAAACGTGTCTTGCAACTAGTCTTAAAACAATATTAACTTGCAAAGTTCTAAACACATTTGGAGAATATCTTGGACACCTGGAAACGCAAAAGGCATGAATCACCCAATAACAGTAAGCCAAACAATACTGCTTGAAGCCTTGCTGAGTAAACGAGACATGTTTATTATTTAAACTATCACTTAAATAAAAAAAGTGCATAGAAAATAAACATGATTAGAAATTTTCCTTTTTACAGTTATGTACATTTTTTTTTCTCATTATACATTCATCCTTAAGTAGTTTGTGGTTTACTATTGTCACTGAATGGTCATTCCTTCATTTCTGTGATATGGGAGAACACTGATTGGGCAATTGGATAAAGTAAAATAGTCAGCATTAATAAACATGGGTCACTCAGAGAGCTAAGGAGAAAGAGGAAGCGTTCATAAGTCAAAAGGGAAACACAAGGCCTCAGAAGGAGGGAGGGGGGCTCAACCTCTCTCCCATCAGCTCAATATCTGACCACACAAAGCACAGCCCATCTCTACTACTGATAATACAGTTCGGTACAGAGGGTCCTAGCATACAATTCTAGACAGAGGCACACTGCCATCTTTTTCTCAGGGGAGTTCACGTGACCCTTTTACCTGCATACACAGATAGATGTTTCAAAAAGTTGCACAAAATAAATAAATAAACTGCGTACTATTATTGTTACTCATTACAGAACATCACATTAAAATTCAACTTAAGTTCAGACAGGAGAAAGAGGTATGGGAAAACACAAGTGGGTAAATGAAAGGTCAATTTCTGTTCTCCTGATGTCCACAAACTCCGTTAAAAATGTACAAAGAGTAAAATAAAAACTACAGCATTGAAACAAACAAATGGCTAACCTCAAAAAGTTTACAACCACATTTTACAATTCATTATATAAATATCATCACCTCCCACCTGCCCAACCAACCAACACCCCCCTCCCTCCCGAAAAAAAAAGAAACCACAAAATAAAAGTCCCAAAAGAATAAATCTTAACTGCAATGCTCCACGGAAAGAGCACACAGGCACAGGAAAACTGGTACATAATGTCAATATTTAAAATGTTGTTGCACATTACTCTAAACTGTATCTGTAACACAAAACCATTATAGATTACATTGAACATTGCTATTAACCATTATGAAACTGTTGTTTGCTACTGTAACTAAGTTTGTCTGTCCATTCCGTATATTGTGTAGATATTGTAGATACTGAAGTACAAGTTACTATCCATACATATGTTTAGGTATATATATTCATCATGTATGTAAGAAGTATACATATATATACTGAGCATAACAGGATATGGTGTGATACCACTGGTGTGGTGTGGAAGAGTAAAGTCCAGGAAACAACAGAACCCGTCTGCTTCTGAAACACCGACACTACATTTCACCGGTTTGTGGAGAATCTGAAGTTGCGCTGACGTGAACATGTGGAGGAAAGTCTTTAACAAAGCCCTTAGGTTTAGTAACTGAATTACTAAAATCTTATTTTGTCAGACTGATAGAATGCAAGGTTTTTTTTGTACAAAGATTGCCATTGCTGTACAATCCTCGCCCACTGAAATTAAACATAAAGCTGTCCTGTAACGTCCCAGCCTTTCACGTTGGAACTATCAAAAAAAAAAAAAAGACAACATATGATAAAAATCAATTATAAATTCAAAAATACATTCAACGAAGGCCTAGCTGCAGAGTTCAGCCCGACCCTGTGCCGCACCCAGAGAGCCGGACTGAGAGGTACTCTATCCCTGAATCGATGGCAAGACCCACACTACCGAGGAGCCTGGCAAGAAGCTCCCAGCAAGAAGCTGCGGCAATTCCGTCAAACCCATTAATGTACAAAATGATATCTGGAAAAAAAAAATAGTAGCCAGTTGGTAATGATGTTAAGCAAAACAGAGATTTCTCTCTGTATGGTCAGTGCCTTTGTCACAGGTGACATGCTGAGTCTGATAGGGGTCAGGCCTTTGGGAGTCTGCAACTGCCTTAAAAAGATATTAGAGTTAATATTATGAGGCAATAAGACAATGCTACAAAGAGAAACTGGCCTTTTAGTGGCTCATTCTGAAAACAAGAGCCAGAGGTGCACAAAGCAGCAAATCAAGAGAGCTTTGTCTGGAGGTATATACGCATCCCTAACCTTCCTGGAACGCAGATATGCTCGATATCCCTTTAATACAGCTTTTGAAATCGCTTTATTAAGAGACCAATTCAAATCAAACACAACAGGGGCAGAAGTCTAACCAATATTAAGACCTTCAGAATTGACATGTATTAAAACTCTTGCGTTATTCTCCAGAGTAGCTATGCCTCCATCCTAAAAAGGCCACAGAACTGGCAATGCTCCCAAAGCAAGTGTCTTATGGTCTGTATCAGTGATGACACAATGAATAAAACTATGAATAAAAGAAGAAAATAATGGAAAAAGAAGGCACCACACCTCTGTTATAAAGAACTACAGGACAGCGAACCATGGGAGCCATACATGTAACTACTATGAAGTGTTGCTGCCATATATATATTCAATAGGAAATCAATTGAAATTTTGCCCTAAGGGATAATTCGGAGGACTCAAACTGTCGAAAGGAAACGGTACAAATGAGCACATCATGTGCTTTGAATGGCTAGCTGGAACGTCCGTGCAGTGCCAAGGCAACATGTGTCAAGCTGGGAAGAAGACTGATGTTCAGTGCACAAGATAGGGAGAATGAGGGCCTTCCTCCATTCCTCCAGATATAGTGCTTTAGAAGAAAGTTTTCAAGGGCTAGCCTCCGTGGCAAATTCCTTGGGTTAAACTAATATCTATGAAAATATTTTTACAATAATAAAATAGATGGAGTAAACTTTGGGACTTTCCAGTTGCTTAAATGTAAAATTATTTCAGGCATCTTTTTATATTCCTTTTTCTCCCCTTGAGACAGTTGCACTTTACTACCAAAGAGGGGCTTTCTGGGGGAAGGTGGGGTGTTCCTATGTGTGATATTAAGGCTGGCAATGGGGGAGACATGCCATTTCAGCAGATGAGCATTCATGACTACGTTTTACAGCTTACTCTGACTATATACACAGTCATCTGAAATGACCATGACTGACATGGATTGGCAATGAGAGCTACTGGTGGACTGCACTCTATGGGAACAGCTACTGCTTCAGTCTTTGGAATAATAAAATAAAGAGAATGTTGGTAAGAGGAAGAAATAAGGCCTACGAAAAAAGGAAAAAAAGAAAAGGCAGCACTATAAAAATGATGACCAAACATTAGTGTTGTAAACCACTATCTCCTACAAAATGTTGGTAAAATAAATACAATGCTTTATTAAAAATATAAATACCATCATTAAGTGCTATTCACTAGTGAGTGCTTTTCAGTTTTTTTTGTATAGAAAAATATACATATTATTTACATATCAAAGGAAATAATGACATTTACCTGTCTACAACAAAAAGAGACAGGAAAAATATTTTAAAAATGACTTCCATAACAACAATAACAAATTCCAAACCATTTGGATGCCCTTGAGTTTAGTAAATCCGACCAACTCTCAACAGTCCTTAGAGCATGCACATAGTAAGTTTCCTTGATTTCACTACCGTCAGTCTAAGTCACTATAAAAATGGATAAAAATATTAAGCCATCCCACCCACCCCTCAAATTTCTCGAGTCCCTTGGCTGTCAGTCCACCAGGATCTCAACCCAGCCAGCCCCCACTGATCACTGCCCCAGGGGTTATTATTACTTCTTAAAAACACAGTTTAGGTATACTACATTTACAGTCCTGCTCATCATTGATCCAAACCAAAACCTCTGAAAAAGCTGTACCAGAAGGTCCATCAACAGGACCATTGCTCCCTCTAGTGTTTCCTCTTTATCATTCTAGGGGCTCAAAAGTAATATTTACAGTGTCTAAAATACATAGACATCCCTCACATAACTAGAGGGACAAGGCTTCAATGTACATTCAGAAAGGGAGATGAGACTGTGCAGGTCAGGCTAAGAAAAGAATTATGGATCACTTGCAATTCATCTATCAGAAAAGACAGTGTATCGTTCCCTTAGAAATTGCACTTTGGTGTCAAATGAAACAATGTGGCAATTCCATCACACTTTTCTTCTCACATTCCATAAGCATGGGCAGGCAAGACTCAATATTACAAACGAATAGTTCATAATAATCATTAGGAAGATAGAACAATGCAAAATTTGAGCGCAAGCAGGGGCACTTATCTATTTCTCACTGGTCATTTGGGGGGGATATCCACTGAAGGCAGACCTTTTCTTCATTGTGACTTTGCTCTTGACACCTTTCCTGAATCAACTTAAGAGGCACAGTGCCATTATCCCTCTGAAAACCTGAGCCTGTTTCAATAAATAACCATATCAGTTAAAATACACATACTGTCAACATTAGACAAAAGATTCATTTGGGAGGAGAGGGTTCAGGCAAAAATAATAATAGGAGAGCTGTTAATTGAGGAACTTTCGACACTTTTTGGCCCCACAGTTGCAAGGCAGCTTATTGCCTGGTTCCTCAATGGGGAACTTGTAATCATATGTGAGTTCCTCGCCCCTGTAGATTTTCCGCATAGCAAAGATGACGATGTGCTTCTGGCCGTCAATATTGACCACACGGGAGTAGCAGTTAGGCTCGCAGGAGTGGTTGATAAACCGTGCCGCATTGCCATGCATGGTGGCGTCTACCACCTCATAGTCATCAATACGAAACATGTAGCAGCCAATGCCCTGTTAAGTAAAAGTAATTTCTATTAAGAACTTGCTGTCAATTAAAGCAGGAAATGTTATATTTATAGTATGCATATAGTATAAAAAATATATGTGTAGCAATGTTTGAGAGTATAATTTTCTTTACCTTGCCATCATAGTATTTCTCCCGTTTGTCAGTGAGGACAGAGCGAATGACATTACCAGAGTACTCGATCACCATCTCACCAGCATCAATGTTCCTTTTACAGAACAGACCTCGGCCATGTATGGCTGACCTGTGAACAATGATAAAGCTCATGAAAATACAGCAAGTATGTGCATGAAATATGTACATATGCGCTTTATTTGGTTTACAGAGCCAGAATTTTAGAGGCAACAGAAGTTCGTACCTGTAGACGCCTACAGACTCTCTGGATGATTTCCTCAAGTTTTTCAACCTCACAGCCAGTGGTAAGTCCATGCTGGTCGCTCGTCTGTAATGGTAAGAAGGGAAATGTTGAGGACTGCAAAATAATAAAAAGTAAGGCTAAATCTAAAATGTCAAGGCAAATGAGCTCAAAGTCACACCGAGCAGATTTGAGCTGCAGCTCTTCTTCATCCTCCTCTTGAGGGTTGTATTCAGGAGGCTGCCGATGTTTGGATGCCAGGAAGTTGAACATGTCTAACACTGACCTCCTTCATTAATTAATCAAAAACATTAAATAAAAAGGTTTGAAAAATATTCAACAGCATGAACAAACTTTGCTTGAAAAATGCATTTTGAACAAATAATCCATCATGACATTAATACACACTGCACATAAAAACAGACCACGAAGCTAGAACTGCATACCTGTGGTGGAACTCCGCACGTGCAGATCCGTGAGGATTAATAGGAGGCTCATCAACCTCCTCTGGCTTGTGGAAACGGAACTTGTAGTTTCTGCAGTACCTGGCACCATATAGCTGCTCCAAAAGAAAAACTACGGCATCATGGACAACACCCAGCATCCGTAGCCCATTAACTCCTGGCAGAACAATGACGCAGGACAGAAAAACAGAGAATATTTTGTATACACATATTTTGTATACACACACACACACACACACACACTACAGACTAAAATGTTTTTCAAACAGTCATGCTGTGTTCATGTGTCCTTACCATCAAATGACAGCTCTTTCAATTTAGCATTAGAGCGTGCCTCTTGGACTTTATCTGTCAGCGATTTCCAGGCCTCTGTAATCAAATACAGAAATGAACTGTTCTTAACAGGTTAAATCTGATTCTAGATTCATTAATACAACTGTTCAAAATGGGCAGAACAGTGGGTCCTTGACCACTTGCCCATTCAATGTTAGGCTAAGTGATCTTCATATGTAGTGCTGTACCTATATAATTTACACAAAAGTTAAACACTTCACACTACTGTGCATGACAGGGATGTATGATTAACTGGCAAACAACTGTTTGACCAATACTGAAAAGTGGCATTTGGGACCATTTCAAGAAGATGCAGAACTACAATAGTAGACAATAACAATAGACAACTATTTTGTTCATGTTCTACAGGCAAAAAGGTGATGCATGGCAGTATGAGGAAGTCATACATCTGTGTGCATAATTATAGAGAAGGACAATGTGGATAGCAGCAGTTTTTAAGAGCTACTGATGTACAGTGAACCAAGACTACTCCAGGTCATGCCATTTATGTTCATTTGAACTTATTCTGTAAGGGGTGGTAAATATAATTATGTTAGGACCTTTAAATTTACACTAGCTTATCCTTATCTATTCCAATCAATCAAGTAACTTTTTGGTTTTCGGTCAAATAATCAAGAACATATACTTGTCAGCCCCTCGATTTTCTTACACAGGATGTTTCCTACAGTTTTGGACCATTTACTTTATATACATGCTCGTGCCTGGCCCCACCTATCAGTACCATGTGCAACAATCCATACAAGGAATACTTTTTAAATTCTTGGCACATTATTAAAGAATTCAGCTGATGGGTGTGCTCATATGTGCGTGTATGTCAAGTACTTTACAATGCCTTTGAACCTTGCCAAAATCTGTATCCTTAGACTGCACCCATACTTTCAACTGTTACAAACATCACATACTTAAATTCTTATCCAAGGCTTTATTACTAACCAAAATGAACCCTACCTTCAATGCTTTCACAGCAGATCTTAAAGCCATCATCACTGCAAATTTCAAACAGGAGTCCTTTTTTAGGCTTGTAGTCTGAAGAAGAGTTTTGCCCACCATCCTTCTGATCAGGATTGGCCTCTAGCAGCACACTGGATCCTTTTCCATTACTCTGGCCTGAAAGAGACAGTGTACATTCAATGAAACTATACACTAAGATAAAAAAAAGTATCTAAACATTTGGCTTAGATGTATTTGCTGTCTATTCAAAAACTGCTACACCCACCTGCAGTCTTGGGTTTTTCATCATGGGGTTCTAAGGCCTTCTGTCTAAGAGCAGGAGAGTCACATGTTCTTGTAACAGAGTCACTGCAGGCAATATAAATGTTGTTTAGTGCAGATAACCAGTAATCCATATGGGAACATAAATGTGTTTGTCACACCACCATAAATATGGTACCTCTTTCTTGAACCCTTTTCATTAGGCTTTCCTGTATCCATCGGTTCAGGCTGTCTTGACCTATGGATACGCAGAATACTACAGCTTAATCTGATTTGCTTTAGTTAGGCATATACAGCAAAATAAATTACAAATTCTCTGGGCTTACCCTGCTAAAGACGACTGATTTGCAGAGCCAGGAACACCCTGCGATTCTGGCAAAGCTTCAGACTGCAGACCTTTGTGCTTCTTTCCACCATTCTTGTCTATACTTGGTAGCGCTCTCTTTGCTTTCTGCTTCCCCTTCCCGACGGCTGTGGAAGCTGCGACTGTGGGAGACTTCACGGCTTGCTGCTGGCTTGAAGGACGTGAGATAGGTGTAGTACGTGAGCTTTGGGTGAGAACTCCAACCATACGACCCTTGTTTGCGTCTTGTGTGATGGGACTGGGGGCAAGAGCCATTTGGCCTGATGTGTTTGTGCTGGGATCGACCATCTTATCTGCCCCAACTCTGCTAACTGGGTTTTGAAGATGAAGATTGCCTTCTTTATCAACCTGCTGGTTTACAGACATGCTGATGGTTTGATTAGGTGGAAGAACACAAATGCTGCTAGCAATGGAAGTCTGGACAGAGCTAGCAATCTGTGACATCACTGGTGTTCCTGAATGAAGAACCATTTGCTGCTCTGGAAGGCCCAAGTTATGTGGACTGGCTTTAAAGAGAAGGTTGCTTATTGGTCCTGTGATGTCAGTAGAGCTGATGAGCCCCGGAGTACTTAAAGATACTGAATTTGCTCCCAATAGGTTTCCAGTCGCTGTAGGAGGCATCGACACCACATTCAGCACAGACTGATTAGGGTTAAGTCCAGACACAGTGCATGGTATTAAGTGAGTTGAGGAATCATGCCCAAGGATACCAGGCTGAGCATTAGTTGAGATTGGCATTGGTTGTGAAAGGAGAGCAGGCTCAAAGTACATTACTCCAGATTTTGATCTTTTTATAATGTTAGGCATTTTGCGGTGAGATGTGGCAGTTGCAGTCGTTATGGTGCCAAGTTCAACCAGTCCAGATTGAGCAGGGATTCCGGTAGCAATTTGTGAAGAGGACAGGTTGATGAGGGTCATATTAGGCCCAACCTCTGATGGAGCCAGTGTGGGTTGGCTTCTGGATCGAGCTAACTTTTTGCTTTTACGAGGTTGGAGGCGAGAAATAGGGCGCTTCTTGCCATGTCCAGTGGATAGCACAGGAGGTGGGGAAATGGATGATGCACTGGACACCATGGCAACATTGGGGGCCAGATCATGTCTATGCCCAGCTTCAGATGCAATAATCTGGGGATCATGAGAAGGAACACCAATCAAGAGGCCAGATGTGGTGCTAGGAATAACAGGTTGGAAACCTGTCTGAGTGGTGCTAGTGAAAGCATGAAGCTGTGGATGATGAGGCACAGGAACCAAACCTTTGCCGCCAGAAAAAAGAGACTGAGAGGTGGAAATCCCAGCATTGAGGCCTGTTAATACAGGAGCACTTGTGTTCATTACACCCGTTGCACTGACAGATGGTGTAATCTGTATCTTCTGAGTTACACCATTGGGGAGCGTCTGCAATACATAAAGGGGCTGCAAATGTTGATTGAGAACTATCAGTTTTTCTGGACCAGGTTTCAAATGAGATGCGGTGGACTGAACAGCAGAGCTTGCAATCTGAGAAGGACCTGTACTGGCTGTGGCAGCAGGAATAAACTTCTGACTCTGAAGAGCCAAGGTGGGCGAACTTGGCAGGCCTGGTGTACCAGATGTCCTGGCCAGATCTTGATTACCTGCCTCTGCTACCTGGGTTATTCCAGGACTTGAGATGTGGTCTCCATCGATGCGGCTGGGAATGAAATGTTCAGGTGTCATGTGACCTTCTGTCACCTGTGCATCTCCACCATTATCATGGGGGCTCTCGCTGGATACAGCAGTTGCTCTTTGCTTCTCTCCTTTATCAACTCCTGATTCCTCTGTAGCCAGGGCGAGTATAGTGCGCTCAGAGCTCTCAGAGATGAGTGAGCTATGATTCTGATTATTTACTGATGGACTACGAGTAGTAAGCACAGAGAGGTCTGATGGCAACTCCAAAGGCAGGCCATAGGGTTCCTCTACTGCGATCGAGGTGCTCACTCCAGCTTCTACAGGTTCTGTGCTGGCAAGTGGCTGGGGAAAGTCTTCAAAGAGTATATCCTTCCTTCGATTTACATCAACTCCATAGCCCTCATCTAGGGAAAATGGTTCAGTGGATGGAGCCTCTGACTGCTGTCCTAAGCTCTGCATTGAAGGGGTATTGAGCACAAACTCCATAATATCAGAGGGCAGGATATTACCACAGTCATCACTGTTATTATTGTCAGAGTCAGACTTTAGAAGGTCAGTGCTGAGAGACAACTGAGTTTCAAGAGGATCCTGTCCCTGTGACTTCACACTTCCTAATTGAAGGCAGTTATCTTTCTGATTTTTACGGCCATCACGACTTTGGCTACCTCCTCCACCAGTAGTATTTTCAGTCCCTTTCCCTGAGTCAGTGTTCGATTTCTCAGCCCGACTGTCAGCTCTCCCCCTCTTCTTAGTTGAGCTTTTAAGTGTAGATGAAGTTGTAGCAGTAGTAGTGCTATTGGTGCTTACACTGGCATCACTTTCAGAGCCATCATCCACTCCATCTAGTTGGCCAATTTGTTGGCACTCCAGATTTTTTGTGGTTGCAGTTACTTCATCACTTTCTGCATCCTTTTCCTTTGCTCCATCCCTTAAGAATCTGTGAATCTGCGACCCTCTCCCCAAGCACTGGTCAATACCCTCAATAGTAGGAAGACTTGAGCTGGGGTTTATAATAGTTCGTGTGAAATTGTAATAATATGAATCCTTATTCGAACCAAACCCTCCTTCTTCATCTTCTCCGCTGTCTGCGGAAGATGATGTGCTCATGTCATCAGCCCCATCTACTTGGCCTTCAGCTGAACGCTTACTGCTGCCTGAACGCTTCCTCAAGGAGATATCGCCACTACTGTAGAAGGGAAGGTCTTCCTCACCATATGAGCGGACACCATAGAAAGGAGTAAGTCCAAAGAACATGTTTGATCGAGCCCGAGCACTTCGCCTCGGGTATCTCCGTTTTGCTGAGCCTGCTGAACCATCGCTGTCCTCCTCATGGTGCTTGTCTACAGAGCTTTCATCTTCCAAATGATGGTCCTCCCCATCTGCATCATCCTCAGGGGAGTGGTGATCCATGAGGTGCTCCTCACAGTCCTCTGGGTGAGTGTGACTATCAGACTCTGAGCTTTCAGAGCTTGCAGAAGGGGAAAACAGCACAGTACGGGAAGACCTCTTCTGTGGACCATGGCTAATGGGGGAAATGGAAGTGGATGTGTTTGTATCAGAGCATGTGCTAAGAGCTTTAGTCCCATTAGGGTCCATTTTTTGAGATATCAAAGGCAGTCTTTCTGTGCGTTTCTTCTCCACTGGTGTGGCTTCTTTACTTGATTTAGGGTGAACTTGTGGAAGTTTTAAACTTCGTTCTGAACCTGCCTTTGGCTGAATTGCTTCCATTGTAGAACTGTGCTTTTTCTCTGTACTAAATCTGTCCCCAGACTTTAATGGTCTTTCACCTGCCTGAATATCCGTTTTATTAATTTCTGTGTTGCCTGAGGCTTTGTTACTGCTATGAGCAGCTCTATTAGTATTGTTTTGTGTGGATGGGACTTGTCCATGTGTTTTGCTATTACTGCCTTTAGAGTTGCTGTTGAGAATTTGTGGCTTACTGTTTTGAGGCATCTCTTTTCTGTCTTTTGAAGTATCCCTGCCCACTGTTAATTTAACTTTGGAGTGCTTTTCTTTGGTGCTAGAGGTTCCATGACTAGCCGTCACAGAAGGGCTTGCCTGGGATCCTCGTTTTATATCCTCTTCTCCTGTCTTTCCTCCAGATGACCATTGAGGCTTGATAGCTGCAGCAGGGGATGGTCCTGAGACACAGTCATGAGGCTTCCTACCTCCACTTTTTTGGTACAGTGGCTGTGAAGAGCCAGTCTTTCCAGTATCCTTAGATTCTTGTACGGTTGTTAAGCTTCCCTCTTTCCCTGGAATGGCTTTATCTTTGAAAAGACTGGCAAGTGGATGACAGGACAAAAGTGTGACTCCAGCTGGTAAGTCAGTGTCTTTCATAGCCTGTTTCCCCTTTTCTGTTCGCAAACTACTACTGCCCCTCTGATGTCCGGTTAAAACTGCAGTTCCAAGAGGAGGGGAGACTTGGGCCACTCCAGTCAGTATTGCTGCAGAAGCAGATTTTAAACTCTCTCCTTCTGGCTGCTTTCTAGCAACATCTCTACCACCATCCATTCGCTCACTAACACCATAACTGGGCCTACCCTGAGCTCCTGCATTTATAGTGCTTATCTCCCGACACTGAGATCTTTCACTGCTATGTACTTTGCCCTTCACAGAGTCTCTAATTCCATGGTCCTGGGAGGTTAGGGGTGAGGCAGATGAAGAAGAGCCTATATGGCTAGATACACCACTTCCCTGCGGAGAGCTGGAGGTTCTCTGTTTGGCCTGTTGAGGGGAGAGGGAAGACGTGCTGTGGCGACGAGACCCAATACTTGGCAGACTGGTGCTCAGCAGAGGATCACCAACAGTTACAATCTCATGGGCTGAAATACTGACACCCCCTAATAGGAAGAAAACAGTCAGAAATGTTGTGTGAACAACAATCAAATACTAAAAGCATGTACAATAAGTTTGGATAAGAATGTCTGCTAAACACAGTAAATTTAAATGTATAATGAAACTGGTCCTACACAGCCTCAATAACAGAACCCATGATTAACATGGATACCTGGAGAGGGAAGCGGTCTGGATGAAGGAGTACGATGGCAGGGTGGGTAACTGGGGTGTCTGTTTCTAAAGTAAACCCTTCGCTTTGGTGTAATGGCCATGGTGTTGCAGTCAATGGGACCTGAATCAGCCAAGTGTGACGGGTCCGCTTCTGGTGAAATAAGGTGATAAGTATTTTGGGACAAGATTTAAATGAAGTCAACAATTTACAATAATCTACCATACTTAAAAATCAAGTGTTACCTGAGACAGGCGGTGGGCTGTGGGCAATGGTGTGGTTATCCTCTGGTGGGACTGTGCTGATGGTGTCTGCCACCAGAGGGCGGCATGCTAAAATTCTACAGGTATATACACAGCGTTTGCGGGCATCCAGAGTACTCCAGTAGACCCTTGAGCATCTTAAAATGGAACAAAATATGAAATTACCTTTAAGTGTTTTTTTTTTTTTAATGAACTATGCACATGAATTCCAAAGTTTCACATAATAGGCTACTTACTGGTATCCAACAGGAAAAAGCATTCTCTCACAATCTGAGAGCTCTGTCAGCATACCAAGACAATCAATAGTCATAGACCCTACATTAAAAACAAAAAGAAGGCAAAAATCACTTTATGACATTATGGTTCACTCTATACAAATTAGACAAAATTTTCCAAAAATAATTATATTCTCACCTATCATCATGTGGACATTGTCTGGCTCAAGACCACTGAGAAACTTCCTTCTCAAACTGATTCCCTCAAAATCCACCAGAATTCTCCGGGTTACTTCAAATCCTGTGTCTGACACCACCTAAACAATAATTCAGTAAACAATACGTGTTGATGTGTATCTCTTCATTGTGTCCTCACTGGCACAAAGGAGTAACCTTTTTAAATAGCGAGTACTATACCTCGCCCTTGATGAGGTCTCTGTGGCGTTGGCAATAGACCTTCTTGTCCTCCAAAAAGACACAGTTACGCTGGCGTGCACACATGAAGTGATAGTTACTTGAGCAGGAGGTGAGGCAGCAACCGACAGTGGCTCCAAGCTTTTGACAGTTCTCACACCGCTATAACAAAAAAAAACAAAAAAAAAAAACACAAATGATTACTCTGCATTTCTGGATAAATGGTACGTAAGAAGATAAATAACATGCAGACAGGCTCATCATAAAATGCACAAAGTATATGGCTAACATGGCCTTACCAACTGTCTGCCCCTGCTCACTGCCAAATGGACATTTTTGAGAGAGCCATCATCATCCTCAAATACCTCTGCTGACCACAATGCACAGTTTACATGGGCCCACTCATTCTGGCCAATGTAAAGCAATCTTCCGCACTCCTAAGAACAAAGGCATAAATGATAAATTTGACACAAATGTTTCAGCCAGTACAGAGAACAAAAATGCTAGTTAAATACTAGTAATACTAATATTATTCCACAATCACAAGAAGCAACCAGCCAAACTGGAAATCTGGGAAAGTGTGTAAAACAATTTGGATTTTTTTCCAAATGCAACAGCTTTGTAAACAACTGCTAACACAACAAAACAATGTTATCTCCAAAATGATAACTTTAGAGGAAAAATAAACATATACTTTACTTTTAATATAAGTCAATGTAACCAGACTATTTTCCAAGTAATTTTGGGCTGTTTCTTTTGGTTCATTTCTCACAAAAATGGAAATAAAGAGGTTTTGTTCCAACAGCAGCAAACTATTACTTAGGTTATCATTAGGAATGTCGGAAGAGTATAATGGTTTTAGCTGGGTTTGAAACCAGTGAATTATTATACACTTGATTCCTACTTGGTTGTTGCTTGTGAAACACACTTACAGTGGGGCCACTTACATTAGTCTTCTCATCTCCATAGCTAAGACAAAGCACACACTGCCTGTTGTCACTGACACCAGGAGGAGGGGGAAGCTCAGGGCTGTCCTCCCGACTGAGGTCTAAGTGAATTGTCAAGTGAAGGAGTGATAAAGCAAGAAATAAAGAGAAGAAAAAAACATCTTTCAAGTTACAAATTTTCCTTTATCCAGTTGATGAAAGTTACTTTGCTAGCTTTGGATCCTGTGTCTTTTTCCTCACCATGTATAAGCTGTGGAGCTGGAGGTGGTGGTGGGGTAGGAGCTATTGGGGAGTCAGGCTCTCCGGGGACTTTAGGTCGAGGAGCAGGAATGATCTTCATAAGCAGAGGCTGTTCAGCACGTGCAATCTCTTCCCTCTCCTGCCACTGGGCATAGTTGTGGTCCAAAGAAGGGGGCAGTACCGCATTAGGAAGTAACCCACTACTGCAGAAGAACAAAGAGAATAACACTATTTAGCATAACAATAAACATACAATACACTGGCACAATGTAACTGTTTCAACTTGGCAACTCTCACAAAACAAAAACTGATAATCTCACCACTTAATATGGGGGACCTCTATCACAGCATGTGGCAGAAAGACTTTCAATACTGGAGGTGCACTTTCATGTTAATAACTACAACGTAATAAGGCAAATCTAGAGTCTACTGACTGTTTTTGTGCAAAGATCACTGTAGTACTAAGTAGGGATACGTGGATGTCTAGTATTTTTCATATAGAAATATTTGCTGCTGTAAATACAAAAACATTTCTAAAAAGCAGAAATTAGGAGTACAGCTACCTGAACTAGCATTATGAAAAAATTTATGAATTATTTCTTTAGGGTTAAAAGATACAGCAAAATGACAGTAAAATACAGATACAGTAGTCCAACTTTCCCTCAATGTTCTGTTCTTCTGGAGTACAATAAATGTGCCATCAAATATCATTTGACATATCAGTCAAATCTGAACTTATGTCTGATACTAATACTATTCAGATTTCATGTGCAGCCCCAGTTCTATGATATAAATTACATGTAAATGCATTCTTATTGTCCACATAAATAGGTTTACATATTTTCTTAAATACCAAGGACGTTTGCACAGTATTGTATAAAACACTGGCACAATTTAACAATAAAAATCTATTAAGCTCTATAGGGGGATCAGCAATCAGAAACATGTTTAAAAAAGAAAGAAAATAAACAGCATGTGACCAAAATCATCTCTTTTAAAGATGGTGGTGCAATTCCAAGCTAATGACTACAATGTAAAAACATGGTCTCATCTGCTTTTGTGGAAGGATATTTCAAGCTCTGAAATCTAAAAAAAAAATGCTTTGCACACTCGTGAATAATGCACATTAACAAATGAAGTCTACCAACAGACTAACCACAGGGTGACCGCACGACTTGTCAAAGCACCTATGTGAAATGTGACACTGCGGGCTGGCCTCAAACAATGGAACTAGACCGTGCAGACTGCATTCCCTATGGAAAGCTGATATATCTGCTCTGAAGGAGAGCAAAGAATAGACAGATGCCCCGTCGACAAGCTGTTATAGCTCCTCATCATGTCATTGCCAATGCAACCTTTGGTACCATTGCTTACATTAACTGATAACAGTGTTATCACTGCCTCTCAAACTTCAAAATTATGAAGCTTTTTTCAACAGACCTGTCCATGTATAAAATAAAACAAACTAAAACAAGTAATGTACCATGACGAAAAACAAAGGCGATGGAATAACTTCGCAGAAGAAAAGTGACAGCTGACAAAGTCATTAAAAGAAAAACTCACTTGGAAGTGACTTTATGTGGCTCCCAGAATTTGGATTCCTTCACCTTGAACCATGGAAAAACCCTTTCCATTTGCTGTAAGAAACACAGAAGAGTTAGACAGTCACAGACAGTGGTGTTCCAGACCTGAAATACAATCCACTCTGAACACTATGCCTGTTCTTTCTCAGTCCTTACCCGGATAAAGAAGGACTTGACCATGCTGTTGGCCTTCCTGCTCTCGGGCTGCCCTCCCTCTGAATTGATAGCTGTCTGGATGATTCTCACGATGTCATCACTGAACTCCAGCTGAAAGACATTAACACATCAAAGTGTCACTCAGCTACTGAACTGACCTACATCTGAACCTTCCTCTGAGGATCAACAAGATATTACTAATCTTATATACAGGGCCAGGAATGTGGCATCCCACTGAGATTTAAGACAGTTATGCATGGTTTAATGTCCTGTTTGATGCCTCACCACAGATTCGTAGTGTCCTGAATCCATCTTCTTCTCCACAGACTCCAAGTCAAGGGGTGAGTCAGTGGGCACAGAAACCTCTGTAAGGACAGGGGGGTCTGGCCCTTCAGGAGAGCGCCGCGAAGGGAGACTCTCTTCTGTCTCTGGATTCAGCTCTGGTGGTTTCATTACCGCCTATGATAGAACAAGTTTATTGATATGAATATTAGTGATACATGCCATCAGTCAGTGTACAGATAGTACAGATGATCATATCAGTGATATGCGCACACCGTAGCATATTGTGATATAATTCATTACAAGTCCATTGCAGTCTTCAGAAACTAGTAATTTCTCTCAATCTTCAAAGCAATACTGGTGCTTTATTAGCATACAGATAAATCTATGAAAGATTCATTTGTCCCGACATATATATCGGTACAGCTCTAAACAGCATATAAATCAGCAGTAGAACCACAGTGCAGCACAAGAGGATCAATCCAGCATACTAGAAAAGAAGTGGCAGGATGGGCTTACTTGTCTGTAACGGAGTAGATGAGTGGAAGTGCGAGAGTTGAGGAGTGAAGTAAGAACTTGGCGCATGGAGCTCTGAATCTCTTTCTCCAAAGCAGTGCGCCATTCAGGTGGGTGGCGCTCAGTGCAGTTGATGCAGGTGTATACCACACTTTCAGGGAGGTTGGACAAAAGCTCATACATCTCATCTTAAATGAAATGAATGACAATAAAAAGGGAAAGAAAGTTCTGAGATTTCTGAAAAGTGTCACCGAATAAAGGCAAATATACCAAGCATAGCATTCCTGCCTTCTTCCAAACAAAGTGCACCAAAGAAAGTGACGAGACTGTCTGAAAAGTAGAACCAACACTTCACTCACCGGTTAGATTTTCACATTTGGCATGAACCCAGCGATCACATTTCCCACACTGCATCATCTTACTCTCATAATCATCATCATCATAGCACTTATCACAGAGAGGGCAGAAGTTGCCTGCAAACAGATGTTGCATATTAGCCACATGTACTCACAAATACAGGCAATCATCTACCAGTGTAAGTAATACCAACCTTTAGCAAAGAGTTTGGCACAATCATGACATAAGGAGAAGTCATGTGACCACTGGGCATCCCAGGCTTTTCCTGGTTTTGTGGCCCCACAACTCTTACAGCGAACACACTTTGTGCAAATCTGTGGGAGATGAAAAGACTTAGTAAATAACTGTAAAACAAGCCAGAAAAACAATCAGAGGTTACTGATACATGCAAAAACACCCAGAATTTAGCAAGTACAGATACCCAAATTCTTTTCTTGGTGGGTCGAGTAGGATGGTTGGGTCCCAGGCACTCAGGGTGAAAGCTGTTTCGGCACTTGTCACACTCCAGCAACTGCTGTATGAAGAAAGAGAACAGCTTCATTACAACTTAAAGCCATTAAACCTCATAGGCCTACATGTGGGCACACACATCAGTTCACCACTCTACTTAACACTTATCTATCTAGTCAAAGTCTGAAATGTTCAATAAGCCAATCTCACATTTTTACAGGTCACTTACAGGCATAACTGTTTCCAACTTGAACAAGGAAAATGCACATACAAAGGAAACATTTAATGAATGTAAAACATGTACACTGAAAGGTATACAGAATAAGGCCTAAAGAATTTGATACAACTTTTATTCCCCTAGGTGTGGAGCCCTTAAGTGGTACTTCTTTTCAACTCAAAACATATTACATGGGGCAAATGTTTTCCTGTGAAATTCTGGTAATCTATTCCGGTAAAAAATAATCCCAGCTGTTGTTGGAAGTCTTTGAAATTTAAATGCAACAAGCTCTATTATAAGTCACTCCAAGCTAATCAAGGAGGTATTAATGAATTGAACCAACAAAATGGATATTCTTTCTGTGCACTAAATCTGTAGGAAACATTCATGCTCATAACAACAAAAGAAAAAGCTTACTTTAGTTTTTTGGTGCTTGCGGCCACAGACATGGCAGAAGCGACACCAGCGGCAGCACCAGTTCTCATACTCCTCATTGTGGGGGCGTTCTGTCTCCCCCAAGCAAAAGAGATGGAAAGGCTCACAGCATACCTGGCAGAACACAAACTGTGGAGAGGCCACACAGTTAGCAAAACTACCTCATTTATATGCATCAGAGAAGGAGGGTGGGGACACATGGTCAGTAAACATAGCCTCTAAGAAAACCTAGCCTCTTGCATACAAAGGAGAGCCTTACTCTCTTTAAGTTTTTGAAAATATTGCACGGCAATTCGCAACAGCGCTGTGTGTCGATAAAAAACACAATACTGGTATTCCGTGCGTATCATACAGCCCTAGAGGAGCACAGTGTTACACAGTGGGAAAAAAAATCTGTTTACCTCCACATTGCCACTGCTGGCACAGAGAAAGCAGACCACCCGTGGGGTGATTGGCACAGAGGTGAGGATGCTGAGGCCACCCATCTCCCACACCTTCTCAATGTCATAGTCTTCCTTAAAATCCACTCTGATTCGATGCACTCCGTCGCAGGGTGCTTTCTGCTGGGCGGTGCCCCCAATCGAGGGAGTGCTCAGGAAGTTTAAAGTCTTGCGGTCGGGTTTGGTGGCCATCTGTTTCTCCTGTAAACAACAGATCAGGTGGGCGGTAAAGCCAAGAAGTACATAATATGGCACCAAAAGATATTGATGGCTAAAAGCTACTTAGCAAGAAGGCCTCACCTTCTCCTTTGATTTTGGCTTTGGTGGAGAAGCATAACGAGCGGTTTGCTTCTTTACTTGCTTTGCTTCTTGTACTGAAAGATTATGCAAGATAACATATAATGTGAAATCATACACAAGAACCAAAGCTGGCAAGGCATGTCATTAGTGGTTCCTACCCAAGTGTGTAACAGATGAAGGCTGGTTATGCTGCTGGGACTTCTTTTTGGGCTCACTAGATGGTGACTTTACGGGTCCTTCCTTTTTTGCTAGCGCATGGCTTTGCTGCTGTATGGGTTGCTGGGACAGTGCTGGTGGGGAGGATGGAGTGGTGTGTGGGGAGCTGGATAAAGGGCTGGTCTGCTGCTGCTTTCGCTCCTTCCTAGAGGCAGAACTCGGAGAGGTTAAGGGTTGTCTTTGATCCTCTGGACTGGGGAGTGAAGGGGGGTCAGCTGGGGAAGAGCTGGGTGGTGGAGGTGATGGAGGCCGCGGTTGCTTTTGTTTGTCCTCAGCCTTCGCTGGGGGGACCATTTCAGTTTTCTTTGCGGGAGGGTCATCCTTTGAGGGAGGAGGGGCTGGTTTGGGGCTCAGCTCAGGACACTGAGATTTGACGGAGTGATGTGCATCCTTTTTTTCAGGCAATTTGCTTTTCTTCTTATCTTTTTTACCTGAAACAATAAATACGTCATTTATATAGGGCAAGGGCGCGCCTTTTTTCAAACTATATTTTTAGAGTGCCAGTGGAGAGTGTAGGGAACTGACCTTTTGCTTGCTTCTGAAGAAACATCTTCGATGGCATCCACTGCAAGTTCTGACACTTCCTTACCCTGTGAAAATGTGCGAATATGTATCTTTTAAGTGCGACTGAAAAAGTACTTAAGCCATGCAAGGTTAAATGATTAAAACATTAACGATAACTGATTATTCAGCCCAAATACTGCAATAACAAGAGTTTAAAATACTTCAAGAAGGAGTGTGCACACAGAATTGTTTATGCCCAAGGAGAAATACCATTTCTCACTGGACATAAATAATAAACAGAACGCATCAATTGCAAACTGAAGGTGTATTGTTCAGTTATAGAATATAATATAGAAGTTCTGTTGTTATGAGAGTGAGACATTAAATTGTAGGTCCATAGATGAGTTTTAGGAGTTAACTAATCGCATACCATTTACTTCTTTAAATGCCAACTGAGAGGCAACTGACTGCCACAGTTTAACACATCACAGATGGAAAATGTGTAATGTATAATTAGCACCCATGCATACAGCATAATACAGAATTGCTAGGTGGCAGACTGGCAACCTCATTGTTCCTGTGGAACAAAACTATTCTTTTAAGAACATTTGGTTCAGGTTCAGGTTGTTTTATGCAATTTTTATGTTTGATGTGGCTTACTTCATTTCTCGTTTTAGAATATGGGACCATATTCTTCTTGTTAAGTCCATTTATGAGCAGTGGCGATTTTATGGCAATGAGCACAAGCAGAATTAACAAGATGCCATTTTCAGCTGTCTTCTATTTTAGAGACCTACAATTCATGTACAATTAATTCCTTATCCCACAAATTTGTACTCACTTGCAGCACTGTTTTTTAATGTTACGTCCTCCAAACTTAGGCTTATCCAGACAGTTGGTGCAAACTCCACAGTCATCTGGGACCTGGCAGCCAGGACACTGCCCGCAGCGGCGTGAGCGCCGGCCCTTTCTGGGTGGGGCCTCCTGGACAGTTTTGTGCCTTGTTACTGGCTTAATAATGGGAGGGGTGGATGGCTCTGCTTCTTCTGACCCTGCCACTGAAGATTTATCTACACGAGAATCAGAAACAAATATGAAGATGTGCAGGAGTTTAACACATAAAATGAAGATAATATTGGAAGACACGCACCATCATTCCCCATGGAAGACAGGATCTTTTCTCTCTCCTCCCATGGCAAGGCACTAAGGGTGGGCATGTCATCTGGAAACACAGCACGGTTGCGACCCAATGCTACTGCGGCACGACGGCACACATGCTTGATTCGTGGACCACGGACTGAAGTTTCAGAAGAATCACTCTCCTGACCCTATGCAGACAAACATTCACAAATGTATTTTGTGTTGAACAATCAAATACATGGAAGCAAATAAACACCAGCCAGAAACACTACTGTTGTGAAAAGTCATGTGATAAAGCCCCCTTTTAAAAACATTGCTGTGTACCGCCCCCTTGTTTCTTACTTATGTGTTTATGGTAAAAAAATATATATATAACCAAAATGAAACCTTGGACAAAAGTACCACACATATATAAACAGTTTGTCCTTATTCATAGATATATAAAGGCTCAGAAACGAAAAGGAAGTGTATTTAAGATTACAAGAGTGTGGCGATGCCAGTGCTAATTGGTGAGTTATGAATTTCCATTACTTGTTAGCAACATTATCCTGACAGCTCACATGCAAAACCTACATCTGGGAAAAGATGAAATCTGTGTACATTTGATCTTTTGACAAACTATCAGTATTATTTTTTTAATCAATAGACTACTGAAATTAAACTAAGGAATATTTAATTCATCAAAATTATAATGAACAGTCCATTGTTGTGTGATGC
The DNA here is from genome assembly GCF_015220715.1 of Pygocentrus nattereri. Lineage (NCBI taxonomy): Eukaryota > Metazoa > Chordata > Actinopteri > Characiformes > Serrasalmidae > Pygocentrus > Pygocentrus nattereri. The sequence goes on along the minus strand of NC_051227.1, from coordinate 34,679,132 downwards.
AGCCCCATAGCATGTGCTAACATAGGATGTTCTATGACACCAACCTGCACTTTAGGCTGATCCACGGTTTTCAATGATTTGCTCTTCTCTATCTTGTAAAGCTGGGCTTTAGCCTTTTTCAGCAGGCCTGCCACACGCCTATCTGTGACTGGCTGTTTTTCAGCATGAGCCAGCATGGAACCTAGTGATGCTGTGCTGGGGGGTTTTCCAGGCTGTCCGGGCTGGATAGGTAAGCTTGATCTCTCCTTGTCTTTGTCCTTCTCTACTCCCTCAGTTTCCACACATTTCTCTGACATTCTGCCTTTTTTGGACAGGCGTCCTTTGGATAACAATGCCCCGACTGACTGGACCACATTTGCGTCAACAGGAGAGGCCTCTGCACCAGAGTCAACAGAAACTGATTTCTTTTGGCCAGGAGTCTTTTTCTGGGTGAAAGATTCTTCAACGTCCTTGCCATCCGTAGCAAAAAGGCTTGCGGTGGAATTGTTAGGACCTTCTGAAGGGAGGCTCTTCCCTCTTCTTTCCCAGTCTTTTTTCCCTTCTCTTTTATTTTCCTTTTCACGCTCCCTACTTTTCTCTGTCTCCCGTTCTTTCTCCTTGGGAAAGGTGTCTCTTGAGGCGGAGACACTTCGCTCTCTCCCAGCTTTTCCAACGCCCCCACTTGGACCTTGGGGACTGGAAGCAAAACGAGGGAAGAGCTGTGAAGAGGAAGAAGCTGAACTCCCACTGAGGCACCCGGCTGCTCTTCTGCCATCAGAGGCTCCATGAGTAATGGGGCCAAGGGAGCCTGAAGAGAAGGTGCTGAAAGGGGCTTGATTTAAGGCACTTGGAGCTATCGGACTGACCGCAACCTGTAAAGGGCTGGAGTTACCAGTTACACTTGTGGGTACAGAGCTGGTCAGTGAGGAGAGTTCAGAGGAGCTTTTACCAGCCTGGGATATTGACTGACCACTCCGTGTGGTCATGGAGTGTGAGGGTGATCTGGGGTGTCCACGTGAAAGCCCAAACGACCTTCTCTTCCTTCGTCGTAATGTCCTGTTGGATGGTGATGTGGCCTGGAGAGGAGAGAGAGAGCCAGGGCTGCTCCCTGAGGAAGATGGGAGAGTGACGGATTCAAAAATGCGGGAGTGGGCAGCGCTAGGAGTGAAGCGAGGGGCACGGAGCAGTGGGCTGCGTTTGTGGAGTGGAGGCTCAAAACGAGATGAGGGATGCTGGTGGTGATGATGCAGAGGGGAAAACAGCCTGGTGCCTGCCCCAGTTGCAGGGAAACCTCCTTGTGCCACACCACCTCCGCCAGGGCCAGGAGGCATCAGCCCCACGTCCTCAGCTGTAAGTGGTGGAGGGCGGAAGTTATCAAAGATGGGCTTGCGAATAAGGCCCTCCTTTGCATACTTTGCAGAGGAGAAGTATTGCTGCTCTGTGCGGGACAAAGATGTCCAGCGGAATGTGGGCTCCCGCAGTATGGCGCGGCGTTTATCATGAGAACCAGGGAGTATTGGAGGAGTCGACAGGAAGGAGGTGATGGGATGAGGCATGATCCAAGCAGAATGGGGATGATGTTCACTGATGGCAGGTGCATTGGATGAAGCTGACTGATGAGGCTGAGGCGGAGTAAGAAGTGGGGGTGGCGGTGGAGAGGAGGAAGAAGAGGCAGTAGAAGAAGCTTGTTGGGACCCTGTCTGAGAAGAGGACATCAGTACACCTGTGGCAGGGCTGATAATGGACTTTTTTCTATCACCTATCAGATTGCCACGCCCACGTGACACAAGATTGCCTCTCCTGAGGCCTTGTCCTCTGCGTCCTCGTCGGGTTGGCTCCATCAACACCATCTGCTCTGTCTCAGGCTCGGATGGTGGGGATAGGGGATGTGGGGCATGGTGCATATTGGCCTCCCTCTCTCCCTGAGAGGAAGGGGAATGGTCAGGCTCCTCTGAGAGAGCCTGGGTGCCATCTGAAACCTGGGAGTCACAGGAGGAGTCATCCAGACTGGGGCTGCTGGAGCGGGAAGACTCTCCAGAGGACAGTTGGGAGGAATGTTGGGACACTGCACTGGAGCCACAGGACGCTGCACTGCTACTGAAGCGGCCATTGCTGTTGTTACACATACTGTTGTTAAGGAGACTTGTTGCTGAAACAACAGTGGAGCTTGAAGTAGGGGTAGGAGCAGGGGGAGGTGGGAGAGTATCAACAGCAGGTCCGGCCCCAGTGATGGCAGGTGTTCCAGTTGCTGCTGGAGCAGTGGAAACAAGAGTGGATGAGGATGATGTAGGCTGGGGTGGCGGAGTAGGTGCAGTAGAGTCCAATCGTGCAATTTTCATGTGTGGTGGTGGAGTGCCAAAGCTGGCCTCATCCTCAAGGAAACGTTTTGGGGTCTTAATAATCCGTAGGGACACTGTACTGACTACAGGCATGATGAACTGGCGAATATTTTTCAGCTGCGTTCTTCTTCTCCTCCTAATACCAGCCTCCATGCCTGTCGATCCCTGGGTACCTACTGTCTCCTTTTCTAACATTTTCTTTTTCTGCGCCCCTTTCTTAGCCCGCTGCAATAGCTGCTTAGCAATAGTGGCATCAGTGCGTTTGGAAGGTGGTACAATGCGCACAGGCTTGATATGGCGAGGGCTTTGCCGTAACCCTAAAGGCCTTCCGAGTTTTGAAGGTGTGGTTGGGTCTGTTGATGGAGAATCTTGGGGATCTGGGCTAGTGCATTCATCAGCAGGATGAGAGGCCCTGAGCTTGAGATGCTGTGGAGTGCGGGGGTCAAAATCTCGTTCTGGGCGAACCCTGAAGGCCTTCTGTTTGGCTGTGCCAGCCTCAGTGGGGGACAGCTCTGGGACTGAGGAGGCAGCAGCCTGGGCAGCAGCAGCAGCGGCAGCCTCGGCTTTGAGGCGCTCAGCAGCAGGAGGTCTGCCACGCCTCCGTCTTGGCACAACAGGGACTGGGACACCTTTTAAGAGTCCAGACTTAAGGGGGCTTAGCTTGACATCCCGTAGTCGCTTTAGTTTGGTCACCTTAGAATCGCGGCCCATTCTGGGCAGCTTGGCCTCAGATCCCTGCTGTTGCACAGAACCAAGAGGAGTTCGTTTTGTGGCCTTTCTCTCCCGGTCATCCTCCACCATGTCCTTGCGTAGTGCTGCGCTTGAGCTGTGCTCCAGCGCAGCATCCCTACTGTCATTAGGTAACACATGGCCACTTTGTGACCAGCTTCTGTGGCTGGCAGATGCAGGAGGACGGCCTCTTCTTTTTTCACCAGAGCCAGGGGGTCTACCTGGTGGCCGTTTCACTTTCTCTGTAGGAGGAACTGTGATGACAGACAGATGCTTAGGTTCAACACTTCCAGCTAATTTCTGTGCAGTTGTTACTCTTGGGGGACGGCCTCTGGGCTTCTTCTCCTGTGCTGAAGTAACTAACACAAAGAGAAAGCATGTAATTCAGAAACTGAAAGTAAAACCCCTCTTATCAGCATAAAAGTCTGTGCTGTGACGTGCAAATAGTACAAGCCTTCGAAAAAGTCCTGACATATCATGTCACATATCACAAAACCAAAGCACTATATGACTTCAAAGAGTTCAAAATTATTTTTCTCACACATTCATCTAAACAAACATATCTATCAACTTATCAATTGAACTGTTTTAAAATTTAGCAAACAAAAAAATTTCCTATTGGGGTATTAAACTGGAGGCATGATAAAAGGCAAAGATTTACACTACAGCATTAGTCTAAGTTAGTATCAGTATGCATATTGAAAAGTTCTGTTAAAAACAGTTCACCTGGTGAGGTCCACCCAGGACTTTGTAGTCTTCCATTTTCAGTGATCGTACCAAAGCCTCCAAATGCTTCCTCCTATATAAAGCAATACAGAAATGACATCAGCTGGATTCATTCATTATTGGTGTTTTTTTAAAGTCATTGATTTAGTGAGACACTATTGGTACATTATCTATTCTTCTCATCTTCTGACTCAATAACTTCCCAAGATAATTACCACAATGCAGTTTAGCTTTCATTTGCTGATTCATTCAGTTACATCCCATTTTCATGACAAATGTGATGCCTGAGGTTGCAGAACACACATAATGATAGTAATTCTCAATCTGAAACCAAACAACAGGTCTTTACCTAACGGTTCTGCATTTCAGTTGCTTGCAAAAGTTACGTTTTGAAATTCAATTCAGTGCCAACAGAAATAAAACAAACATTCACAAATACAGTGCCTGACATATGCTTGAAACTCTGAGTGAAAGTATTTATGAATATTTTATCATGTAAATTGATAAACTGGCTATTAGGCTACATTAATCATTTCAAAGTAATATCCACTGGGAATGGTTTGTTTGGATGGTTGAAACTGCAGGGCATGATGGCAGAAATGAATGATGGTAATATAGTAATAAGCTATGTACCACATCAAAGCATCAGTGTCAGAGCCAAACTAGAACTAACGGCTGCCAATTCTGCCAAAGGACTTGTCAACTTCAGTGCAAAGTCTGTAATCTTAACTAGATTGAAAGAGAATTAAATCTGATTTAATGAGGAGGTAGCCAGGCAAAGCTGAAAATTAACCAAATAGTTATGTTATTAATAGTACCCATCTGCTGAACGAAGTGTTATCACCTGATAATTGCTCCACTTTTGTCCTACCAGATAAGATGCACAAATAAGGTGTTTGTATCTTACAGCACTACAGCACTACATAATATTTTGTAGCCTATCCCTGGCTTACAGCAAGGGATAGTGGGAGGAACACTTATTACAAAAGCCATTTATAGTTCTTCTGATCTAATTCTGTCACAACAGTTTAGGTAGGTCATAATTCCAAAACTATTTTAGAAGCAATGTAACTGGTCCATTGAAGTCCACACATATAAGATTTCTCACTGGACTTACACTACAGATGATGTTAATTAATGCCTATTCTGAAATCGGTCAGACAAATCACACACACAATGCGTTAACAAGTCTTAACATTGTCATTCTCATGAAGACATGCTTATTTCACAGAAGCAACGTATAAACACGCTTTGCATCCTGAACACTCACTCAAATATTACTAAGCCTAGCATCTTCTTCACTGGCAAACCAATATGTGACCAAAATGCATTTTACATATAAAGACCTAATTAGACACAAGTAGATGTTACAGCTGGATTCACCATGTAATCCACACAGCTGAATTTTAGGTTTACTTCTTCAACAGGATTATCAATGAGTCTTCATCCCACAGCCTTTGTTCCTTGTGGGACATTTCATTTCACAATCTTTATTTACAGCATGCAGGGCTCCAATCAAAGTTTGTAGAGCTCTTACCAACTGATCTAAGACCACAAGTGCTGAGAAATTTCTTTAATTAATAAATGAATCAATTATAGATAGCCATTAGAAATGGCAAGAAGCTAAATATTACAAGTGGCACCAATCTGATAGCTGATTTGGTAATGGGCTGTTTTAAGCAGAAAATGCTGGACTGGATACTGTAGGGCAAATGATCCCGTAACAAATCTACCCTGAAATAGCACACATTCACATCTCTTCCCAGGGCAGTAGAGCGTCTGAGTAGTTTAAGCACAACTGCCTACTTTTAGATGGCCATCCTAGATGAAATTTTTCAATTAAAAATAGTTCATTTTGAGGCGTAATAGTTATTAAAGAAAAAATATTGGAAACATTTGTGCTGAACACGGCTCTGAAATAATTAGTAGAAATTTTAATTAATGTGTAATTAATTATCAGTGGGACTACACCAATTTGGGTTGGCACTCATGAACAAGAGTTCCAGGAGTCTTCTCTTCGTATTCTGTGGTGAGGGATCTGACTGAAAACATAATGCAGCTCTTCAATATGTATTGGTAGTAGTGGAGAGCTTAAAGAAAGATTGCAGCTCAGAGTCACTATGACAGCATGAGTAGCTCTCAGTGACAGTGCTTCTCTGCCTCCGGCACACTCGCCCTCACTCACACACACACACACACACACACACACACACACACACACACACACACACACACACACATACACACACACACAGCAAGATGTAAACAACATCCAGTGACAGGAGAGAGGGGATGAGGAGGAAGAGGAGGAGGGGAAGAGGGAGATAGGCTGGGCACAGCACTACTTTGACCACACAGCAACAGTAGCTACAGCCCAGATTCAGGGAGATGAAAAAGGCTCAGTGGCCGACAAGCACACAAGAAAAGCTAATCTAAACAACACCGCCTACGCACTACAAGTTCCTGTCTCTACACTGCAGGCAGGGCTGCTCAATCAATGCCCACGGCCGAGGCAGACGGGGAGCTCACAGATACTGGGCTCAAGAAAGCGACACCCCGCACGGCCAACACACAGACACCTGCTCCGAGTGCAAGAAGGGGGAGGAACACACAGTGGCAAATGGGTGAGAGCGAACTGTAAAGGCTTGTCATTGTTTTCTTTCTTAGTCTGTCCAGGCCTGACCTGATATATGGAAAAATATTGAATATCGGCATCAAGCTAGTACCTAGGCATCCCTTAAAATAAATAAATAAATAATTAAATCTGTTTTTCCGCTTCCTTTTTTAAAAGTATAGCTCTACTGTTTTGCTGGTGAGTTCTGTCCTTTGCAACTTGTGCATCAAACTCAATATAGCAATATTTAACATGTCCTGTAAAATCAAGTATCACAATGTTATAATTCTGCTATGCTGCCCATCCTCTGGCTTCAGCTTAGCAAAAAGAAACAAGACCAAAGTGATTGGCTTACAAACGAAGAGTCTGACCCCCAGCCATGGTCTAGCAAGGGCAGCATGGAGCTCCTCTACACATCATAACAAAAATGATCACACAAACAACTTTTGGGCCATCTGTCAGCTTTAGTTAACAAAAGGTTAACAAGCAGGCGATTTGTTTACATGCAGCCATGACGCATCCCATCCTGAGCAGATGGTCACAAACCCAGGAAAGTTCAACACGGCAGTTAACTCGAGAACCAGCATAAACTGGCAAGCACAGCAAAAGCTGGCAACTATCCCCCTCCAGAATGGGGCATAATTACGCTACTGTGTGTGTGGCCAACGATACTAAACATACACAAACCCCTATAATCACCGAAGACCCACATATCCACATCAAGTAACATAACTGAACATTAACTGTAAATCCCAGGATATTTGATAGCGCGGCCTACGACAAATTTACCGAACACATTTTCCCCAAAGCATTTGGAGTTTTGACAGCTGCTGATCATCAAATCCTCTAAATAAAGAATATTTAACATCAGCATCTGGGTTATGTGTTTTAAAATGATAAATGACGAAGCTGCTAAAAAAAAGTCAGGGCTGCAACTATTATAAATAAGCATGTTATTGAACTACAAACATAGAAACCAGAGGATGTCAGCCTACATAACGCATACGAAAGATTAGCAAATAGCCTAATTACGAGAAAGGGAAAGAACACAGCAGGCTGTCTGAAACATTCACTTGGGTTGTTTCACCACCCCAGCGAAACACCATGAAACAAGGGGAATTCCTGTCAGCCTTCATTCTCCATCTTCTCACCCTTTCAAAAACACTTCAAAGGCACCTGGAGAAATTTCCCTTTACTTTATGCAAATAAAACTCCCCTGTGCCTCTCCTTTTTAACCACATACTGTGCGCCCTAAACTGAGACTGCACAGACACCATGTTCCAACACCTACACAACTGGGGAGCTGTGGCTTTAAAACAGAGGTGTGATAAAAACAAAGAGGCGCCTCCTGCAAAGTCTAATGAGGGACATAAAGATGGGAGAAACAGCTTCGCATACTCGAACGGCTGAACACACCCCGCCCCCCAACACAACAAACCCCCGAAAAGCGGGAGAGAAACTCCTCTGACTGCCCGCCTACAAAAAAGTACAATAAAGCCATGGAGGGCTTGAGTCCAATTCCCTCCCAGCACTGTCCCTGGGGGAGGAGGGCCCGCTCTTCACCCTTTGATATCCGCGCCTGTGCTCTTTCAGCCGCCTGCGCTTCTTAAAGACTGGAATAAAAGCAGACACAAAGCTTCCTGCTATGATCCACACGCTGTCTGGGGGGATAGGGCCCTCTCCACATAAATAGGCCAAACACCTGCTGGACCTTTTCCCTCTGTAAAAGCTACACCATTCATTTGAAACCAGTGGAGCAAAGCATTAATTTGCTGTATCTATTCAGCTACACTTTTGTATGAGGCCTTGATAGTGATCCTCATTCTACTTTGGTAAGCAGGACTTACTCTAGACACCAAAAGGCAAGCCAAATGGCGTCCCTAACGAAACAAAAACATGAATGGACTTAAGTGAGGATGCTTTTAATGTTTTGCTGACCACCAGATTTTAGGTCTGTAACATTTTTATGCATGCTAAACACAATGTAGGTCCATTTTTACTTTTTACTACTAAAACCGTAGCAGTATGGACACATTTGCAGCATTAGTAACCCACGCAAGTTGATTAAGCAGTGTTAAAAAAGGCATCCATAACAAGTGAATTCCTATTGAGACCCAAGCAGCAGGATTTGGGTTTAGTACGAAGGAGGGCTCTATGTCCTTCTGTTAACTGAGTGAACACTGGCCTCAGGCTGCTCTGTGAGCTCAGCAGGCTGTGATGAGCCAGAACAATCCTGGCCAGGCGCAACATCCCCTCTGAATGAAATCACAATGCTGTGTCCGCAACTTCCATGAGCTGCAAGTTCCACTGGGATTTTGCCCGTCTGTCTGCCTTGTATAGCACTTATGCATTTTACATAGTGTTCTTATTTTACTCATACAGACTTTCAAAGTCTGACTGGAACAGATGGGGATGCAAGGCACACTGGGCCAGTTCCCCCTCCTTGTCCCAGTGATGAAAGTGCAAGAAGGCAAAAAAAAAAAAAAAAAAAAAAAAAAAAAAAAAAAAAAAAAAAAAAAAAACCAGAACAAGCTAAGAGCCAGTTTCCCAAGAATATCGTGCCTTTTACACACACACAAAAAATTATATATATACACACACACGATTAGATTTTCTACATTTTAATTTATAACGTAATGTTGACGGAACGCAAAGGGCGGAACTTGGAAGTGGGTAAGCGCAGCGCCCGGACAGTCTGTGGCAGCACATAACAAAAACACAGCTGGATGAGTGAGAAATCAGACCGGCTCTGCTTTAAAGCCAGGTTAGATCAGGAGTCACAACCCAAATGTTTAGAAGAGACATTTTGTCCTTTCAACAAAAGTCAAACCACCTTGGGAGCCACAGCATTTAATGCCCGGGGTGTCTCTGTGCTGATGTCCTAGTATAGGCTACAAAATCTGAACCAAAACACGGACTTACTTTGCTCTGCTTTAAGCTTCAGCTCAGCTACAGCCGCTTTCCTTCCGTCTCCAACCTTAAACCTTTCCCTCAGAAGCACAGCAGCTTATTGTAAAATGTCTCTCATCGTTCGGCTGGTATGAGACTGAAGTCGCTTCTTGCTCGAATTTTTCCATTCCACCTTAAATTCTGACTGAGGCGCCGAATGTAAACGTGGCACCATTTAAGCGACTTCACAACTTTTTAGTGTTTGACAGTCTCCCTTCGCAGATTTAATGTTCCAAGAAACCAACGAAGGTGCTTATAAATGCGAACAAGTCTCCAAATGTTCATCTTGGCTAAATCTCTCTCTGCCTTCTCGTAGCTACCAGGCAGGAGAGACTGCGCTAAGTGACCTGCAGTCTCGTTGAGAAACGGGGCTGTGTCCCTGACTCTGTACGAGACCAAACCTGGAGTTATAAAATCCATAACGAAACCGGGCAGGACGGCTGTAACATGTACATCCATTATCACTGGAGGTTATTTCACCCTAACAGCGCATTTGATCGCAGATGAGTGGCAGCAGCGTCTCATGAGCTCCAAACAAAAGCCTTCCAGTTCACTCACCACATCACTTCCATTCATTTCATTAATAAAAGATACTGGAAGTAAATTCATTATAGATCTTTACAAATACTTTGCTTTAAAAGTACCAAGACGTCACACAGTGAAAAAAAAGATCCTGTATAGAAAAAAGATGCTTCAATAATGGTTTTATAGTTGCCTCGCTGTCCTCTGACTCGTAATCGAATCGTGAGGTGCCAAGAGATTCCCACCCCTAATACACACACACACACACACACACACACACATGTGTGTGTGTGAGTGTATGTGTGTGTATTGATAGAACAAAATACAATGCAGATTGACCGATTAAAGCTATTACGGCGTCTAAATATAATTCAAACATTTTTTTTTAAATCTGCAAAGAGAAAGTACAAAACGTCCCTGCGCCTTTTGATCGCATCACGTTTCTGCTTGCCAGTATGATCCACAGCCCCATGGTGCGAAACTCCCACCCCTCGCCTCGTAAGCGTGCTCATCACGAAAAAGGAAGATGGTAGCTGGTTCGGAGCAGTACACACCCCCATATATATATATATATATATATATATATATATATATATATATTATATTATATTATATTATATTATATACACATACATACATACACACACACACACCCTCCTCCTCCGTCAAAACGCGCGTTGTTATTGTAGCCCTTTAGCTGGTCGCACAAGTGCGATCGTTACAGCGATAATCACTCATATAGGCTCCGTATCTCAGCACAGTCCCCGTTTTTACTTTCGTAAATCCATTTTCCAATCCTCGCAGTTTTTCCGATTTCATCTCGGTACTACGCAATACGTGCTAAGAAAAAAAAAACATGTCCACCTCCCATTTTCCTGTGCATCATCAGCAGCGATAGCTAACGCGCTAATAAACCTTAGCCAGCGTTAAAGCGTAAAGGGGGCTGGAGGAGAAATTCACAGTTTGCCTTCATGATATGAAACATAAATAACTAAAGCGTGTATGCGCGAGTGTCTCAGTCTAGGTTTAAGTCGCACGGACTGTTGCAAACACATATAAATCGGATATCAAGCGGCGCCAGCCAGCTAGCCGAGAAACTCACAGGAAAAATAATGGCAGCTGCGCTGTTGTGGCTAAACCTGCCTAGCATTACCGAGATACGTGAAGGGCCGTTGGCTGATAGCGAGCTAATAAACTACCTAAATACGTCGCCCCGGAGCACTTTAGGGAGACAAATGACGCCAACTACCACAACTAACACGCACAAGAGTCTCCAATTCACCGTCTACCGCGCGTCGCAGCTGAAATGGAAGATGTTTATTTCAGACGTACATATGGGTAGGGACGCTGGTCAGGTCTCAGGGGTCAGCTCCAGAGGCTGTTAGAAACATCTGCAGGACTCTCCTCATTCAGAAAACGTCTTCTTTAATCATCAGCGCTACTCAACCTCTCTCAAATGCCTTTTGGTTATCATGTCCGGTCAGCACAGTCCTGCGGTTTACTGCCCAGTACTGTGTCCATGACCTCCTAGCTTGACCGTTTTGAGCTGACCTGCTCTGCCTTCAGTTTATAAAACTCAATTCACATTACTGGAGAGCTAACCTTAAGTTAGCAAAGCTGGCTAGGCAACCCGTTAAACTCGTCGTTTTAAAATTACGGCGGGCTCCGAAGACCGAGCCGTTATACGCTTTTCTTCTCGTGAGGCTTTCAAATGTCGCTATCCTAAGCTGGCTAACGAGATGAGCACCGGAACAGACTCTTATAGCTAGCTTTGGTGCTTTTTCCCCCTTTTTGCGCTCCTCTTGTTCGCTTGCTAGCTAGGCTAGCTCGTTACGCTTCCCTTGTGTAGCCCAAAGTTTACCATTAGCTACAGCTGGCTAACGTCGGAGAGCTGTTTCACATTTCAGCTGCAAATTCGCACCCAACGTCTTCGGTATGAAGTTAGCAGACCACGGCGAAGCGGCAGCGTCGGGTGAAGCTCAGTCAGCTAGCGTTCGTTAGCGAGGAGCCCTCATTAGGATCTAAACTCTATTCTGTCACAGCACTGGGGCTGTAGCTACTCCTAAGGGCCACAGCCTTCGCAGTTAGTGCAGCTTCCTAACCAAAACAAGACAGCGTTACTAGCGACCGGGCAATCGGCGCGCACGAAAGCGTACGGATGGACTCGTTTTGCCCATCTCTTCACTGCTCACAAGCTCCGAGTAAGTTGCTTTAGCTCGCTAATCGCTAGCTGGCTTAAGTCAGAGAGGAGAAAACAGCACATGGATGGAGGCATGTGTGTCTGCGCGGAGGAGCGAAATAACTGTTCAAGGGCTCCAGTGCGCAGCGAGAAACCAGCTCGAGTAACTCTCAGCGCCGAGTTCTCCCACTTCTCTCCCCGCTCTTTCTCGCTCCTCCAGGCTGAAGCTGGTGCACTGGACGGCTAGCAGCGGGCGGACGGGTCCCGCGTATCTCACCTCTCCGCTGCTGGAGCCGCTCGACTCCCCCAAAACATCCCGAAATTTCTGCAGGTTGCTGCCGATCGTAGCGGACACTTGCAGCGCGGCGTCGAAACCCGGGCCGAGCCCGCTCGCGGTCGGATGAGTCCCCGAGCCGTTTCGGAGGGAAGCGGTGACCCTGATCCGGCCCGCTTTCCTCCCCGCGCCCGAGCTGCTGCTCCCTCCGGGCCGAGCAGGGAACCGCCACCGACAGCTGTGCGCCATTTTACACTCTGCCTGCCTGCCCTAGGATCAGGGAGCTCGGTGGGCGTAGCCCCAAACCAGCGATTTCAGTGAGCTGCCACTCTCGTCAAGCGGCGAGCATTGCATATCCATGTTTCGGGGCGGCGGTAACATGGACCCCTACTTCGCATTTTACAACATCCCAGTAGCAGAATAATTATGTCTGTACGCAGGTTCACTGCTGATACCCAGGAGAAAAGCAGACTGTAAAAAGAACAGATTAAACAGAGCAGAATGGGAAAAAAAAACCCGCCTCCGGTCGCACGACGAACGTAGTCATGAAACCCGAGAAGGCGAGACGCTTCGACAGCAGCAGAACATCATTCAAACTCGGCTACTTAACGCACTTTTCACAGGAGCCGAGTGCAGCCACAAGTTTTCACAGAAGCTAGAAAAATATGAAAAATCAAGCCAGAAAAGAAAATTCACCTCCGTCTATTTTACTTCTTAGCTGCATATTATATGAAACAAAGTTGTGAGTATTGCAGGTGCATCAGTCAGTTCAGCAGTTTACCACCATTTCCTACCAGTAGGTAGTGATTGTATAGAAGCAGCACGTTGTGTAGTCATAAAATCACCCTTAAACTAAGTGGTCGCATAATAAGGATTCGGTCCTTTAGAAATGATCCCTTCAACATTCAGTGCCATTGTAATAAGACGCTTATTACTGTTATTTCTTTAGCACTTTTAATTACGACACATCAGTGGTGTATCTGATGGGGCCCCGACTACAGGAGTGCCCGGGGTTACTGGGCCCTCTGAAGTCCACCCTGATACTGGCACACTTGTGACTCACAGAAAGATCCAATTTCTTAACATCCCTCAGCAGTTAACTTCCATCAACGCCACACAGACAGTCCTGATGTCTTTACTTCCATCTCATTCAGGATGCAACTCACCCATGATAACCTGTTTTCAAATGCATTATATCCTTTAAACATGTATTACTTTTTTATCATGCTAAAATCATCATTTAATGGTAGGTAAGATGCAAATTACCTGGTTTTTATTTATTCATTGAAAGTCACTTTTGAAAGGTGGGCATTCATTTTTGCAGTGGGGTCTATAAGATCCTAGTTCCATCCATCCATCCATCCAATTTCCAAGATGCTTCTCCCTCAGGGTCGTGGGGGGGTGCTGGAGCCTATCCCAGATACACCCTGGACAGGTCGCCAGTCCATCACAGGGCAGACAGTCAGACACACAGACAGTCACTCACACACTCACACCCAGGGGCAGTTCAGCATGTCCAGTTGGCCTGACTGCATGTCTTTGGATTGTGGGAGCAAACCGGAGAACCCAGAGGAAACCCATGCAGACACAGAGAGAACTAAGATCTTAGTTATGCCCCTGCAATTCAAATGTCTATTATATATTTATTGTATCCTAGAACTTGCAACTCCACAACTGTATTTCTAATAAGGCTGTGGAATTGTTTACACTATTTCAACAGTATTACAGTAAAATAAACAAATTAATACCATATGACACAAACCGAATGTGGATTTAAGGTTAGAACGACCATCACTCTATTAAGGCAGGTTTAAAATAAGTGGCAAATTTCAAAGCATTTTAAAAAGCTGTGCATTTTTATTTATACATTTTATCACCAAGGCAAGGTTGTGACTGAACAAGCTGTGAAACTGTGCATATGTGGGGAAAAAAATTAAAACCCAAATGCAGCCATACTCCAATCACCAGCTGTCTCGACGGCAACATCCATGCAAAAAGAGGATGCATGGTTCACCTTTAAAGTTCTCCCTTTAGAGGACAAGTCAGCACATCAGCATTTCAGTATCACAAGCAAATGGAAACTGATGTCATACAGCATATGATGAGCTACAGTACCTGGAAATGCCTTCTCTGACTCATCCGATGCTGACCATTCCCAGAAGGAACTGAGGAACAAAGACTACAGACACAATGAATTCCAGCAAAATAAAAAGAGCCTGTTTCCCAAACTTAAGGTATTACAATGTCATTACCATGTAACACAGACTCACTTAACGTACTTCCCAATTCCAAATAACACAAACATAAAATTTCAATTTCAATCTGAATTTCAATAAACAAAAGATAATAATATGCTCTATGGCTAATAATGGTCCAGGAAGAGAAAAAAAAAGTGCTGCAAGTTCCTGAATGTAACTTTTAGTATATCATGGCTCTTAATAAATTTACGTATATCTGCAAAATATCAAGAATTCAAGAACCTTTAGATGTGAAGTGTACAGAAAATTACAGATTCAGAATTTCTCTAAAGTAATAGTGATGGTAACCAGGAGTTGCAATGTCTAACAATGCAAATATAACAACTTAATTTACAATCTAAAATGACCAGTGAACCTACATGGTGTTTTATATGTGATGTTTATAAAGGTAAAATATTGTCAAATCAAAAAGATTGTTTGGGTACCATTTTGCTTTACAACACCCTGCATATTCCACTCCGCCTTAAATGTACTACAAAAATGCTTTAGGCCAAAACCTTCTCAAAACTACTGTAAAACATTGTCTCAGATATCAGGCAGTGTATTCATAATTATTTTATGTTCTAACTTTGTGAGAGAGCCTTCAGAGGCATTAAACTCTTCAGTTCCCATCAGCACCACCTGTGAACCGTTTTGACTTGGTAAGTCTCTGTTAAATGGAGCATTTCACAACAAATCACTCTGAATTGCTGCTTCCACCTTAAAGACTTAATTATACACACATTTTGAAAAACTAGTGTGAGCAGAGGTTTTAGATTTCACAAACACCACTGTCAAAACAAATTGTTGTAATACACGAGTAAACAAGGCTGATGGATAGGCACTGACTGAGTATTCTGTCCTTCTTACATCAAAGATGGGTTAACTTTAATTTTGAGTATGGCAATACTGCTTCCACACCTTATTTTCATATAACAGTAGCTACCTCGAGACACACTTCTCTAACTGAATAAAATACGTGAATTTATGTGTTCAAACTGATTTGATTAGAGGTAGAGGACAAATCTATATTACAACATAATACATTTATTTGCAAAGATCTGCATATTGTTTCTACACATAAATCAAAATAAACTTTTGCAGGGAAAAAAAATCTTGACAAGGCAACTTTCAAAATAAAAGTAAGATGAAGTGTTTAATGCAGCAGTATAAAAGCTGGCTGTCCAGATAGCCTTAATGTCATTGATGATGGCCAGGCTTTTGAGCAGATGGAGAGAAGAATGTCTAAATGCTACAGATGTATGCCATTTGCATTTGACCTTAAGTAAAAATACCAGACCATGTTAGAAGACCTGCGTTCCTCCACCAGTGGTTGAATGTTGTCTCTCTGTGGCATAGAACTGTATGAAAGGGAAACAGTACATAAAGCTCCGCTGGATCATGCCTGAGGGTTGGGGTGGTGGTAGCGCGAGTGGACTAGCCACTGGGTCCCATCTGCATACCCCTTTGCTTATGCTCGGCCAGCCACTGCATGATCTGTTGCTTGAGTTCTTCGTTGGGTCTGATCTGGTCCATGGTGAGCGGACTGCGGTTGAAAGGGTCTGTCTGGTCACTGCATGAAAGAAAAGATCAATGATGTCGGACTGAGATAATAACTGCATTTGTACATTAATGTGCAGAGACCCCTCTTCATTTATTTAATTTCCAGTCAAAACAGCCATTAAGTACAAGTCATTCCTTTTTTAATGTAAGGATTGAACACAACAGAAAACAAAAGCTTTAACAGCTAGATATATTTTTTTCCATTTTTTTGTGAGGCTTGCTTTTAGTTTTTCTAAGAAATTTGCATGGATATTTTTCTACACCTCCAAAGTTCAGTCTTAGAAGTTGGTTACATTTTCTGCTTCTCATGCTCCAAGTAATCCCAAACACATTCAGTGATGGTGAGGTCTGGACTCTGGGGTGGTCAGTCCATTGTTCTGAGAATGTCAGCATGTTTGTTTTCTTTGCTAATTTTCTTCCTTTTTTGTCTTGCTTTTTCTCAGTAACAGCGTCTCGACAGGTACACATCCCGTCTCACCCACTGTGTTGTTTTGTCACAGTGGAGACAGAAAACTTGGACAAAAATGGACAGAAAACTTTTCAGCACATTTTTCTGGATCTGAAAAAGGAGGGGAGCTCTTTAAGTAGCATTTATCTGATGAAGACAATTTAGGTGGTCTACCATGCCTTAAATGGTTGTTAGGAGTCCCCTTTTACTCTAGATCTAATATATAATTGGATATAAACATGAAATGTTTCGGAATATTTTTCACATATTTTCCTTTCTCCTTCCTTATGCAAGTAGATTATCATATATTTATCTCTTCAGAAATAGTTCCTGAAAAATGAGTAACATTAAATTAAAAAACTTCAAATTTAACACCCATTTTGACTGGAAATACAGGATGATCTCTGACTCTTGCACAGTACTGTGTGTAAGCGGTCAAGCTGTTAAATACAATGTAAACAGAATACCTAAGCAGGTGGCGAGCTATTGTTGAACGGTCAACTGTGACATTTGAAGAAGGTAGCAGCACAGGATCAAGCATCAAGGTTGACATGATGGGATCCAAGAACTCATCAGGAGCATCCGAGTATGTCTCTTCTTCCTGCTGATGCCGGTCTGCCAGAGACTGTATGACAAAGAGAATTTCCAACATGTTCCTCAGGGTCAACACATAAAAGAGAGAAAACGAGCACCCTGAAGCCCTACTTGAGCTGGATTAGTTCTACAGGTAATGTAATTTGTGAGATCTGTGATTTTAATCCAGTATGAATCTGCAATGTCTATTGTTTTTATAAGTCTGTAATAACCCAGACTGAACTGCTTTCTCTGTCTGAGCTCCTTCTGTAAAATTAGTCCTGTTCAAACTGACCGCACATTAATATAATAACAAATCCTGGTAACAGACACTGTGGAGTGTTGTTATTGTTGCGGTGTTATGTCTGAAAAGTGCTGATCAACAATGAGCCAAACCTTTATTTTATCTGCTAGGTGGCTGAAAGCAACAATCATATCGCCGGGTTTGTTAATCTTCTTCAGGACTCGAACCGTCTGACAGAACAGGGTTGGAGAATACGACCTCCCATCCTTTGGAACAGTGGCACAGAAGTTCTCCTCATCTCTGTGCCCAAGGAAACATACATTTAATTAAAGCTCTTGTTGAATTATGTGAAAATGTATAAAATGTCAAATATACATACTGCTCACCCCAGGTTCAGGTAAATGGTACAGATGTCCGATACCAACTGCTGAGGTTTGAAGTCGAACTCACTGAAGTCCTTCACCTTCAGGGCACCCATTTTAGGTCCCACCAGGTGTTGCAAAAAGTAATTGAGCATGGAGATGATCCTCTCAGCAAGGAAAGGGTGAACAAAGATACCCTTGATCTCTGGGCAAGATGAGAGAAGAAAAGTAAGAATAATTTCATGTATACAATATCATGACATCTCTATTACAGACTACATACCCCGTATATCTTACCAGATGTGAGAAAAGCTAAGGTGCCAATGGTCTCATTTGACATGATGTTGTGGAAGCGGGCCAGCTGTCCAAACATCTGCAGACTGGACTCTTTCTCTCTGCGGGCATCAGGGGCCAGGCCTTCCCACTCACCCCGGTCCCTCTCCAGCTGCAGGAGCTTGATCTTACTCAGGTACTAGACAGAAAGGAACCAGGGCAGACAAGGTTCAACAAATCAGTATAGCACTCTCTGCATGTGCATACATTAAGGTGGGATGGGTCATCGCAATTAACACAGATATTGCAGAAGTAATATGTCCAATATTAACATACTGGAAAACCAATACCTGTATAGCCTCATCAAGTAAGAAGATGGCATCATTCATAAGTAGGTTGAGGAACCTTAGGAAAAGTGGTGGGTTCATGGCTTCTAGATTTTTGGATGCATAATCCGCCAGATGCTGAAAGAACACAAAATATGCTTTTAATTCTTTTAGAGTTTTATATAAGCAAATTAAGTCTAAAAATCATAAGAACAGTTGTATGCAAAATCTGACCCCTGGTCAAATTATGTTTTGTGGATGAAGTGAAAATAAGTTAAACACATCCTCTACAGATATCACACTTCTGCTCATTTAAATGTACAATTACTGTTTATTTGCCGATTTTAATATTTTGGGCTAAAAATGGACATAATAAGTGGCCTCTGCGAAAGTTTTTGTTCTTATTTCTTCCCCCAATATGTTAAACTCAGCAAACAAACAGAAATTCTATGCAAAAATGTGTATAGAAAAATGGCATTTTTAAGTTTGTTCACTGTAAAGGATGTGTTCATTAATTTAACTTAGCAAAACATGTACTTTGTCCAGGAGTGTTTAAATGATTTGCTTACAACTCTAGCTTAACCACAAATAAAACCTCTTGTGTAACAAATTACACAACAATCATCCTTGGAGATTCCCACCTTGATGCTCTCTCTATAGCTGTCCTCTCCCCACATGTACTTCAGAATAGGGTACATGGGCCTCCTGTAATTAAACTTTTGTTCAAACTGATGAGGATCACCTGGGGGGAGAGACAAAGTACAGGCTTGTAAGCCTTGTAAGCTGTTGTAATGAAATTTGACTAAATTCAATTTCCATTACAAATTATGAATTAGATTCAACTGTTTTCATGTAATGTGAAACTCACCAGTGAACTCAATGTCTACAAACACAGTGATGAGCGCTTCAGCTAGATGAGGCGCGTGACAGTAGGAGCAGAACACCCTCTGTCGCTGGAACATAATGGGCTGCGGAGCGCTAGGCGAAACAGACTCCATATGCGGCATCACAGCTTCCAGAACCTCGGCCAGCTTTGCCCGCAGATGAGGATTTTTCATTCTGTCAGTAAATAGTTCAAGAAAATCAGCAACCATTATAACAAGTATACAGAACTATGAGCAGGTGATGCAGCAAAAATATAACATCATATATAACATTACAGTATTCTTTTAGTGTGTTACAGTGTGTAACGGTCAGGACTGGGTAGTAATGGCATGTCACGGTGTTATGTAATCAGGACACAAAAGAAATACCTGTATTCTATTCCAGGATGACAACACTCAAACTGCATGCATACAATGCCGTCCCCTTTAGTCAAAATGTATGTATTTTAATGATAAATATGCCACATGAGAAGTGTAGATTCACTGAGTTTTCCATTTTTTGGGAAGATGTGGGTCGGGGCTGCCACCAGCAGACAAATCTGAAGCAGCAGTTCACCAGCAGTGTTTTATTCAGCCAATTTATAGAAATTTGACTGTTTCATTTTTATTGGCAGATCTAAGTTCTGCAGTGTATTTCTAAATATATTTTTATCAGGCATTTGCCCTGATTTACCATATCCCCCAACTCTATAGCAGCAAACTGAGGTGTGTGTTACTATATAAAACTTCACTGTTTTGAAACTTTTGCAAATCAGAATCAAGCTTTATTGGCCAGGTATGCTACACATACGAGGAATTTGGTTTTGGTTACAGGAGCTCACAGTACACAGTATCAGACAGACATTCACATATAGGGAATAAGATAAAATGACTACAAAAAATAAAGTAAAATAACAACCTGCATTCCTACTCACTCAGACACACACACACACACACACAGTCATACCTCTAAACTTTTTTTAAACTTGATGTCTGTGGTCTGCTGAGAGCTTAGGGAACATCTACAAATTACATCGCAAATGGTGATCAGCACAATATAATAGCGAAGCTTTATTATAAAGTCTAATAAACCAGTACATGCCTTTTAACAGATATACCAGCCTGTATTTATAATTACTGTTGATTAGGGGTGGCAACAGAAGATATCTACAGATTGACCCCTTGTCTTTGCTCCACAGACAATTATGCCACTTATTATTAGCTTCATAAACTGTGCAATTTCCTGTTTGGTTTGAGTTAAAGTCTCCTTGTCAAAATCATTTTCCCATCTTTATTTAATTTTCTTCTTCTTCTTCTTCTTCTTGCTCCCTTTAGGGGTCGCCACAGCGGATCATCTGCCTCCATCTTGCCCTATCCACTGCCTCCTCTACTTTCACAGCAACCATCTCCATGTCCACCTTCACTACATCCATAAACCTTCTTTGAGGTCTACCTCTTCTCCTTCTACCCAGCAGCTCCATCTCCAACATTCTTTGACCAATATATCCACTATTCCTCCTCAACACATGTCCAAACCATCTCAACCTGGCCTCTCTGGCTTTATCTCCAAACTGCTCCACCTTCACTGTCCCTCTGATCTGCTCATTTCTAATCTTGTCCGTCCTTGTCACTCCCAACGAAAATCTCAGCATCTTCATCTCCGCCACCTCCAGCTCAGCCTCCTGTCTTTTAGACAGAGGCAGAGTCTCCAAACCATACATCATGGATGTAAAATTAAATAAATATTTAATTATATGGCTTTAAAAAGATAAGTTATGTAAAAATAGCAGAAAGGAATCAGATTACATTACTGTAATATAGTACTCCTTTGGATGAAGTTACAGATGAGATTTAACATTTTTAAAGTGACCCTCCCAACCCTGATCGCAGAATCGGATGATATTTGATTCTGCATTGATACAATTCATGAACATCCTCCCTGGCTACTGCTATTCAAAAAGAGAGTCCTACAAAGCTGACATAGCTTGTTTTGAAAGGACTGTCTTATTCTGTTTTTGCCAAGGGAACTTGCACAGCAATGTAAATATTTAGAAGACAGAAAACAGTTTTCCAGAAAGAACTTATTATTTGTTTAATATTTGTAGACTTTGAACTACTCCTTTAAAACAGTCTGAAACACTCAGCAGACGACATGCACTACAGTAAACAATCAGGTTCTGGGTATCAAGTAAAGTGAGAAGCAAACCACTTGGCAACAGGAACATCACTATTTTATGGGCTTTTTTGGGGTATTACATGCTCATTATCAAAAATATCATTGAAAATATGGCTTCAATTGGAACGCAATATCACAGCATGTCACTATCATGGTATATTGACACATTACCCAACAGCCTGGTTACTGTTGTTTAAGGGCTCTAGATAACTAATACAAGTCTGTCTTTTTATGATACATGCAGGTTTTCAGTGCCTTAAAGTTCTTACATGCATGACATACTCAGAGAAAGAGAGTGATGTGATATAATTTATATGTTTCAATATATTGTCAAACTGCCCACATCTACTCAGGACATAAAGAAGGAATGTAATGGGCTCACCTCTCTACATTTCCCATGTACACAGTGATGAAGTTGAGAACTTGCTCCAAGCTCTCTGAGGACAACTCCAGCACCTCATCAGCAAAGCGTCGAAGGAAAATGAAGAAGTCACCCATGTTCTCAGCAAAGAACTCTGCAAAACCAAGTATTTATTTAAGGCCTCAAACCCTTGGCTTGTTATTCAGCTTTCTTCAGCTTTATTATTTTGTAACTACTATAACTTGCAGAAGACCTGCTAATGAGGGGCTGTTCTACCTGGCACATAGCACAGCAGGCTGTTCTGTAGTGGAGGTAAAGGGAACGAGAGGGGAACGTGCTCAGAGCCTTGGTTGCCCAGGCTGAGTTGGACCAGCAGGGCTGCAGAGGAGGCCTGCAGATTGAGGCAGTTCTGGAGCATTGCAGGCTGAGTGGCAGCAGCCTTAGTGGACAGGTAAACCGTCATCAGGTGTTCAAACTGCTCCCGCAGCTGCTCTGCTACTGGACCTCCGCTCAGCTGGGCCTCTCGCCATGTGCCCTGCAGCCGGTGCAGAGACTGGTTCATTTTTACCATCTGATCATGTAGTCTAGACAGAGCAAACAAACAAAAAAAAAGCTTTATGAGCATTTTTGTACCTCCCGAAAAGAATAAAGTGAACTACTGCTAATAACTGTTCATATCAAAATGTTAGAGATCCTTACAGAAGCGGGAGGAATTACAACAATATGACTGCTTAGATTAGGGATAGAGTATAAAAATGCGTATAAAAATTTCCTGTCATGATATCGGTGACCAAAATTTTCAATAGCTTCATTGTTAACATATAATCAGAATGTTTAAGGCAAGAAACTGTAGATAGAAAACACAATTTTGGTCACGTCAATATTTTTTTATATATCATAATCCAACATCCATGTTATAACCTCAACTACAATTTAAACAAGTATGAAATTATCGCTAGCACTACTACTGTTTAGTGTTTAGAGTATTTTACTACGTAAAAATACCATTTTAAAAATATGGTATTCATACACGTTTGTCAGAATTTTTAGCCACAGCACGGCACGATTATTAAGTTTTATACAGCACTAAATCACGACATACATCACTAACTGCAAAATTCTTTTGGAAGTAGCAGAACAGACTGTGACCTGTGGAAGCCCAAGTGCAGGGTGAGCTGAGTGAGGATCAGGTTCTCTGTGAGAAGGCTGTACGACTGGGCAAATTCAGTCGTTTGCTGAGGGGGAACCGGAATGAGACAAGTCTCCTTATCTAGCCCTGTAGAGAAAAAAAAAGTGCAACAGAGTTTGTTTTGACCTTTAACAACATGAATGAATTGATGCTCTGAGCAGAGGACATGCAACTTACCTCTGGCATGCACATTCCTGTTGCGCCTCTCCTCCTCACTCAGGTCCCTAAGAGCACAGTAGGTGGGGTTAAAGGTGAGGAGTTTGGGGGAGCGAGGGCGACAGAAGGGCTGGCAGAGTTTGAGGAGCGCAGCACCTAGATTCAGGAAGAACGCGTCTGAGGCAAACATCTGGAAGAAGATTTCAGGCATCTGGTTGACCCAGATTTTGGCCCGTCCCATGTTAGCTTGCAGGCAGCTGCCCAGCCAGGAGAGCAGCAGGTGACGGGTCTCAGTAGACTGCTGCAGCAGGTTCTTCAAAATCTGGTGCAGCTTATCATGAAACTGGCCTATGAACTGATATCAGCAGTAGACAAAGCATGAAGTTATTAAAGGATAAGGGTGGAGAACATGGCAAGAAATATAGTATTACAGATGAAGACATCTTCACAGTATACACTGATCAGGCATAACATTATGAGCACCTCCTTGTTTCTACTCTCATTGTCCATTTTATCAGCTCCACTTACTCTATAGGTGCACTTTGTGGTGCTGGTCTGAGTGGATCAGACACAACAGTGCTTTAAACACCTCGGTGTCGCTGCTGGACTGAAAATAGTCCACCAACCAAAAATATCCAGCCAAAAGCATCCAACAAAGAAGGACTAGAGGATGACCAACACAAAGTGTGCAGCAGCAGATGAGCTATCGTCTCTGACTTTACATCTACAAGGTGGACCGACAAGGTAGGTGTGTCTAATAGAGTGGACAGTGAGTGGACACAGTGTTTAAAAACTCTTAACAGCACTGCTGTGTCTGATCCACTCATTCCAGCGCAACACACTAACACACCACCACCACGTCAGTGTTACTGCAGCGCTGAGAATGATCCACCCCCGCAAACATTATTTGCTGTGTGAGGGTCCATGGGGGTCCTGACCACTGAAGAACAGTGTAAAAGGGGGCTAACAAAGTATCAGAGAAACAGATGGACTACAGTCTGCAATTGTACTGCACCTATATAGTATGTGGAGCTAATAAAATGGACAATGAGCGTAGAAACAAGGACATAATGTTAAGCCTGATCGATGTATAATACAATATTTAAGTTTTAAAGGCATCAGTAAGACAGAAATGCAGAATTCAGCTGACGTGATGTTATTGGTCAGGATGTGTGCCTGTAGGTCGTTTCAGGACATAGATTCCTTCACATTAATGACAGATTTGATCCACTTACCTACATAAATGGGAACCATCAAGCTAGAAACATCAGACTCAAGCAAAAAAACGGAATTGAGCAACGAGGCTTGTAATGTGAATGTAGCCTTGACCCGGCCCGACTGATACTGCTAAACTTCAAAT
Source organism: Pygocentrus nattereri (assembly GCF_015220715.1). NCBI lineage: Eukaryota > Metazoa > Chordata > Actinopteri > Characiformes > Serrasalmidae > Pygocentrus > Pygocentrus nattereri. Next base: position 34,654,690 of record NC_051227.1, on the reverse strand, counting down.
CTTAACCTGACCCAAACTAAGAGAGATGGAATATCGCGAATGCAGTTTCACAGCGCTTTGCTTTGTTACTAAGTGCTTTTGTTAAGTGACAGAAAATGAAATAAACAACAAGATCATGCCAAGATTCTGCTGTAGCTGACACTGACTCACTGTGTCACTGGAGAGATGACATTCCAGTCCTCCTGTAACCACAGCTTAAAAATACTATTTTATTGTATTGCACTGTGTATTGTAGTTTATCGTATTGTATTTTATTGTATTGCATTGCATTGAATGGCACAGAGTTCTGTGTTCAACTCTGTTCCTTTTTCTCTCGGTATCTACAGTGACTTTTTGTTTCTAGCAGTATCTGAGCTCAGGACTTTTCTCCAGTGGTGGACAGTAACTAAGTAAATGTAATTCGTTACTGTACTTAAGTAGTTTTTTTGTGTATCTGTACTCAAGTATTTCCATTGTGGGCGACTTTTTACTTTCACTCCGCTACATTTCAGAGTGTAATATCTGACTTTTTCCTCCACTACATTTTGAGAAATCTGTCGTTCCTTTTGGTTTCTGTGTGTAACATGTCAAAGCAAAAGAAGCGCAAAGCAAAAGCACCAATGATGAACTAACCTAACCTGTAAATAGAGCACAATATAGAAATATGTCCACATATGCAGTCGTGACTGACGCGTTTCTTTTTTTCCGAATTCATACAAACACTTTCATTTTATAGTAAATTAGTTTGGGCTGGTTTATGTTTATGAACAGACGCCTACAGATCAACATAGTAAAGGAGCTCATCTGTGATCCTGAGTTTAAAGCCAGTTTTTATTCAACTTGTAACTAATTTACAAAGTAATCTTAAACTGAAACTTTGCTTGTGTGTAAAAAGTGATTTCAGAGCCACTCGGTTCTCCCTGATGGAAACTGTTTACCTTCAGTGTTTTGTGCTTATGATCATTTTAATAGACGTCAGCGTCACTAATTAATGACGTTCTATTAAAAGACTGGTTTCCAAGAGAGACGCTGGAGGACTTTCACCTGAAATGAGTTCATGAAGCCAGTCTGGTTATAAAAATGATAACAGGGCATCAGAGCCAGAGTTACTCTTTTACTACTTTTACTTTATACTTAAGTACATTCGAAGGCAAATACTTTTGTGCTTTTACTGAAGTTGAGGTCTAGAGTAAGGACTTCTACTTTTACTGGAGGAATATTTGACCTTGGGTGTCTGTACTTTAACTCATGTACGTGATTTGTGTACTTCGTCCATCACTGCTTTTCTCTAAGCTATTGGTAACTACCAAAGATACGTTCTCTAGATAGACAAAGCTCTTCTTGTAAGTCGCTCTGGATAAGAGCATCTGCTAAACGCTGTAAATGTAAATGTAATACTACCACAAACTCTTTACTGCACCTACTGCATTGAAAGGGTCATAATGCTTGCAATATGATGTCCCTGACACAATTGGAATTTTAAACAGTTCCCCATTTGCAAGCTTTTATTTCGTCCATAGAAAACAGTTAGTAAGATATGGTTTATTATACAGACACTACACTATACTAGATAGAAAAATAATTTCCACAGGCATATTCATAAAAAAAAATAAGGCCTGTACCTCAGTAATTGACAATAAAAACCTATTTACCACCAGTTCAAAAAAAAGCCTTAATTTACTGATGTACCACAGCAAATTGATTCACTTCATGCAAACCATTTAAACATAACTTTCAAATGTTAGGCGATGTGATATCTAGCTTTAACATTGCCATTAGTGCACCTAACATAGCAGAGATTGTTGTAAAAGCACACATGCCCTGGTTAAACCTGCTACATGCAGCAGACAGATTTCCTGCCTGTACAAAAAGCTGCCTCTATGATGTGATGTACATCCTTAGACCACAGCATCAGGTTTCACACATCAGACAAAACGACTTTGGTCACAGGAAAAACACATGATTAAAATCATGTCTTAGCTCTTGGACATCAAGTGAAATGGGGTCATTTCAAATGGCCTCCGGTGAAACAGCTTCAGAGAAGAAGCCAAAGGGCTAAGCTCAGCAGCTGCTAAATCTCAGATGATAAAGTTTGTGTGACAGTCTCAATCTCTTTTTTCTTACTTGATTCATTTCAGTTTAATGCAGAATTCAGAAATATCAGTATACTACAACCACAACTTTCATTAAACTGCACTGTTATGTACTTTTATTTGCTGAAGATTACACTTCAACTCACACACTATCACTGTGCATGCTCTTGCCTCAGTGTAAGGGGCCGTCTAAAAATTACTGGACAGAAAGGAAAGGAAAAACCCTCCTGCGAGCCATGTTTAACCACTTGCCGCAGTCACTTTCCATATGCTTAGGCAAATAAGGGGATGCTGTTACTGGCAACAGGCCTACTACTAAATAAACCATTTACAAAACAAATCCAAATCTAAACCAAATATTGTACATTAAAGACTGACCCAAACCTGGCCCAAAACCCCCTTTCTCAATCCTGGCTCAGCTTGGGCACCGGATCTCTTCTCTTTATAACTGATATAACCCAGAATGTGCTCAGGAAAGCATCTTGTGGTATAACTTATATTGCAGTAACTATATCATTATAGCACCCACCCCTATTAAATGTTCGTGTCTCTGCTGACACTAAACTCAAACCTAAACAAACTCACATGATCTCAAATAGCTCAAAGAAATGCAACACTTCTGTGAAGAACTAAAGTATACACTCTCTTCTCTGTCAGAATGGGAGCTCACCTGGTGGATATTAGACTCTTGAATCTTCATTTCCTGTGGACTGGAGCGGGAGGGATTGAGGAAAAATCCATGGCTTTCCACCACCCCAGGAGTTTTCAGCAAACAAGAAATATTCAACACAGTGCCCAGAAGGGTCTTCTGATACTGAAGTCCATTGTTAGGATCTTTGGGTTGAATATGTTCCACAAGTACCTAGAAAAGACCATTGTTCCACAGTACGGTCTATGATTGATTCTAAGAGTTTTAAAAGAAAACACCATCAAAAAATAATATCAGCACATTCCAAAAGTATATGAATTACACTAACTGAGAGAAAACGCTAACCTTGGCGATGTCTTTTTGTCGACTAAAGTAGACCAGAATATCCAGATAGGAATAAAGCAGCAGCTGGCAGAGGTCTAAGTCTTTCACGCGGCCTTGGAAAATGTCAAACACTGGCACCATAACCTCTCCAAAAGAGCGCACTTCCTGATCAGCCAAAAGACCAGCGATCACTTCCTCTAGAAACTCCACCACCTCCTCAATTTCTGCAGACACAAAGCAAAACAAGAAACACCGACAGAAGCAATTACTCATAAATGTTGGGCTACAGGACACAAGAAGACAGAGTTGTATTGTTTACTAATGTAACACCATAACTCAAGAGTGAATGAGTAATGCAGAGGACATACGAGCTCTGTTGACCGACTCCAGCAGCAGGTCCAGCAGCTGTTCGTACACATTTTGACTGATGTAGATCTCCGGGGTGAGCAGCACCGTGCGAGCGTTGGACACAGTCAGGTTCTTGCAGCGCACAGCATAAGACAGAAGCTTCTCTGGCACTTTAGTGACCTGTGGTTTATTATGTAAACAATTATTACTTTATGATTTAAAAAAAAACAAACAAACAAAAAAAAACAACACGCTGGTTGATGCAGTACATCACCAATTCTAGTCCTGGTTACCTGGGCTCAAGCACAGTTTCTGATTTCCCAGCCCAAAGACACCTGAATTTACACAATTATCAGGTTCAGAGTGTGTTACAGCAACAAAACCACCACAGCTGTGGTGTCTTTACAGGACAATTACTGATGGTGGAACCTAACAGATGATTTATCATGTATAGCAAAGTCAGAAGGTTAGAGATTCAGTAATGTTAAAACTGGGCCACACAGCAAGCACGTAACAAGATTCTGTGGTGCAAGAAAGTGCAACAGTGGAGAGTTATTAAAAAAGGCACAAGGAGTGAGGGTCCACAGCATCAAATAGCACTGCTACAATAACTGACCAGGGGTCTGAAAGTAATTCCATTTTCATTCAATTAATTTTTTTAACTATTAAAATTTACCTTATCTGTGAACTGGTGTAAGTACTTGTCCATGTGCATGAATATACGTTTTACATATCTCTAGAGCTAAAAGTGCTTTAAAACTTCAACATTGTAAAGATACTACAGTTAAATTAAATTGGGCTAAATTCATTTTAATAGGGCTGGCAGAGACGTGGCTTTTAACATAGAGTGATATGCAATGGGATAAACACACCCAGTCAAATGACGTTTTGTTTATTTTCTAGGAGAAAATTGCTTTTTTCCTGATATGTTTAATTCAGCAAATAAAAAAGAACCTGATGAACAAATCAATTTACAATATTTTTTTTTGCCCCATACTTTAAAAATATCTATTCTAAATGAAGTCTTTTTCCTTAGTTCATATTTTTTCTGATATTTTGGAATCTTTGAAAGTCAATTTTGTATTGTTTGGCCTTTTTAAAAAGTCCATAAATACTCAATACATCATCAAAATAATACGCAAATTACTCAATTACTAAGGAACTGATATTGAATAATGAAGCCCCTTTATGGCAGTGAGGACTTTCAGAGTTTTAGAGGAAAACGTTTCAAGAGAATCAATATAAGTTCTATGAATATGAATCAATCGAACTGGGTCGTTCTGGGCTTATGGTTAAAACAAGGCGTTACCCAGTTTCAACTTAGCACCCACTGAGCCCTCTAGCTGTCCTTCCCACAACACAAATATATCAAGCTTGCTTGATATCTATGAAATAAATCTGTTAAAAAACCTCACATAGTACATTTTTGTGGACACACCCATGGTTTGAGTTGTGAAAACAAATGTGAGTAAATTTGGAGAGAAATGTTGACATGCACTAACTGGAACATGCCACACCAAATTTGCCTTAACAGTCACCCAATGCATGTATCCCTATGGCAGGCCACTCTAGGTTCCACAAAGGCTGACCCCCTCAGTGGCAATGCAGGATAACAGCCATAGAGGATAACCTGAGATGGCAGATCTTCACATGAATTTTCTATTTTTAATGGTTTAAATTAATCTGAGTTTTTATTCACAGGTCCTAAAACTAAAGCAGTTGAGGCCTCCAGCAACAAAAGTAATGAAGTCTGTATGTAGGTGATAGTGCAGCCCACCTCTTCCTTGGCTCTCTGGTAACAGGCATAAAGGTACGGTATGGCCCGTTTCTCCCCTGCGTCACGATCTGCAGACAGGTTCACTACATTGCAGGAAGTCATGTAGATGAGGTGGTTCCCCGGTTCTAGTAAAAGCAGCCTGCTGAAAATAGCCTGAGAGGCCATGTGGAAAGATTTTACTTATACAAAACACATAGCAACCAATGAACAAGCTCACTTTAGAGAAAACAGCAAAATACTGTTCATGTCCTGCATGTCACCTGCTCTATTGTGTCCATGTCAAGCCAGTCTTGGCCATCAAGGTCAGCGGCCATCTCTTCAAGGTAGACGCAGCGAGGGGGTATGCCATTACCACTTCTGAGACTTGGGTCACCTGAAGGTCAAAAATGGCTTCATTTAAATACTTAGCACAACAACAGCTTCCAAAGTTTCCATCAAAAGGAATTTTTCCAAAAAGATATTTTAACTCTTTTAAATCTTTGTGGATGTAGGTGATGGAAACAGAAATTCTCTGCCATATTTTTATGAAAGTATGAAAACCTTTTCCTTTCAACTAGCAGAAAAATTGTTGATATCCAGGGGAAAAGAACACATTTACACATAAATTGTGACAGGACACGTGCCTCTTACAACAAACATAAACAAAAAGCATGACGGAGAGACATCCAGAGAAGAGGACAGCCCTTCAAAATAGAAAGTGTCCAAAAAGCTCTATATGTCAAATAAAATTATTGTTTTTATTTATTTATTCATTCATTTTTTCTTGTTTCTTTATTGCTGATACAGCATTTCACTGGCACATAGATCTGTTTGAGCCCTTCCAGACAGATTCTTTTTCTTTACTAAATGGAAAGTGTGTACCTGTCATATATTGCATGATAATAATATAAACAAACAAAAATGTTAAAAGAAATAAACTAAATTTCCTCATCTGTAGGTCAGGGGCAGAGAAGTCAGAAGTGTCAAAGCTACAATATACATGAAATATACATGAAATTGTTTGTTACAAAAACGTTTTAGTGATAAAACAAAAGAATGGCATCATTAAGTAAATCAAGCAATTTGCTAGACAATAAACATTGTCATTACATCATGATAAACTTTTCCCATCTTTAAAGAACGCTGACAGAACGCTGGCAGAACACTGACGTTTCATAGAAAATAGTTTCACATGAAGCTCCCAAACAGCATTGCTCTAAACAGTCAACAATCTTGACAAAATCCAGAATTCAGGGGGTCATAATTGACCTTGTATAACTAAATGTATGTGCAGTACATTACATGTTTTTAAAGCGCCGTACTATTTTTTTTTTTTTACTTTAATTTTTTTTTTATGTGGTGTTACTGTTTTCCTGGTGCCCTTTGTCTGTTCCAACTCATCAAACCTTAGAAAGATGAAATATGATGTGTATCAGTTTGTCAAGCATTCTGATATTTTTGCCATCTTGTTCACCCCTAATATCAGCCGTGCTGTAGGACTGAAAACCCAGACTACAAGTTAGAATTTAACTTTAGGCCAGACTGGTTTTCAAGATTGGAAAACAGGCCTAAAACACTGAGAAATGAGTCAGGATCGGAAGAGATAAGGATGACGGAGATGCCTCAGAAAAAGGGTGACGTTATTTGCTCTACTTCTGGAAAGCAATGTCACCCCTTTATTGTAATCTTCTCGAGTGAGCTCATCAAGCGAGTTAAGAGAAATGATGTCATGTTTACAGTCTTTCACATGCCTTCAGTAAATGACAGAACACAAGTGAAAGGTTCTGCAAGGTAGTGAACCCTAGTTGTACATACTGAAGACTTTACAAATGAACCATGTCTTTTTGATTTTGTAGACACGTCTCAACGGAACCGGACAGAAAGCACTCACTGTTGTCTAAAGTGATGAGGAAGATCCGCTGGATCATGTGATTGACATTGAGCTGTTCACAGAGCTCCTGCCGCGAGCGAAAAGAGCGGCTGATCTCTGCCACCGAGTCATCATTGTCCTCTATGCTGTCAGACACCGAATTGTCTGACTCAGACTGGCTCTCCCCAGAGTCTTCCGCTGTAAGACATCACAACAATAACATGACAAGAGTACAATAAGACATATCACAATACACAGTGGGGTGAAAAAGGTCTGAGACCACTCGTGAAAAGGCTTCTATTTTGCATTCCTTTCTAATTTAACACGAAGATTTTCATTATATTTTATCAGCATAATGATCTGAAAAGGTAGAATCTTTGAGTGTTCATATGGATTTCAGAATTTCTTAGTGTGTGTCCCACTTTTGCTTTAATCTTGGATCACTAAAAGTGATAAAAGCCTACGATGAGTAGATCAAATCCACCGGAGAGTCGTCTGAACTTGCACTTCAATGGAGAAAAGGCTAAAAAAAATTCTGGACTTTATGTACAAAGGCCTCAACATGGTCAATATTACAAATTTGCTTAAATTTGAATAAAGACCTCCTTTAACTTGTCTTTTTTAAAATTCTAAAAAATCTGCTGGTTATTTGCAGGATTAAATAAAAACATTCCTAGATTTTCAAAGCAGTCTCAGACTTTTGGACCCACTGTATATTCATAAACACAATACATACGTGGAATGCTTTTGATTGGTTTACTTTACAGAGTCCAGCAGCTTTAAGATGAATGGATGGAGCAAATGGTTAACATGAATCTCGTTCCACCATTCAACAATGTGTTTCGTGCCAAGATGCTTTTGGGATACCAGTATAGAGCAATAAACAAGGAACTTACAAGGCGGTTCAGTTTGCTGCTGTAGTTTTTGGCCGGATGCAAACTGCTTTGCATCAGCAAGGGAACTGAAGAGGGCAGCAAACGGGTTTCCAGAGATATTCTGATTGTTATTTCCCTGGTCTGTCATTTCACTGGAGCATGTACTCCATCAACAGGAGCTCAGTACCAGCCTGTATAAGAAACAATGCATGTGAACATTTATTCACTCTTCTCAACACAACGTTGGTCATGCTAGCGTTTAAATAGTGAGCATTCGCTTTCAGTGAAAGTCACGTACATTTGTCACTATTCGTGGCACAAAGATTTTGAAACAAATTTTGAGGAAAAGAACCTTTTGTATGCTTTGCTATTCTGAATGTGAATCCAAAAGAGCAGGTGTCATATGTTATTGGCTGCATTACTGCAATATACTCTAGAGCAGGGTTACATCTCTCAGCCTCATCGGTTTGTACTGTTCAGCGATGTTCTCTCGCTAGAATACCCAGAACACATTAAACAAATGGGATTAAACAGCCATTTTCAAACCCTGTGGTGTCAATTCAACTGCTAGAAATGAACTGAAGACAGTCATATAGCTGCAATAAGATACTTGGTTTCCTAGCAGTAACATTAGCTTGCTTACACACACACACACACACACACACACACACACACACACACACACACAAAAACATCTCTATCAATTTTTCAACAGATCTTCCCACCTTCATGATGTCATCAGAAGGTAGCATTTTAACTGGAAAACCTCACTCTAGAACATGGGGTGGGCGACATGATAATATTTTATCGTTTTTGTGATAAACCATGCCAAAATACGCTTTTCTGTGCATATTGCCAGTGCTTAAAGCACACAAAGTACATCTCATTACAAAGTGAGCATAACTAGTCCTGTTCAACTGGATTTAGTGCAGCACTGTTTGCAAAACACTCAATAAAAACCTCTGTAGTTGTATGTTTGGTATCATTATGTATTATTTATGTGCTGCTACTACTACAGGTACTATTTTGTCAGTTCCAACCTTTCAAATCTCAGAAAAACTAAATATCATGATGCATATCACGGATCAAGAAACCTTCCTGAAGAGTCCTTATATCATATTTTGCTATACTGCCCACCGCTACTCTGGAGACTGCCGTGGCACATCGGCATGAGGCGAGATGCTCCCAACAAGCATGTTTACACCGGACCTACTGGTAGGTTAGTTTCCTTAAGGCCAGAGCGTCCTTTAAACGCCAGCTTCCGGAAATCTCGGTACCTGAACGCTGAGAACTGACCTCTCGCTTCAACACTGCATTTCTACCACCCTCACCCACACTACTAACTCTGTTAACCTGGGTCAGCTACCTAAAGTAAGCGAAGTTGACAATTGGCAGTTTGGTAAGCGCTGACCCCAAACAACTGCATGCAGCCATATGGCTTCACCTGTTCGTCTGTTAGTTTCGCTCCGTTACAGTGAACAGCACACACCAGCCAACACGGCTTCACATAACAACGCAGTTACTGCTGTCATGGCAGATATTGGGGTGGCGGTCTCCAGCTGCCAAGTAAAGCCTTCCAGGACAAACAGCTAGCTGGCTAACTAGCTTTGTGGCTAACTGACGTTAGCGTAGCAGCCTGCAGAGAACGGCGGCGGCGGCGGCGTCAGTGAGCGCAGACTGACAGACAGGGCGCTTTAAAGCAGATAGGAGGACACCAGCATAACACATAAAACAAGCACAAGCCACGCCGTACCCGTTTTCCGCTGGCGACGTGTCTGGTTGCTCCCTATATCAGAGACGACAGCGTTAATCTACTCTGCACTACTGCATTTCCTGCATAAACACATACGTGTGGAGCGTCATCACTGGAGGACCAGACGCCCGGCGCAGCCACACAACGCAGCGATCCAGCCCAACGAGCCGAATCTTCAGAAATGTCCGACTCGGTGAATCAAACGTCTAACTGAATGATTCATGGATTCGAGAGATGTTCTGATCTCTCACAAAACGGGAGAGGTCAGTTCGCCTGGGAGCCAGCGCTGTCCCATAAAACGTCCCTGACTTGAGGTTTTACAATATCCTGTTAGAAACAACAGCATAAATGTTGGGGCAGTCATGGGCTGGAGGTTAGGGACCCAGCCTCATGACCGTAAGGTTGCCGGTTTGATCCCCAGTGCCGACAGCTTATGACTGACACCTAACCCCCGGGTGCTGCGGATCGGGCTGCCCACCACTCTGGGCAAGTGTGCTCACTGCCCCCTAGTGTGTGTGCTCTCTAGAGTGTATGTGCTGTTTCGCTTCACAGATGGGTTAAATGTGGAGGGGGAATCCCCCCGTTGTGGGACTAATAAGGGTCACTTAATCTTAATGTTGGGTATTGGATGCTTGTATGTTGGTCAACCAGCATAACCATACTTTGTGACCAGCTAAGCCAGCACCAGTCTAGCACTAGACCCGCATAAATCAGCACATACCAGCTTAGACCAGCACAAGTCAGAAGGCAGTGTTGTTCACTGTGTCTGTGCTGGTGCTTTCCTAAGCACATCTGTACAGACACATAGGATTTTATAACATGTAAAGCAGCTGCCTTCAAAAACACCTGAACAGTGGAACCTCAACAGACAGCTTTTATACAAACGTTAGATTCAGACATGACCGGGTGTCTTCCTGCCTAAGAATACTATATCAGTAGGCAGCATTTATGACATTAGACACAGCCTATATGTCTATGGTAGGGGTGTCAAAACCAAGCGCTAAAAGTGCCATATTAAAAAACCTCTACAAATTGTGGGCCAGAGAATATCTGGTTTTATTTGATTGTTAAATAACACTTTGCTATAACCTGAGCTGCTCATTGCTTATTCAAAATACACCAAAACACCAGCATCAAAATAAAGGCAGTTGTAGTGAACCTTGAAATATTACATACTGAATACTGGAAAGAGTGAAAAAATAAATAGGCTACAGGACACAACACTATGCACATTAAAATAGGCTACTTTACATTACGCACATTACGCTGCAGCGCATGCATTGTAGTGCAGCGCATTGTAAAACAGGCACATTTTAATAGAAAATGAAAACGAGCCACATAGGATTATGCTAAGGGCCCGATTTGGCCTCCGGGCCTTGTGTTTGACACGTGGGGTCCAAAGCTCCCTTCAGGTTCTCCTCAGATGTTCTTACTTAGGACTTCGGAGGTCGTACGACTTGATGTCAAGTGGTTTTGGTTGGAAATATGTGTAAATGTTCTTGGTTTACTATTATTTTTCTGTTATTAAAGAGAGTCTGTGTATATGGATTACATCTGTATTCCCATGTGTGGATGGTTTCAGTCTGCAGCGTTAGCGTTGATGAATAACCGAAATACGGCCGGTTGACATTTATGGTATTTGGCAGACACTCTTATCCAGAGCGACTTACAGTTTGATCATTTTACACAGGTAGGCGAAGGTGGTGTTAGGAGTCTTGCCCAAGGACTCTTATTGGTATACTGTAGGGAGCTTACCCAAGTGGGGATTGAACCCCAGTCTACAGTGTAGAAGGCAGAGGTGTTCCCCACTACACTGACCAACCAGTTGACACGCCCCCAACTCAGAAACTCATTGAAAAATTCGAGTTTCCCACAAGTACGTACGAGATTATGAGCAAACACGATGGTCCCGTTTATGTGCATCCATCTCGTAAACACGATATTTCCGACGTGAACGTGGCATGTGCTACTCTACGCGATAGTAATGATGTGCGCATGCTCGGTAGGACGAACCATTAGAACACCGGTTCAAACGAATCGATTCGTCTACGAATCAGAAATCACTAAGAGGGTGTGAGCTTCAGGTGATGAGTATAAAAGTGAGTTAGTGTCAAGACAGATACTTAAAGAAGACGCCGTCATGTCTCAGGAAATGTTTCAGAAGGAGCGCACTTTGAAAATGCGAGAAAGGCTGATTGGGTACGTTCTTTTGCGCTTGTTTCCCTGAGCAACGTGGTAGTGAATCTGAATCTCTGTTTTCGTGTTGTAGGCAGTCATGCAGGCTCTTTTTCCCGCAAGACCCGGTTAAAATCGTGAGAGCTCGAGGCCAGTATTTGTACGACGAGAATGGGACGCAGTATTTGGACTGCATTAGCAATGTTCACCACGGTAGGTCAATGTAGTGCCGTAATCTCCCCTTCCTTTCTGCTGCAGCTTGTTATGAAGTAGGACTCTTATCCTGTGTGTTGCAGTGGGCCACTGCCATCCTCTTGTCACCCAGGCTGCTTCTGCTCAGATGGAGCTTCTTAATGCAAACGCCAGATTTCTCCATGATAATATAGTGCATTATGCTGAAAGGCTTGCAGCCACACTGCCCAAGAAGCTCTGTATCTTCTACTTTGTAAACTCAGGGTAAGTAGCCCTGTTCGATTTAAAGCATTGTGATCTGTTTTTACATGTACAGGTTTGAATAATCAGCTGGGTGTCTTGTGCACATTTCTCCTCCTGTAGGTCTGAAGCCAATGATCTTGCCCTGCGACTGGCCCGTCAGTATACTCGAAATGAGGATGTGATTGTTCTAGACCAGTAAGGGATCCAACTCTTGATACATGATCTTCTCATTTACCTGCAGCATTTGCTTGATTGAGCCAATGTTTCCCTTCTCCTCTTTTCAAGTGCGTATCATGGGCATCTTACCAGTCTTATCGACATAAGTCCTTACAAGTTCCGGAAGTTGGAGGGCCAAAAAGAGTGGGTTCACGTGGTGTGTAAGGAACCTGAGATCTACAGACATTATCAGCATCTCAGAATTACTCTTGTCCACATAGAAGCGCTGCTTTGTGTTTATGCAGGCTCCCCTTCCTGATACATACAGAGGCCTTTACAGACGAGACCACCCTAATCCAGGCCAGGCCTATGCGGACACTGTGAAGGATCTTATCGATGAAGCGCAAAGGAAAGGACGCAAGGTACGCTGTTTTGTGTTGGCACGAGATTCATTTCTTGAGAATGTAAAGAAACGGGAGAGATGATTTGTCTGACGTCGCATATTGTTCCATTCTTGTCATTTTTATTTTTTACCTCCTTTTTTTTTCATAGATTTCATCTTTCTTTGTGGAGTCCTTACCCAGCGTTGGTGGGCAAGTCATCTTGCCTTCTGGTTACTTTCCAAAAGTTGCAGAGTAGGTGCAGTAGCACGCCAAAGTATGTTAAAAATAAGACTGGTCTTGTCAAAAAGCCGTGGGCCAACCTCAGACTGATTCATTTTTCATAAATACTTAATTAGGGATGGATGTGGTAGTTCACCTTAGCTCATTTAATGTATTTACCAGGTGTACAGTAAAGGCATGAATAGCTTGAAATGCACCTGTCTTGCGGTTTTTAAATGTTTTCAACTGAGTATGTGGATATCACAACACAAGCAGCTGACCTTGCATCTCACATTTAATGAGATTTTAATGTTATTATTTCTTGTTATTCCGTATTCTCTAGTGCAGCATTGGTTTGACAGATTTACAATAGCAAATTTGTGCAACTCAGAGTTATTATTCTGTAGGATAAGTAGTAGTATCAAAACAGATAAATCACAATCAGTTGAATGAGTGAATGCTGCTACCGCTACTACTAGCTGCACACACTGAATGCTAAACTTTTCATAACAATTTAAATGTTTTCTCATTATGATGTTCTGGTCGTATTCATTTAAAAATGCAGATTCAAATTCTAATCCCTGCTTATTATGACCTGTTTAACATGCAGTATTTGCTCTGTTTGTCCTCTGATTCACTTGACTGTACTTGGAAAGTCAAGAGAGGGATTGAGTGGTTTTACATGCCAATCTGTATACAGTGAGTTTGGTTATTACTCGATTGCCTGATGAATGTGTGTTTTTCCTGCAGGTATGTTCGAGCTGCTGGGGGAGTGTTTGTAGCTGATGAAGTTCAGACCGGCTTTGGTCGTGTGGGAAGCCACTTCTGGGCCTTTCAGCTCCAGGGTGAAGATTTCTGTCCAGACATTGTGACAATGGGCAAGCCCATGGGTAACGGGCATCCTCTGTCATGTGTGGTCACCACAGAGGAGATAGCTGGAGCCTTCACTGCCAATGGAGTAGAGTACTTTAACACTGTGAGCTATTGTTTCATTTACAAATTGCCCAGGGGCATTTTCATTAGAGGTCCTCTGCTCATGAGTAATTTGCTTTGTATGGTATAGATTTGAACCTGTTTTTACTGTAGTTTGGTGGGAACCCTGTGTCATGTGCGATTGGCCTGGCGGTCTTAGATGTGATGGAAAAGGAAGACCTGAGAGGGAATGCTGTTCGTGTTGGCAATCACCTGAAGGAGCTCCTTAAACAGCTCCAGGCCAAACACCCGATCATTGGAGATGTACGGTAAGAAATAGAAAAGCCCTTAAGAAAGCCTAGCAGGTGTGAAAACATTGCCAGGATATGAGTTATTTTTGCAAGATCACAAAATGGGCTACATTTTTCTTCCTCCATTACTTAAAAATGCCAACTTAACCATAGCTGTTTAACATGGCAGCCCCACTTACAGTCCTGTCAGAAATAGGGGAATGTGATGGGCTAGATTTTAGCTAGCTAATAATCTCCCGTTACCCATATTACAAACAATATGTCAAAAACAGTACAATTGACATCATTGACCACCTTTTGTTTGTTAAATTTCCAGCCAAAACAGCCATGAAGTACAAGTTATTCATTTTTCAGGAGATACTTCTGAGGTGATTAGATAAAAGTTAATCCACTCGCAAAATGAAGGGCAAAGTCAAAAAATAAGTGGAAAAACTGAGGAGTCCAGAAAATGATCAGAAGATAAAGAAATATATTAAAGAAAATGGATCTCGTAACAATAATACAAGAGCTGGTAGACCACCTGAACTGAGAGGACAAGATCAAGTTGCGCTGTTCCTTAAAAAAAATTCATGTGTATCTGTCAATCCTTCTACTGAGAGAAGTAATAATCACTAATAATCTGAAAGGATGTGTAGCTGTCAAGAAGCCCTTACTCAGAAAAGAAATTAAACATAAAGGGAAAAAAAAAAACATTTACACATCAAATAAAGCTGCTGGTCTTCTCAGAACAGTAGACTGACCACCCTAGAGGCCAGACCTGAACATCACAGATGAATTGAATCATAAGGAGCAGAAAATGCAACCACCTTCTAAAACTGAACTGTGGGGGTGTGGTAAAACATCCCTGCAGATTTCTTTAAACAACTGAAAGCAAGTCCCTTGAAAAGAGTGGAATTTGTAATAAGGCAAAAAATTGGTATTATGTTTAGTTGTTGAGGCTTCTGTGTAATTTACTGTTATTTTCCACCTGTCTTAATCCTGTCTGGAAAAAAAAGAGCAACTCATAACTAACAGTTGTTTTGACTAGAACTGATATAAACAAAGGGTGGTCTCTACATTTTACACACTCTACAGTACTGTATAACACCATGGTATTTGTGTTTTACAATACAGATCACAATATCCTGTTTTGTGATATGTATTGTGAGTTGTGATGAATTGGATTGGACTAATCGGAATGCACTAATAGTGCCACATTTACACAAATATAATCAAAAACGATGTATTTATGATCTCTTATTAATGATACATGCAGTTAATCAGTGTTGTTTAAGTAGTAATTATATGCACAATGTGCTCAGAAAAGCATATTGTGACAATATAGCACAGTACAATAAAATGTCATCGCCTACAGGACTGGTCTGATATAGTCAGAATGACACACATATTGCATGTGCACATCAATGATCAAAGTGCACGTTCTGCTTGGTGGAGAATGTGTTATAACTTAAGTTATGTTACTTATTATGTTACTTAAGTAAATAAATAAAAACCTGAAATGTGGGACCTGCTTAATACAAAAAGCCTGGTCACCTTGTTTAGTCATAATGCGTAAATATTGAACTCCTCAAAGCTCATCTGAAAGCACTTAGACTTTATCTTGTGTAATTTATACTTTATTGCTGAATATTTGGCTCTGTCGTCTCTGCAGTGGCGTCGGGCTCTTTGTGGGGCTTGAACTGGTTAAAGATAGAGTGACTTTAACACCTGCAACTGAGGAGGCAGCACTGCTCGTTGGAAGGTGAGAAACACCAAGAATGCTGAGCCAAGTTGGGTGTTTATTCATGCTTACTCAGGATTCACAGTGATCTTAAAGACTGTGTTGTCACTTTGCTTCATCAGGCTAAAAATGAAGCACATATGTTTGAGCACTGATGGACCATGGAACAGTGTCATCAAATTCAAACCCCCCATGTGCTTCAGCCTGGAGGATGCTGAAAGGGTCTCTGCAGAAATCAGCCATGTTCTCAGAGGTCAGAAACCTGACATTGATACCAACTGAAGTACTTAATAATGTAGAAAAAACGTAATGGCATACAACAAAGGTTTGTGAAAGTGATTACTGTACTTCTGTATTTTTACAGAATTTGAAGATGCCTCCAACCAGGAACAACAGAAACAATAGCCCTGTTTACATGCAGCCTGCTAATCTGTTAATGCGACTGATAGCTAAATTGGAATAGAATATGTACTTTTTTACACCTAAGTCAGATTAGACTACTCTGATTGAAGCTATTTCAAATACAGTCTGTATCAACTGAATGAGGTGAGTAATTCTGGAAATAATCCATAAAATAGAAGAATATTAGCCATGTAAATACCTGTATCCAATGACATTGTGTCATAATGGCGGTTTATAACATTCAGCATGGCAAAATACAGAAACTGGGCCACAGAGGAGACAAAGTTTATGCTTCAAACTTTAAAAGACTTAATTTAAAAAAATTTTAATTATAGCCATCCTGCTAACTATTAATGCTTACAGTAACGAGTTGTTCAGATAAGTATATGAGCAAATGAACAACAGTGGGTTGACCCAAACTGTCTCAGCATGTCTTCCTCTTGCACCTTCTTTAATAAGTTCATATGAAGGATAAATGTACTGAGTCTGCCTTCATTTTAAGGCAATTAAAAACATAAGTGCACCTCCTAAAAACAATGTGATGGTTGTTGTGGAAACTTCTACATAGTGGCACTCTAGGCAAGCATGTAATTTTGGATCTCATTACTTGTAGTGTGCATGTAAACAGAGATTTTCATCAGGTCGTTAAATAGTGTGTCTATGAACACGTAGTCTTAATCTAGAATGAGATTGAATTCAATAGAATTAGCCAAATTGTTTGCTTGTAAACAGCCAATGATTAGTAGCAAAACTCTGAAAGGAAAAATAACTAACACAACCTGATACATGGAGAGTGAAAATAAACAATAGAATGGGAATAAAATAAATGAAGTCACCTTTGCAGAAAAGCGCTTTAGTCTAACTTGACAACACTACAGTATAAAATTGTTTGAATACGCACGTTTGGAATGTTATAGAGTTAAGGGAAGAAACAAGCTTATAATTTGATATAACAAGCAGAGGGCGACTGAAGGGTGAACGTAGAGGTGAATCCAACGTGGTGTCGTCCTGCTGCTAGATAGTAAGACATTTGCTACAGCCCAATATATGGATATAGTATTGGATATAGTAGGAATACTGCATCAGGACATGAAAGACCTACGAACCAGTTTAGAATATTCTCAAGAACAGATAAACAACCTCCAATGAAATAACTCAAACTCTGGGGCGTTACTTACCTCACAAGTCGAGCTAGTCAAAAAAGAAAACAAAGAAATGAAAGAAACTCCTTGACATTCAGGCTAGAAACATGCAAGACAATCTCATCTTTTCCGGAATACATGAAAACGAAATGGATAACCCAGAATTATTCATTAAAGACTTTATGAAATTGAAACTGCCACCTGAAACCGTGAAAAACATCTCCTTCCACCATGTACGCCGTCTCGGAGCCCGCTCACAAAATCGACCCAGACCAATAATCGCTAAATTCGAACACTATAAACAGAAAGAGCTTGTAAAAAGCAAAGGAAGAGAACTAAAAGGAACAACTTTCGGTATCGATGACCAGTTTCCTCAGGAGATAAATGAGCGACGCAAGGTGTTATATCCTCTTATGAAAGAACAGACTCTCTAGCAAACGCGTCTCACTAGTTGTAGACAAAGTTATACATCAGTGGTCAGCTTTTCAGAGACTCACAGATCACACCGTGCCTTTTCTGAAAGAAGAAGGATCATGGAAAAGGAGGAGGATAAACTGATTCGATCCAGCAACCACCTTATATGAAATGCACCTCTATGCGTTTGTTCCATCTTTCTTTCCCCCTTTATTTTCCCCCTCTCTCTCGTCAGTATATCACGTTAACCCAAGCTTATAGCCCATTTAAACCCACACACACACACGTGTCTTTGCTACCTGGTGGGGACACATGGCTAGATGCAGCTGGGTGGGGACCACCCTTTCTAAAGTGTCTACAGACAAGGCAGAAGCTGATCTGAGTTGAGTAAGATCCCACTGCAATGCACATCACTTCAAAAAACAAGAATTAGCAACATAAGCCAGACCTGACATTCTACATACAGATGGGGACCCTGTTAGGTCAGATATCCTTGTGGGGACCGGTGATGTAAAAAAATTGCATATGAAAATATGACATCATATGTATGTATGGAAGGTTAACGATGGGGACCAAATCTTAAATATGGTTTTTAAATGTTTTTTTCCTCTCAATTTCTAAGGAAATATTAAACATAATTCACATGTACTCCAGACCGTATCAACAGTCATCAGTATTCTCTTGCTCACCTGTTCTCCAGATGTCAAGATTTTTTTCTTACCCTTAGCTTGCTCATTAGGTGTTCTGAAGTTGTTTTGTGACAAACAGTTGTAAAAGCACTACATAAATAAATTTGACTTGTTTGAATTTGTAGGTCAGTACAGTATTAGGAAAAAAAAGGTCAATTTTTTACTCCAAATATATTGTTTTTAATCTGCATCTTCCTTTTAAAGTCAGGTTTTTTTTATATACACAGATTAGGTAAACTTTTACTTATACAAAGTCTCTTGGGTGGAAAACTGGTCATAAACTTTCTTGGAGTTAGGAAAAAGAATAAGGAAATGATAAAGCATGGAGATAGGACAAAAGAGTTATAGAAAAAGAAAGGGAGCAGATTGGATAAAATGATGAAGAAATATAGTAAAGAGATGGAATAACAGAATGAAGGGAGGGAAGATGCTACAATGAAAAGAAAATGAAGTGATCCACATAGATGGGGTGTGTGAGACAATGAGATCAATAGGGATAGATGGATAGACAGACAGATAGACAGACAAATAGTCAGAAAGACAAAGACAGAAAGACAAAGATAGATAGTTAAATGCACAGATAGACAGATAAGATAGAAAGGTACCAGTTTTTTCTTTTTAACAGATTAGGTGAAGCCTCTATGGTCCAAAAAACCAAACTGATAAATAAAACAGTAGGTCACGCTGACCAAACACACACAAGACTAATTGTTTACTTCCTTTTTTCACACTCTTTGATACACAGTTATGCGATTCTTCACATAAAACTTAACTGCTTCCCAGTTTCTGGATTTAAGTGCTGCTGGAGCTGCACTTATACGTTCCATGCATTCCTATTTCCCCAAACCTCTGCCAGAGAATATCCAATCCTTGAATGTCTTCCACTGCCTTGATCTCTTCAGAGGACCATTTTCTTCTTTTTGACTTCGAAGAACCTAAAGAAAATCATTCATTTTGCATGGGAATGGGAATAATATGATGTCGGCCCACCCATTGCAGTTATAACAGCTTCAACTCTTCTGGGAAGGCTTTCCACAAGGATTAGGTGTGTGTTTATGGGAATTTCTGACCATTCTTCCAGAAGTGCATTTGTGAGGTCAGACACTGATGTTGGACAAGAAGGCCTGGCTCGCAGTCTCCCCTTTAATTCATCCCAAAGGTGTTCTGTCGGGTTTAGATCAGGACTCTGTGTAGGCCAGTCAAGTTCTTCCACACCAAACTTGCTCATCCATGTCTTTATGGACCTTGCTTTGTGCACATGTTGGAACAGGAAGGGGCCATCCCCAAACTGTTCCCACAAAGTTGGGAGCGTGAAATTGTCCAAAATCACTTGGTTTGCTGAAGCATTAAGAGTTTCTTTCAATGGAAGTAAGGGGCTGAGCCCAACTACTGAAAAACAACCCCACACCATGATCCTCCCTCCACCAAACTTTACACTTGGCACAATGCAGTCAGACAAGTACCGTTCTTCTGACAACTGACAAACCCAGACTCATCCATCGGATTGCCAGACAGAGAAGCGTGATTGGTCACTCCAGAGAACACGTCTCCACTGCTCTAGAGTCCACTTTACACCACTGCATTCCACACTTTGCGTTGTGTTTGGTGATGTAAGGCTTGGATGCAGCTGCTTGGCCATGGAAACGCATTCCATGAAGCTGTCTACGCTGTTCTTGAGCTAATCTGAAGGCCACGTGAAGTTTGGAGGTCTGTAGTGATTGACTCTGCAGAAAGTTGGCGACCTCTGCGCACTATGCGCCTCAGCATCCACTGACCCCGCTCTGTCATTTTACATTACCTACCACTTTGTGACTGAGTTGCTGTCGTTCCCAATTGCTTCCACTTTGTTATAATCCCACTGACAGTTGACTGTGGAATATTTAAGTCTATATTTGTCTATATTTGTATACGCATGTGTATATAATAACCTACATTCATATTACTGCATATCTCACTATGTATGTGTTATGTATATATGTATATTATATACTATATATTCAGTATGTACATTCCTGTATATAAACATAATACACAGATAGATAGATACATATAACACTGCATATATAACACTGTATATTTTATATTGTATGTCTCATATTTTATATTACATATTTCACATTTCACTTATACACACATGTATATAACAGTTATATTTATGCACTGGTCACTGTTACCACCGCACTTTATGTAAATAATGTTATATATTGCACTTCTGGTTAGATGCTAACTACATTTCATTGGCCCTGTACTTGTACTCTGCACAATGACAATAAAGTTGAATCTAATCTAATCTAATTTAGTATTGAGGAAATTTCATGACTGGACTTCATTGAGCTCCTGAGAGCGACCCATTCTTTCACTAATGTTTGTAGAAGCAGGCTGCAGGCCTAGGGGCTGGGCTTTATACACCTGTGGCCATGGAAGTGATTGGAACACCTGAATTCAGTGTTTTGGATACTGAATACTTTTGGCAGTATAGTGTATCTGGGTACAGTCTTGTTCAGATTATACTGTAGAAACATTGTGATTAAAGGTTACTATTTAAATACCCAGCATGCTGTGTTTCCAGATAAATACTGAAACATTATACTCTTCATCATATCATATCCAATATCACCATTTCTCTACAGCACATCCAGATAGGGGTTTATTACTCTTATTGCCCTAATTGCAATATGACCATGCACATTCTTTAATGTTGGGGAAGGGGTGGTAGCGGTGGGAACCCCAAATGTCAGGTGAACACACAGCAGCCATATTGCTCAAAATGACCATGTGCTTTCTGTAATGTTGGGGGAGGGTCCCCACCGCGCAAGTGGTCCCCACGCGTTTAGTGCGCAGTTAGGTCTATAACCAGTATATAAAAACAAGTGTGTGCACACACGCACACACATACATATCCATGCCATGTTTTTTATGTCTGTTTCTGAATGGAGTCTCTGTACTTGTCTGTCCTGTCTCTGTTGCTTGTTGTAAATATAACCACCCCATCTATATGTATTATGCCAGTTCAATGTTATATGGCTACTCGACAATCATGGTATTATCCCTGAAAATAATCTCATGGAATATAAGCGGAATCAGCTCCCCTGCCAAAAGAACAAAAGTGTTAAACCGTCTCAATAGTTTAGAATCATGTTTTATTCAAGAAACCCACCTTACAGAGTCAGAGTCTCCTACATTAACTGCCAAATGGATTGGCCAGACTTATCACTCAGTATGTAATTTAAAAAAATGTGGTACTTCCATCTTAATCAGGAAGGACATATCATTCATAAGTAGCTATATACTGACTGACCCAGAGGGCCATTACGTTATTATTAATGGCACTATTGGGAAAGACACCTTAACTTTAGTAAATATTTATGGACCAAACTCAGAATCTCCTGCTTTCTTTCATTCACTCGTCTCAGAAACGTCTAAATTCTCTGACTCAGCTTTTATAATTGGTGGTGACTTCAATACAGTTCTGAACCCACGCATAGATCGTTCCATTTCAGCACAATGTGACATAAATAATAATTCAACAACTTTGCTTAAACAGTACATGTCCGATTATGGACTGGTGGGTATCTGGAGATTGCAGAATCCCAGTAGTAAAGAATATTCATATTACTCCCTTTTCCGCAAGTCATATTCCCACATAGACTACTTTTTGTCTAAAAATTCTATCGCACATAGAATAATTCATTCCGATAATAATAGTATATGATATCTGATCGTGCCCCATTTAGTATCACCTTTCTAGCAGACTATCAATCCCTCCCTCCACCCAGATGGCACTTTAACATTAATTAACTCAATGATAAAGCCTTTATTGAAACTAATAAACATCCTGACATTACAACTTGCACACTTTGGGAAACAGTAAAAGTTGTGATTAGAAGAAAAATAATTGCATAGGAAGGAAGATCTAGCAAAAGAACAAAAGCTGCAGGATGAGGTGAACAGATTGGACCTTCTGGCCTCTCAGACACCTGCTGATCAGATCATTAAAGAACTAATAAAAAATAAATACGAACTCAATAATATACTACAAAAGAAGACCGAACAGGCTGTGCTTAAACTTAGACAACCGCAATTTGAATTTGGAAATAAAACTGGAAAATCTTTAGCACATCAATTAAAACAAGAAACAGAGAAATCAATAATAACAGCAATCTCAGATCCCTCTGGTAGGATCATTCAGGACCCCCATGCTATCAATGATGTATTTAGGTCTTTTTACTCTAATCTCTATACTTCTGATAAGAAAGCCTCAACGAAAGACATTGAATCATTCCTGAGAAGTGCCTCCCTTCTCCACCTTCTGCCTCAGTCTCAACAAATAGACATATATCCAGACCCTTTCAGCTACAAAGAGAATGTCGACAAGGATGTGCTTTATCACCTTTATTGTTTTGTCTTTTTATTGAACCTTTGGCTGCCTCTATCAGACGATAAAATCTCAGGTGTACAGTCAAAGTCATACCTCCATAAAATCAGTCTATATGCAGATGATGTTTTACATTATATTACTAACCCTTCACTGTCTCTTCTGTCAGTTCATGATCTGATTACTTAAGTATAGCAGGGTGTCTGGCTATTCCATTCATTGGTCCAAATCTGAGTTTCTGCCTTGAAGTAAATTCAACTGGGATGACAAGGTCTATGATATATCATCTTAACATATCACACAGTCTACTAAATATCTTGGTATTCATATCTCTTCTAACAAACGATTTGTATAAACGTAACTACATATCTTTAATTCAAGAAATAGGAAAATCTAAAAAGGTGGAATGAACTACCATTAACTTTAATATGAATAGCAGCAGTGAAAATGAATATCTGTTTTCTATGACCCCACCATCAGGCTGGTTCTCCTCTCTTGACAATGTAGTTACTAAGTTCTATTGGAAGCACCAAAAGCCTTGAATTAAGTTAGCTACCCTCCAGAAACCTAAACATCTTAGAGGACTTGGAGCCCCAAATTGCTACTACTACTTTCTATCACATCAATTGCTTTACATTAGACATTGGACAAGTGGCTCAAACCAACCCTGGCAAGACACTGAGGAAAGTTTAATTCAAGAACTGGACATTAATAGTATTCCATTCATAGACAAAACTACAAAAAAAACTAAATTTTATAAATGCAGTAGAATAAGCACCACCCTGAATGCATGGTGGAATTCTTAACTACAGCCACTCTCCCTCCGGTCATGCTCCTCTATGGAATAATCCCATGTTTTTAATAAATAACAAACTTTTATATTCTCACCCTGGAAACAGAGAGGAATGACCGGCCTGGGACAGTTGTTCTCTGATAGCTTGCCTATGACCTTTGATGACATCAAAGAAAAATACAATATACCAGATAATTGTCACTTTCAGTATATACAACTCAAAGATGTTCTAAGGAAAACAGTTAATAGTGGAAATTTCTGCAGTCACACTCCCCCTCTCTACTTAAAACTACACTCCCTTAAACCTCAGAAAATGTTATCACAAATATATGAGCTTATAGCCTCAAAGGACAACACTATCTCACTCCCAACTGAAAAATGGACCCCAGATATAAGAGAAAAATGCAATGTCAACTGGCAAAATATATACAGTGACATCTTCTCTATGTCCAGCAATTCAAAACTCCAGCTAATTCAATATAAAACCCTTCACAGAACATATATTACAGCCTCAGTGATAAATGCCAGCATCGTCCAGCTTTAACAGACAAATACTATCATGCTTTCTGGAATTGTCATCCGATCCAGCAGTTTTGGTCAGAGGTCACGGACAGGCTATCCGAGATTTTGAGACTTGTCATCCCTTTATGTCCCATTGTAGCGCTACTTAATGACCTTTCTTCACTTTCATCACCCATTCACCTCAAATCCTTTATATTCATATCACTTACCATTGCCAAAAAAGTTATACTGCTGAACTGGAAGGACAGAACCAAAACTTCAGTAAAGCTTTGGCTTAACCTCCTCACGAATCACTGCAACTTGGAAAGACTTACAGCAAATTTCAAAAATAACACAAAATCAATCGAGGAAACCTGGTCACAATTTTTACAATATATTGAGAGTTGACTGCTCTCTCCAAACTCATCAGGAAAAAGGTTAAAACCCCTACATAGGATTTGATAACTACCCACGTTATGATTACATATAAAAAAATTTAAATAAGGGAAAGGGGCATTACTGCTTTGTTTATTGTTTTGTTAAGTGTTTGCATTTGTCTGTCCTGTATGTCCAGTTTGTCCATTGTTAAGTGTTATTGTTATATTGGGGTGGTGTGGCCAAGGAATGTTGGCCCGGGAATAAAAAAATAAATAAAAAATAAAAATAAAAAAAAACAGAGGGCTAAGAAAAACCATGGACGATAAGAACTTGAAAGGTGTGTAGTAAAAAAGAATGCTAACCAAATACAAACTAAAATTATTTTTAATAAAAACTCAACTCAAGAAATTACATTTGAGTACATACATGTGCATGTGGAAATAAAGTGCAATTTGCTATGTATTTTACATACACAGACATTTTATACAGTTTTTACCACTAAAATCTAATGATAATATGGAAGTTATTTTTATATACAGCACTGAACATTACCTGTCTTGACGCACGCACAACAAGCACAGTATTGTCAGGCGTCATTGTGAAACTAGGAGTAAAACAAGTTCATATTTAACCACATAAATCTCTTCAAACTCAACCTTTATACCTTTTAGTTCATTGACATGGCAGCAGATAAGATATTCCGTGCATTCAACAGGATGGCAGCTCTTCAGTTTCCCTCGTAATCCTTTAGCAATGATCAGAGGAATCACAGAGTTCATCTGATCCAGATTAGCATGCTTTACAGAAAATGGTCTTGTGTTGAATCTGGAACCTGTAAGAAAATCATTTCTTGTATCAACATCTCTTAAGCCTGTGGAAACCTGTTTCCCTTTAATAACAAGTTATTAAGTAAACCAAAAAATAAGTCATTATTTCTAGACAACAAGTCATAATTTTGAAATGCTAAGTCAGTATTTTACAAAAAAACTTTGGTCAGTTCAGGAGTTTGTCTAAAGAGCGTATGAAATTCTGCATATTTGTAATTTGCTTTACTATCTTGAGTTGCATTTAGTCCGAGATCATAGTAAGATGCAGTTGTATCTGAAAACTGAGGCCGTCAGTATCTGGGGCTCTAAATTATAGAATATACACCCAATAACCTGAAAGTGACTCTCTTAGCATGTTTAAAATATTTAAACACACCTATGTAATTCAAATAGCATCAGTGCATTTGTTTATTTTCAGTTCAGTTATATTGTTTTTTATTTCTCTTTTCTCCTTTTTCTTTCTTTTTATTTTGGTAATCTGTTTGTTTGCCAAGATATTTAGCATTTTTACAAAATGTAACTTTCACTTGTCATTTTTTTAATTTGCTTTGCATTTTGGTCTGTCCTCTGTTAAAAAAAAAACATTTGTAAAATGTGTCACGATTGGCCCCTCCCAGTCCAGTCCATGTGCTTTTGTTTGGGTCTAGTCCACATGCTCTTTGTTTTGGTTTCCCAGTCCGGCCCCTTGTTTTGTGACTCTGCCCCGATTGTCGCCACCTGTTTTCCGCCTGTCCCTCATTATCCCTGTGTTTTATAAGCCCCGTGTTTGCCCTTTGTTTTCGATGGACTTTGTATTGTTTGATTGTGTTTGTGTTTATCATGTCTAACTATCAATCTGTTTGTGTTGGCTATTTGAACCTGGACCGTCTTGACTATGACCCTGGATTTGCCCACAATAAAAGTCGCTTATCTCAGCACATGCATCCGCCTCCTCGCTCCCTGGCAAAATGCTATATACAAAATGTTAAAGTAAATCAAATAAGGTGCTATCCAAATAAAAATATCAGCAGAATAAACTAAAGTTGTTGTTGTTGTTGTTGTTGTTGTTGTTGTTATAATACTATATATACTATATATATAGTATGCATAGAAACAGATGAGCTACAGTCTGTAATTGTAGAACTACCAAGTGCCTATGTGGTAAGTGGAGCTGATAAAATGGACGTGTGAGTTTAGATACAAACAAGGAGGTGGACCTAGAAATAGTGTAGAGTCTTAAATATTTACTCTTGACATTGATTATAAATGTATTCATAAATTTTCTTTGTTTACATTTTTTTTATTGTAAAACAGATTTTTTTATTTTCTGATTTTCTGGATTTTATAATGTGGGTGTGTGTTTACTCACCTGTATGCTGTGTGAGATTAGGGCTGGGTTGACTGTCAGGCCGCTCTTTCTCAGTGTTTCATAGCCTCCTCTCTCGACAACCAGCAGCCTCAGAGGAGTGCCTCCTTTCTTAATCACCCTCAGCACCTCTTCAAAGTGCTCCTCCTCAACATTCTGCCCGTTCACCTCCATGACCACGTCCCCCTGCCGCAAGCCTGCTCTCTCTCCAGCACGCCCAGCTGCCACCTACCGGACACAAGCAGGAGGTCTCAATCTCTTCCAGCACGTGGACAGCAGCAGTAATTGACTTTACAAATCAAACGGAATTGGGAATTATGTCATTTATAGGTTACGCAGTACAGTACACTGCTTATAAAGTGCTAAAGAAGAAACACACACCTGGCTGATGTAGGTCTTGTTCTGGACACAAGCCAAGTTGAAGCCAAATCCCGTGCCCTCCTTGTGAAGGACACACAGCCGAGGACACTGCAGATTAATGTGCATGTCTTTGCGTGGCAGAGTGAGCTCGGGAAATCGCTCCGTTTTGGAAATGGTTGGTTCATAAAACAACAGCGGTGAGAAACCAAGCTGTGGAGGACACAAATAGGGCGATACGGTAATTCAAGCATATTACAATGCAGCCGCATCTCACCTACAAAATTTTAGAACAGATATTCTTTATACTGTAGGTTAGCTTCACTGGGTAGGCTGTACAGATGTTGCTTCAGCAGCAACCAGGTAAAGGAACTGAATATTAATGACACTGAAGCACAATTTCTAGCATAGCAGTTGGAAGTACAGTGCCTTATATGTATAGGCATACAGAATGTTTGCCCCCAAGCACTGACACTGTATAGAAAAAAGTGTGTGAGAGCACACCTGTGTGTAGTAGTCTCTGCCTTGGATGGAGATGGTGGTCAGTGTGACCTGCTGACCGCTTTGCCGTATTCTGCTGACGATGTCTTCATGCGCCGTGTTCTCCACCTGCTCTCCGTTGACTGCCAACAGCAGATCCCCATCCTCCATTCCTGCCAGCTCAGCTGGGCTGTGGGGGTCCACCTCCCGCAGCAGGTGAGCTACAAAACATAATACAATTCATCACAACCTCGAGTACGTCACAAAAGCGGGGAGAGAATCCACACTGGCCAATACAGTGAATCTTCAGTACTGTCATCACGTGATTACCGAAACATGTTTGAGCATTGATTAACATCATACTGACTCAAATTACTGGAAAGCCCCACCTTATTAGCATCAATATACTCCAGCAGGTGTGTAAAAAAAGCAACAGTCCATCCGTGGATGCATCTCAAGGTGGCATTTCAACAGATTCAGTTTTGCAATGTTAGAATCACTCATGAATACATAGATACAAGTTCAGACAATAGCAATAACATGGCATCAGTCTCATTCTGTGTCTACTATTTGCTCCATGTCTCATCATTTAGGCCTTGAAACAGCCCTGTTTTAATAGGCAAATGTCTGTCACTATATTATAGTCAACCATGACAATCATCTGTCAAGAGGAATCATAAGTTTCCTTCTGTACTGTGCCATGTTTCTGAGCGAAACAAAGGTGCTATGGTGTCCGTAGTGGTTGCTAGGCAGTTGCTATGGTGTCTGTAGTGGTTGCTAAGCAAGTGCTAGGCGGGTGCTATGGTGTCTGTTGTGGTTTCCATATGGTTGCTAAGGTGTCCTTAGTGGTTGCTAAGTGGTTGCTTTTATGTCCATAGTGATTACTAAGCGGTTGCTATGGTGTGGGGGTGGTGGGAGTCAGAGGTGAAACATTGGTTAATATTATTTTTTTCCACACCTGCTGTTGCATGGTAACAATCAAAATTCAGAAAACATCAATAGACGTTACATTACAAAAATCACAGTACACCATGCTGATGACACTACAGTCATGGGGATCATCTTCAATAACGAGACAGCTGAATTGTGGTGCAAGAACAGCGATCTCTCTCTGAATGTGCCCAAGATGAAAGAGCTGTTTGTGCACAGCTTCATGTTCCTTGGACTGCACAATACTAACAATATCTCCTGATCCCTGAACACCTCCTCCTTAGTGACAAAAGCACAACAGCACCTCTGCATCCTAAGGAGACTGAAGAGGACTGGCCTGCACACATCCATCCCTGACTGAAGCATCGCTGAGAGCATCCTGACCTCCAGCATTACTGTCTCAGACAGGAAAGCACGGTAGTGGGTAGTCAAGACTGCCACTTGCCTGCCGCTAAGGACATCTACACCAAACAGTGTAAAAGAACAGAGTGCAGCATTAAGAAGGATCCCTCTCGTCCATCACACAGACTGCTTACACCACTCCCATCTGGAGTCCTCCAGACTCATGAACAGTTTCTTCCCGCAGGCAGACGAATTGATGTACCTCATGGATCTTTAAACATTCTCATTGAGCTGCTACCTGAGCCGTACTAGTCGCTGTCATCTGTTGCACTTTACCTCCTGCAGTAATCCACTTTAACCTCACTTCCTTCATGTGACCAGGCAATTTTATCTATACACTGTCATCTTTATGGTTATATTACTACAGGCTATTGCTGATTATCAGAGCACTGATAAAAACACGCACGACTATAGTTGCTGCTGTGGACCAACAGCTGGGCTTTGGTTGTGTAGTTTCTCTGTTACACAGAAGAGTTTATTGCATTGTGTTTGTATAGTTTGTCTGATGTGAATAAACAGCAGTACAACTGAATTGCACTTAACCAGAAACATGAGCAAACAACATAGAAAAGGTCGAGTTGATGATATCAAGTTGACTTTAAAAATAAGAGTTTTTAATCACTCTTGGCCTGGATGTAGGGTCCAAGAAAACAAACCTTAATTGGTATAGATCCATTGTATAAAGGTTCTTTAAACTTTAGAACTTTTTAAAGATTCTTTGTTGCTCAAGCTCTGAAAGTCCATAGATCTGCATATATTTTTTTGCTTTTTTCTATCGTGATTTAATATAATTATGTGTGTTTTCAAGATCTTACGTTATTAAAGTCATTATCATTATGTAACATATGTGATTTTCCCGAGATAATGGAAACATCTTCATGAGAAAACAAAGTTTGCCAAGTTTGCAAAATTTGTTTGAGATCTTGGGACATCTGTCAGTAAAAGCAATACAATGGCATGCATTTTCTATGTGAGATACATTTCAAATACATTCTTTCATTCCAAAATGTATTGTTAACTCTTCTTCTTCTTCTTTCGGCTGCTCCCATTAGGGGTCGCCACAGCAGATCATCTGCCTCCATCTTGCCCTATCCATTGCCTCCTCTACTTTCACACCAACCATCTCCATGTCCACCTTCACTACATCCATAAACCTTCTCTGAGGTCTACCTCTTCTCCTTCTATCCGGCAGCTCCATCTCCAACATTGTTTGCCCAATATATCCACTATTCCTCCTCAACACATGTCCAAACCATCTCAACCTGGCCTCAATGGCTTTATCTCCAAACTGCTCCACCTTCACTGTCCCGCTGATATGCTCATTTCTAATCTTGCCCAGCCTTGTCACTCCCAATGAAAATCTCAGCATCTTCATCTCCTCCACCTCCACTTCAGCCTGGTCCTTCAAGTGTTCTTTATTAAAGAAAATATAACTAAAGAACCACAAATACTTAAAGAACACTTTTGTGTAATCAAAGAGTTCTTTTGACAGTGTTCTTCAGAATGTGTTGTAGATGAAATGTGTTTTCAAAAGGGTTTTATATAGTGCCAAAAAAAAGTTACCATGTCAAGCTAGTAACAATAGAACAGTTTTAAATAAGGTTCTATAGAGAACCATCTACAGCACATTCTCTATCAATCTGAAGTATCCTTTCATGATGCAAAGAATCCTTTAATCATACAGATATTTTTGGTTGTGTTTATGGTTCTTCATAGAATATTTTCTCTTACTAAAGAACCCCTGAAGAACCACCATATATATAAAATAAGAAAAAGTTCTTTATGGAACTAAAATTGGTTCTTCTATGGCATTGCTTCAAAGAAGCCTTACTGCCACCATAGTACACTTACGTGAGCTACAGCCGTCTCACCTATTTGTCCTGAAGACAGCTTCTCCTGTCTTAACAGAAAGCCGTAGCCCTGAGGTGTCTGAACGAGATTCAGGGTTTTTGGTCTGTGAGGGAGATTGTGAACACTGGCAAACGCAGGGAGAATGGGGAGCCTTCTGCGAACGTAGCTCTCTTCACTTCTGCTGTCTATGACCATGATGGTCATGAATTCACTACTCCTCTTAACCTGAGAGCAAAAAACACAAGTTAGACATAAAAAGAATCATCAGGAGAGGTTTTACGCACTGACAGTGCCAACCAACCATTTTAGCCAGCGCCGAATGTGTGAGAGTGGAGACCATGACCCCATTGACCCAGAGCAGACGATCTCCCGGCTGAACGCCTGCTTTCTCTGACGGACCTTCACTCACAGGATTCAGATAATACTTCCCTCTCTCCCCTGCACGCAGATATGAAGCAAAAAGAATCTAAATACTCAATGTCTGCATACATACACATACCGTCAATGTATCTCCATTTTTATTACATTATTTGAACACAGCAGTTGTCCTTTTAAATTATGTGAAAATGTCTCGATGAATGGAGCAATAGGAAAGCTCCAGAATCACGTGGAATAAAATCTCTTGACATAAACTTACATTAAAAGTTGAAGGTGCAGTGTATAAAATTTTGTGACATCCAGTGGTGAGGTTGCAGATTGCAACCAACTCAATCCCTGTCACCCCTCCCTTTAAAGGTGTGCAGTAGAACTTACAGTGGTCGTCAGGTTTAGTTCCATTTACTCAGTACCTTTTTGTATGTTTAGATGGATTTGTGCTTCTCAGAGGCTTTTTAAATGACATTTTTTACCTCTGCTCAAGAATAACTGAGTAAAATGACTTTTGCTCTTAATGTGTGTACCATGAAAAGATGTTACCTTCAACAGGGATGATGCTGACTCCCAGACCACAGCCTGGCTCTCTGATGATGTGGCACAAACGTGGGCGAGCACAGCCTTCTCCTCTGTAGGCTCTGGCCAGAGCCATGAGGTCCATTCCCTCCGACACAGCCAGCTCATAGTCCTCAGCCCTCAACACCAGCAGACACAGCTGCAGCCCCGAGGCCTGCACCTTCAGCACCACCTGCCAAACAGACCACAGCTCAGAGACAGGCTCCAACACCACCAGCAAACAACATAGGCAGAGAGGATCCCAAGCCAAGATAGTTGCTGGAAGGAGTTTATGCACGCATCTTCACAAAACCTCCAAATCTCCAAAATGGTGACTTTATAAGAGAAGAACTTCATGCTGGTAATAATCTGGATGACCCAGAGAAAACAACATCCACTATTGCAATAAAAAATCTGAAAGGTGGACTCCACAATACATGTTTTCACTAGTAGTGAAAGTATCAATCAATTTTAGATGAGCTCAGGCCCAGAGAAATCGTGGCGTTTCCGATTTCGTGGATGTCATGACGGATAGTGTTTATTGTCTGTATTTCTGAACCCATGTGGTGATATCCATCATAGCAGCATGCTGATTTTTAATACAGTGCTGTCTGAGAGACTGAAGGTCACAGTCATTCAGTTGTGGTATTTGGAATTGCCCTTCACAACATTCCTACTCTTAAACTGCACCTCTTTCAACTTTCTTGGAATAGAGGTTTGTATGTGTATTGTACTGTTTATGTCTCTTTATAGGAGCGGCACTGTCTGTGTCCAAATCATATCTTCCTTGTGGACAATAAGGTTTATCCACTTGAAATCTAATCTAATCTTGAAAATTGTTTGTGAGCACAACCTGAAAAGGTTCTTCATGTGGTAACAAGCAATTAAACTGTAGCAGATTTTTAGTTTTAGTTTTAATTTATAACGACAGCAATTGTGTACATCATTTCAAACCTCAAAACAATTTTGCCAAAACACTTTCACTTTATACAGTGTAGAATTTCATGCAAATGGTTCACAATTAAAAGGCACAGATTCTGTGTTTTATCCATTCACAGCAGTGAACATGCACCATTTACCTCAGAGATTACTGTGTTACTTTAACATCAGTGACTTTGCTGTGAAGGATGTGGTGATGAGGGAATGTAGGCCACCTTGAGATCATTGAGAGCATACAGGTAACAGTCCTTGTCCTTCGTGGTTCTATTAGGAAGTAGGTCTGTACCTTTTCATACTCTTGATTGTCCACAAAGTTCTCATTGACCTCCAGAACGCGGTCTCCATCCCTCAGGCCACTGCGCTCCGCTGCACTCCAGGGGGCCACCTGCTGCACCACATGGCCCCTGCAGCCTGTCTCCTTCCTCAGATAGAAACCAAAGCCTTCACCCTCCTCTCGCTTCAGCAGACACAACCGCGGACACAGAGCGGGCTCTAAGAACAATTCAGCCAGTGCTCATCCAAATGAGTCTTCAATAAATTTTGTAGAAAAATTTATTTTTTCTGCTTCTGTCATTTATATCAGTAAAGCTATATGTCCAAAAGTGTATAGACACCTGCTTATACAATGTTTCTTCTGAAATCAATGGTATTAATAGGGAGTCAGTTCCTCTTTGCTGCATTAACAGTCTCCTCTTTCAGGAAGGCTTTACATTAGGTATTGTAACATTGCTGTGAGTATTTGATTGCATTCAGATACAAGAGCATTAGTGGGGTCAGGTACGGATGCTGGATGATTAATTCTGGATCACAAACACCACTCCAACTCATCCCAAAGGTACTCAGTGGTTCTTCATCACTCCACAGAATGCAATTCTGCTGCTTCACAGCCCAGTGATAGGGGCATCATACCCCTGTTGGGTTGGGTTGCTCAGGTGTGGCTGCTCCGGAGCATCCCTTTACATTGCCAATGCTTTTCTATGGAGATTATACAAGCTTTGCAGGCACAATAGAATGCCTGTGTCAGCAATGACTGCACCTGAACTCACTGCTTGGGTGTCTGGACACTTTTGAACATATACAGTACTTTCCTAAAGTCAGAGACCACCTTTCATTTATTTAATTTCTTTTAAAAACTTTTTTTACATATTCAGTGCCAGGAAAAAAAGTAGAAAACATGTATTTAGCCGAAAATGACACAAACGCCCCAGGAACTAAATAAACATTGTTTCCGCATTTAGTGTGTCCACTCTTTGCCTTACTGCTTCCATACTTTTCAGAAGACTTGCTTCCAGTTTTTCAAAGGAGACTGCAGGGATATTTTCCCACACCTTCAAAGTTCAGTCTTAGAAGTTGGTTGGATGTTCTGCTTCTAATGATTAAAATAATCCCAAACACATTCAGTGATGGAAGGATGGACAGAAACTTGTGGATTTTTTCAGACCTGAAGCAAGAACGGAGCTCAGTTTTCTCCTCTCTCTCATAAGATGAAAGCTTTAAGTGCTATTTATCTGAAGGTGACAGTTTAGGTGGCCCATTTTCTCCACATCTTTCAATCAGTTTTTGAACTACAGTTTTGGAAACTCGTTTTTTTCCACTTATTTTCTTTCTACCTTCCCTCTTCCTTATGAAAGTGGATTATCCTGCATCTTATGTCCGCAGGAATATTGCAAAATAAATAACCTTTCATTTTGAACGGAAATGACATAAACAAAGGGTGGTCTCTGACTTTTGCACTGTACAACAGTGTATTTTTTGCTTTTAGAGTCATGAAGATACCTGTGTCATCTGAGATAACCAAGGTTGGATTGTCAATCCCTTCTTTTGGGTTGAAAGTGAACCTTCTAAGAACATCAAAATGGACATATTTGGTCATGAAGTCAAAATGAAACGGGAATTTTGTGAAACGTGACAAAAGGAAATGTGACAGTTTATTTACCATGTATTAACAATACCAATAATTCTGCAGAGAATGATTATTAATAGTCTTATCCACAGAAAGCCAGTGTGGCTGCAGATTTTCATTACAACCAAGTAAGAGCACACACCATGAAACGAACTAGCTGTCTGAAACCAACTGCAGCTAAACTGACCATCTGTGGATAAGAATAGTGGACCCTTGCTCTACAGCATACACACGGTTTATTTACCTGCTTGTGAATTGATATTAAACTGCTCAAGGACACTTACTGTGGCAAATCTGTTGCATCACCTGGCCCTAAAAAACATAAAAACATCATCATACTGCTAAAACACTGCATACACACCTTCATCAACGCTGTAACTTTCCTCTTTAACATTCAATGCTGCCCACTGAGGTGTGGCTTTGGTTTAACTTTAACTCAAAAGCACTTTCTTTCAAATATTTTGGACACACTAGAGTGATCAGAAATGAATGGGAAACTTATTCTAGCTTATGTACGTATCACCATAACAGCAATCTGTTTATAATATACTGACATTCTTGACAAGGACGAAGTACGGAAGACAATTCAGCATTTAAGTAAAGTATATTACATCAGATATTATCAGTTCTTGCTATTTTAAAGTATGCCTTGTGTGTATGTCTGGGCAGGGTTTGGTTTGCTGAGGCCTTCAGTATACCTGTCAAAGCGGGCATTAATCAGTCTAAGCTAATAGCTGACAACTACAATTATTATCACAGGTCGTCCTCTGAACATGTGATGACTTTTCTTTGCTGTAGTTGATAGACGCTGGCCCGTCAGACATCTGAGACTAGGTACATCTCTACAGTCTACAACGGAAACAAATGACCATCTAAATACACTGTTTTGTTCTTTGAGACTTTTAACAGTGAGTTGTTTTTGAAGGTTAACCACACTCTCAAAAAAGGGTTCTCCTGCTGTTACGAGGTTGTCACAATAGAAGGACCTCCTTGAAAAAGGTTCTGTATAGATCCATCTATAGCACACCCTCTATCAATCTGAAGAAACATTCCATGATGCAAAGACCCCTCTAATCATGCAAAGGATTCTTTGAGTGTTCATGGTTCTACACAGAACTGTTTTCTTTACTAAAGAACCCTGGAAGAGCCATCATTTTTAAGCGTGCATGCTTCATTTCCATCATGTATTCACTCACTTTTAAGAAAATTATGTAATAACAGCAAACAGCAGCTAATTAGATCAACACAGCCCTATAATAAACATATACTGAAGCGTTCATATAAATCTTGATCATACATTCATTACATAGTACACAGTATTGCTAGATTGCTTTATAACTATTTTTAACTGAAAAATGAGTGAAATAGGAAAGAACCATCAAGGTTACCTGTGGTGTATCTCATGGTGCTGCTTGCCCGTGTCCTGGCTGGATGAGAGGTCCAAGGTGCAGATCAAAACACAAGGTCTGTTCAGTCAACAGAACTCCTTCTTTCTCCTCCACACGAACGCACTGGAGTTTAATGTGTAAGCTGAGGTTTATGAGGCAATATCCCAGACAACAGCCCCAGGTGCTTTTATTACATAATACCATCTGAGGATCTGAAGAACCAAAGTGAACACCTTGATGACAAAACTACTGGATTGAATCGAAATAAAAAGATAAAAATCTCAGGCTTCAAATCAAATAAAGAGTCAGACAGAGAGGAATTCACATTATATTTTATTTCATTTTTCTGGATTTACTTGCACATCCACATAATTGAAATAGAGCCATTTTTAGCAAACTGGGATCAAAGGCACAAAATCTGGATTTGACACAATTCAAGAACTTTTATAAAACATCTTGCAGGTTAGCACTGAAGGGACGGCTTTTAAAGCTCATTAAATAAGCCAATTTAGAACGGTTACACTGCATCCAGTGAAGACAAAGGAAACACTTGTATGGGTCAGTAGACGCCTATGGCTTATAAGAAAGCTTATGTTGAGTATTGCTTAATACCACTTGGCAATAGTTTTAACAACTTAATTCTTTATGTGCTATGGTGACAAATGTAACGTTCTGCGAAAGAACACACTAATGTACAAAGGTCAGGGACCCCCCTTCATTTATTCAGTTTCCAGTCAAAACAGCCATTATGTACAAGTTATTCATTTTTCAGGAGATAATTATGAGATTAGATATGAGATAATCCACTTGTGTAAGGAAGTGGAAAGTGAAAGGAAAATTAGTGAGATAAAAAAACAACTAAAAAAATCATTAAAAGATACAAGGAAAATGGCAGACCACCAAAACGGTCACCATTAGATAAACAGGACTTTCCTCTTTGAGAGAGAGGAGAAAATCAAGCTCCAATCTTACTTCAGATCTGAAAGATCCACAGGTGTTGCTGTCCATCCTTCCACTGTGAGACGATAATGGACTGACCACCATCAAACCTCAACACCACTGAATGTGTTTGGGATTACTTCAATCGTGAGAAGCAGAAAATGCAATCAACTTCTAAGACTGAACTTTGGAAGTGAGGAAAAAAATCCCTGCATATTTCTTTGAAAAACTGGAAGCAAGCCTCCTGAAAAGAATGGAAGCTGTAATGGCAAAAAGGTGGACAGACTAAATCCTGAATAATATATATTATATTCCATTATTGAGACTTCTGTGTAATTTCCTGTTAAATATATGTTTTCTGGCTTCCAAGTGGCGCAACCGCCTAAGCGTTGGCCCTGTCATCAGGAGATTGTGAGTTCGATCCCTGGTGATGCTACAGCCATACGTAGCCAGGAGTCCAAGAGAGCACAATTGGCCTTGCTCTCTCTGGGTAATTAGGATGTCCCCCCCCATCCCCCCATCACTCAACGCGATACCAGTCAACGCAGGCGTCTGTTAACTGATGTAACAGATCTGGAGTTTGGCGTTTTCCTCTGAGCATGTTCGGCTGTCCTGTGACGCCGCGCGAGCGGCAGTTTGAAAAGAAGCGGTGGCTGGTTTCACAGGTCTCGGAGTAAGCCTGTGCTAGCCTTCACCCTCATAGCATTGGTAGTGTTGTGTGATTGGGGGAGCCCTAAGTAGCGGGTGGATTTGTAAACGACTAAATTGGGGAGAAAATCGGGTAAAAAAAAAAAAAAAAAAAAGGTTTTCTGCCATTTCCTGATGCTGAAAAATACTTATGACTGGAAATAAAATAAACTAAGTTTAGTCTCTAACTTCTGCACAGTACTGACTGTACATTTACAAGCATGTCAAGTTTTCTTCCGTCTTATTGCATATGAATGTATAGTGATGGAGATGCATTACATTACATTACATTAACAGCATTTGGCTGACGCTCTTATCCAGAGCGACTTTTTAATCATTTTACACAATTGGCCTAACTGCATGTCTTTTGGACTGGAGGAAACCGGAGAACCCGGAGGAAACCCACACAGACACGGGGAGAACATGCAAACTCCACACAGAGAGGACCCCAGTCGCCCGGCCGGGGAATCGAACCCAGGCCCTCCTTGCTGTGAGGCGACAGCGCTACCCACCGCGCCACCGTGCCGCATGCTAATGCATGCTAATGTTAATAAACAAAAGTTATTAATGCAAAGGAAGACCACTCTTATACAGTATTTGCAAACAGTATGTCAATTATTCCCTTAAAAGCACCTCTGTACAGTAAAGCAGTCCCTTGTCACTTGGAAGCAGGTTTGGTGCCTGTGGCACTGCCTTTGTCCAGCATGCGCAGGGTCTGCCTCACTACACTCTCCACTCTGCGGAAGTGCAGCTTCTTCCAAAAGCTCAGGTGCTGCTTGCGGCCCCACTCCAGATCCTTCAGAAAGACCAGCAGCTGTTCCCGTACACGTTCCCTCTCCCAGGAGAGCGAGTTCTTTGTGATCACACTCAGGATGGGATGCCAGTCCTCTGAGATATCAGAGCCCTCGGTCACTGAAGCCAGCACCTTCACCCGTCTCCCACCTTTCTCCTGAGGAACCCCACGGACATGCAGTGACTGCTTCCCCACATCAGTCAGCTGGTTTAGATACAGACTGGAAAATTGGCAAAAGGAAAAGAACTCATCAATAATACATGACTATGCCATTAGAAGGGCCCATTACAAAGAAAGAAAAATAAAAGAAAAAAATGTAATAAAAATTTTTCTATTTAAAAAGAACTTTAAAAACAACAAAAAACTACATCTTATTCTTTTTCTGAATTGAACTATCAACGTGTTTTAGTGGCTTTTCAGTTGATTTCAGTAAAGTTCGCAAAATTATGACATTGTTTAGGGATGAATTTTTTTGTTTTACCCTGTTAGGACTAGTCCTCAATAGTATTACAGTCATGTACAGAGATTAGACTGGTGATGTGACAGCATGGCACTCAAAATGTTTTGAGGATCACTGGAGAATCCAGTTGTGACTAAATGTATACAATCCTCGCCCTTAAAACATGTGTAAACTAATGACAGTTAAACTAATGAAACATTCAAACTGTGGAATAAAAATGACAGTACAGTCATACTCACTGAACCGTGTGAATACTGGGGTGCTCTCGGCAGGCGTCGACCAGTGCAATTGCTGCATTATCGCCAATGTTGTTGTAAGCCACGTTCAGCTCCTGTAGTCCAGTATGCTGGCCCAGCCTTGCAGCTAACTCGAGGGCAGCTCTATCCCCAAGGCCAGAGTGCATCAAAGATAGCTTCTGCAAAGACTGGTTACCAGGCAGAGCATCCAGCAGATGGGTAGCTCCTCTGTCCAACAAGGAGTTATCACACAACCTGTAGCCAGAGTATTTGGATTAAAGACTAAATACAAATAACAACAGAACCTGTAATATTTGATTTTACATTCTTTATGAGCAGCAGGCTTTTTTTTTCCTACAGTGTGCACTGGATTGCTTTTTCAATGGAGCTTTCCATTCACTGCACTAGAGCCGGCAAACCCAGAAAACCATTCACCTACATTTTAACAAAGTTTAATGCTTATAATTTACCTCTTAAACCAGGACATGGCAAAACAAACAAATTGCAGATAAAATCCACCTTACTGTAATGTTTTAACTGTACAGTTGGATTCAAGTAGCAGATCTCGCAGCAATATGCAGGATTCGGGATCCAGGCTGTTAAACTGCAGGCTGAAGACAGTACAAAGAGATACATTCACAGCTATCAAAAACATCCACACGCATGCCATTAGTTTCTCCACTTCCTCTGAGAAAGAATTAAAAACCTATGAGGTTAATCTGCTTATGCAGTATGCACTGATTAGATTCTGCTTCCTAAGGCCCCAACCAAGCCCATTTATTAAAACAATAAAAAATAACTTATTAGTTGTAGTAACTCTGCAGGGTTTAAACAAGATGCAGTACATTCTCATACAATGTACAGCTAAGAACTTACCTTTAGTAGTCTCAGAGAACACACTGTTTACATTTCTAGTGATTGATAAACTTCTAAAGGCCTCAATTTGTCCAACTACAAACAACTGTTAGGCTAAACCATGCATAAATTAATACAAAGCATTTTCACACAGAGCTTTATGCAAATTCACAAAACCATTTGGGCTATTCATAAAATGAGCTGGGTTACAATAGAAATGCAAAGTGTAAATGTAAAGGACTACCAAGTATGTCCCATTTCTCATCCAATCAACTCAAAAAACAGCAAACATTTTCTGAATAAACCCAAATGTTCCAAGCTTATAAAAACAGTTTGCTCTGCTTAACAAACAGAAATTCATTCTCACTTGAGGCAATGTGTGTTATGGAAGGTGGGCCACAGCATGTGCAGCAATTCCGGAGTGATATGGCAAGAGGAGAGGTTGAGCTCATCCAGCAGGAAGCTGGAAGGTGTGCAGTCCAGCAACGAACTCAGCACAAAGCACTTGAGAGGGGTCATACGCACAGTGGACAAGTTGATGACTTTGACAGACTGCAGCACTTCAGCTGTGAGCCGAGGGTTCTGGAACTCGTAAAGCAGAACCAGCAGATCCATCAGTTCTGCAGGAGGCAGCTGCTTGTGGCTCTCCCTGACCAGCTGCTTCTTCAGCGATCGGGTGATCTGGACCACAGTGGTGCTCTTGATGTCACAGCCAAGTTGGTCCAGCAGCCTTCTGTTGCCATAATGAAGGAGCCCTCCCATGAAGATTGGGTACAACTCAAAGGACCTTGTGTCAGCTTCTTGCTCAGGCTGCGGGCCTTGTACTCCCAGCAGATTTTGCTCCACCTGATCTAGAACGTCTTCGTTGAAACTGTCTTCTGAGCGGAACATTTCCGCAGCCATGGTGCTGGCGATGCGACCCTTGCTAAGGTTACTGACCCGCTCAGAAAGTTTCGGAAACAATTTCAATAAGTTGAAAATAGCAAAGATCCTCAAAGGTATGAGCTTAGATAGAATGCTCATAATGCTTGTGATGTCCTCGCTAGCTTGTCCAACGACCTCTGACACCTGCTTAGTCACCTTCTCCAGAGCATTCTTGTTCTCACCAAGAACGACATACAGGGCAGCCAGATACTCCTGCATGGCAGGTATAGCAAAGACATAACGTTTCTCACCTGACTCTGTAACCTTTCGACTATGCTCAACACAAGGCACAAGGAAGAAATCCAACACGTCTGTGCGGAATACTGCCAGCTGCTGAAGCTCTTCATCGGTTTTGGTCTTTCCGCCTATCCACTGTTCTAGGTCCTTCTCAGTAAAGTATGTACGCTTATTGGTCACTCCGTCAAAAGCCAGTTTTCCAACGGTGCGGACCACGTAAAGCATTAATGAGGTCTGATACTCCTGCGAAGACATGTCTCCTGAGGCCAGCACCTCTCCTCCAAAGTTGAGCCTCAGGAAGCTTGTGTAGATACCAGTAAGAGTGCGAATAGGTGCCTTGGCATCAGTAAAGTGCAGGAAGTGAAGGGTCGCACAGGTGAGCCAGCAGTATGAGGGTAAAAAGCAGGCAGCTGCTAACTGACTCTCCCGCTGCAAATTGAGGTACAGCATCTCTATTAAAGATTCTGCATCCTTGCCTGGCTTCTCTCCACTCTGTAGTAACAGTCTGCTTGTGAAGTAAGCTCTCTGACGGTCAGGATCGTTGAAACCACAGATTTGAGCATATCGGCTCACATACTTCTTAGGGATACGATCTACAGCAGACAGCCTGGTGGTCACCAAAATGCTAGCCTGAAAAATATTTAATCTGAGTTAAAACCATTGATTGCTTGCACTGATACTGAATTACATTCAATGAGATCTGCTGTGATGACCAATTACACACCATGTGAAAAATTTGAATAACCTCACACACTTTGGTGAACTTAGACACACAAACTTGTGTCTTCAACCAGTAGCGCTACTGCTATGGGCTGTGGTGACTTACGAAGAAGTAGCCCTCTTTTATAGCAGCACTGAATATGGAGGAAGCGCTAATTTAACCAGTGTCTAAGCACAAAACTTTTAAAAATTTCTTCCCCACTCACTATATAGATAAACACATGAAAGAGAGACTGCATGATGCAAGTCTGGAGACTGCGTTATCTTTACTTTTGTGATTTTACTGTTAGTGGCAGGACTAGACACTGGATCACTGGCCCCCAAAGCTAAAGCTGGAATTCAGATCATTTTTCAATTACACAGGGCTAATGTAATTGATTTCCCAATTTTGTCCATTATAAAATCTGCTAATAATATTAGAAGAGACAACAGGAGTACAAGTTTATAAGCACTGCATTAGTAAATAACAGAACGTAATCAAAGTTGACTAAAATTTCTTTTGAATCACTCAGTTTTCCCACTGTTGCGATGGATATGATGTTTTTCCAGTTCCTGCAGCCATCCCTAATGCTGTCAAAGCTAAAGTGCTTCGACAGTCAAGATGGAGCTTTGTAGTCAAGATGGAAAGCTAACATTATGCTGTTTATTAGAGTAAAGACGCACAGCACTTAGACCAGCGAAGGTTAGCAAGGTTACCAAGACTGAACCTGAACTGGTGCTCCAAGTTCAGTGGGCAATTCTTCCCCAGTAGGCAAGTATACATACCAATTCTAACATGGTCATCCATGATTCCTGCTCACACGTTCACATCCCTTCCCAAAAACCAAACAAATCATTTTAGAACGGCACCAGTTATCTGCACACTTTGCTACAGATCAGTGTGCAGCCCTATACTCTCTTGAGTATATAATACTATAATTATGTTCACATTTGTCTTTTAACTGTTTACGGGTTGCAAGTTAGCCAGCTTGCTAACTTAACCGACCAGCATTGGTCTCAGATACTTCGCAAGATCACACAAACTTTAAACGTCTAAAGTGACTGCTTTGTGGGAAGTATGCATATGTACAAGGAAAATGACTTCAATATCAGAACCTTACACTCACCTCTGGTAGAAGGTACTTCCTCAGCAGGTTCACAACAA
Organism: Pygocentrus nattereri; assembly: GCF_015220715.1. NCBI lineage: Eukaryota > Metazoa > Chordata > Actinopteri > Characiformes > Serrasalmidae > Pygocentrus > Pygocentrus nattereri. The sequence continues at coordinate 34,611,694 of NC_051227.1, read as the reverse complement.
CAGCTCCTGATGAAAGAGCTTCATTAGGATCACTACACAGTTCACTGGAGCCAATCCTAAAGTCTAACTTCATCTTCTCCATGCCGTTGAAGATGAACAAGACCTCCCTAGCCTGATCACTGTCTCCACTGAGAAATGGTGTCTTGCGAAGGTGCATGTACTTTCTACCCACAAGGTCTCTGAGTGAGGTAGGCTTGGACAAATGACAGAGATCTTCACAAGAGAAGGGCACCATCAACTTGAACTGGGACAGTGTTGACCCAGCACACCAGTCCAAAACAAGCTTGCGGACAACTGTACTCTTCCCGGTACCAACGGCCCCATAGAGCAGCACATTGAGTCCTCGACCCTGATTTCCATTCTGACTTGAGTCAAAGATTTGTTCAATTGCAAGAGAATTGCTCTTTGATATATTTTCCTTAAAGGGACTAATTGAAAGGCCTCTTCCCTCCTCTGGGTTCTTCTCCAGAATGAGTGGGTCTACATGCATGGTCTCAGGAGAAAAGTAACCCCCAAATTGCTTCTCTTCCTGGGGCAAGTGACTGAACCACAACATTAACCTGTGCTTGTGGATCTCTATGGGATCTGTGGGTCAAACATAAGGACATCATTGAAACAAGACAATGTGTAACGTCACTGAACACACATATCAAGCTTTCATTAATTAAAAGTGGTGGAGAAGTCATTCTCAAATTAAAATAAGATTAAGTCCTGGACTACACAACATTCCGAATGGACATCCTCCCTTAAAAGCAAAATTAATTCCAAATCTATCTAGACTTATAGACCCTTTTCACACCTGTGCATTTAGTGCATTGGATATGTTTACATTCTCATTAAGGATTTCACTCATGTTTTTCACAATAGATGTTCATTTGATGGAACAGATTTCATTTTCAGAGATCAGCAAGCTTGACAAAGTCTACAATAAAAGTAGGTACTGACACTACAGTTTCTACGGTTGATAATTGAGCGGAACTGATTTAAAAAAGCCAAAAATAGAAAATTTGACAATATGAATGTATATAATATGAACAAATGGTGACCACCAAGCAGGTGGCTCTTAAAGGAAAATTTGTAGCTCTTGAAAAGCTCGCTCCTCTCCGATGAATGAAAACGTCTCCACCAAATAAACATCTTTCATAGAAAAAGTAGATAAAATCCTTGTTCAGGAATTTGACCCAAAGTGTCAGTTTTCCAGACATGGATTAAGCCTAATCTTGGGTTAAAATTCAGTGTCAATGAAGAATTACCACTGGAAATTAGAGTGTAGGTTTAATTTGGGTCTGGGAAATTGACCCTATTATATATCAGACATTTCAGCTTGTTACAGTTAATACTGTAGTATTAGCTCACCTTTGTTAGATGTACCAGAACAAAACAACCTCATATTGAAACAAGCGGATGATGAACTCTGTGCACTTCCATGATTGCTTATCCACCTGCTGAGGACAACAGATTTATTAAACAGAAATCAAACACTATAAAGATATGAACAACGCACTGTGCAAATATGAAAACATGGGATCGTTTTAAATCTTGTTATCTTACTCAGGAAATAAGAAGGGTCCTGTCTTTCTGACACCACTGAAGTCACCCGGTGGAAGGCTGAAATGAACCTCTGATAAAAAGATGACGATGATTAGAATTCAAATCAGTAAAATAGAGCTTGCATGCAAATCAGCAGTGAACTCATTTGAGTAAGTAAAGATAAATGTACTTTTCTGCGCAACGGCTGGGCGAAGTTTGTGGTACACATCTTTTTGTGCTCCACAGGATCTCCTCCTTATCACTCCTGTTCCAGTCTTCCTTCCAAATCGCCACATTGTGTTGCTCTTCAAGACTCCACCTCAAAAAATAACAACACTTTTTAACGTAAGATAACAACAGTCTTTAAAATGCACTGGACTCTGCAGTTTTCAACCCACAAATTCAGCACAAAAAATAAAGATTTCTCTACATTTAAGAATCCACTGCACCTCACAATGAACTGCACTGTTTGCAAAATACATGCCAGATTGAATTAACAGTAAAGAAACAAGCAAAACCATAAACTGTTATTTGTTTCGTACACACATTGGACACTTTATCAAGTACAACGGCAATTCCAATGAAGTTGGGATGTTGTGTAAAACATAAATAATATAACAAATATTCATCCATCCATCCATCCATCCATCCATCCATCCATCCATCCATCCATCCATCCATCCATTTTCTAAGCCGCTTCTCCATCAGGGTCGCGGGGGGGTGCTGGAGCCTATCCCAGCAGTCTTCGGGCGAAAGGCTGCATATATTCACTCATTTTTAATTTGATGCCTGCAACACGCTCCAAAGAAGTTGGGACAGGGGCAACAAAAGACTAGGAAAGTTGAGGAATGCTCGAAAAACACCTGTTTGGAACATTCCACAGGTGAACAGGTTAATTGGAAACAGGTGTCATGATTGAGTGTAAAGGGAGCATCCCTGAAATGCATTATTAAATGTGGACTTTTTGTGCATGCAGTTACCAAGCGTAGCCCACGTGTAACAGCCACCCTACTATTAATAAAGAGAGACCACCAGAGAACCAAAAGATTGTATTTGGATAGTAGGTCATTCTCAGGACTGCACTGACAGTGACAAGTGTATCATGCGTAGCTGTGTTGTTGAAACACTGTGTACACATACTGTCAACTATTAGACACACTTAACCTTGTTGGTTCACATTTTAAAGGTGACTAAGCAGGTGTACAGGTAGAGACGATAGTTCACCTTATTCTATGTGTAATTTGTGACAGTCTTCTCACCCTTCATTGATGGTTTGTTTCTGGACGCAGGACCACACATGGGTATTTTTCTGGTGGTTGATTATTCTCAACCTGTACCAGCACAACATCTACTACCATGCCACCACCATGGCAAGAACAGTCCATTATCCCAGTAACATCTGCTCAGTAGTGGTCCTGTAGTAGTTTTGTTACTGAGGTTTGAGGGTATTTGAAACAGATGGGCTACAATCAGTAACTAAACCTCCAAGGGTGCACCTTTCTGCTGGAAAAAAAGACCATTAGAGACACAACCAATCAGGAAGACTCAGTACACCTGCAGTAACTCCTGCAAACCACCAGAAGCCAACAGAAACTTTTAATGACACCTGTGTTTCTAATGAAGTGAGTCCCAGCTCGGAGGCGGGTGTAGCCCTACCCAGCAAACTGGCAGAGGGATTTTAGGTTGCTCCTGTTCATTTTAACGATGTGCGAGTGCAGTGTGACCCATGAGTAGTTTTAAAACGTTATCGGGGCAACCAGAGAGAGCTACCCCGGTACCCTTACATTTAAGAGAAGGTTCATACAGTAAACGGAACCAGCGCAGCTGCCAGCGTTTGTTTACCGTTCACAGAGGACCCGAGCTTCAGCTACTGGAACAGATAATTCTGCTCATTTCAGACACAGACCTCACATATCTGAATAGAAAGTACCTAACCGTGAATGTTAACGCTAGTGTACTACCCCAAAACAGCAACTACAACCACTGAGGACGGAGTAAGTCAATGGAGCTACGTTAGCTTGGGTTGCTAAGCTACGCTTAGCATAAGCAGTCACTACCTTACTGTACTATAATGCCGTTGCTAACGACCAAGCCTGCTAATGCCAATAATAAGCGATAATGGTTTTTATGTCAGTAAACTCCGAGTCTCTGTCGCCAAGCAGGAGGAGGCGACCTGTGTTTAACTTTAAGCCCACCGATTTAGGCTGAGGGCTCTTGACAGACCATGGATCAGAGCAGCAGCGACCTTGTACTGCGAAAGCTTTAGACGGGTAATAGCTAAAGGAGAGAGATAACGTTAGCCTGCCAACGCTTGAGCGGTTTTCCACTGTAACTTACCTCCAGAGTCATGGTGTAAATAAATAACCAACTGTCTGCCACCCTGAAGTGCGGTTAGAACTGCACGGTCACCAACTCAGACTGACTTCCTGTTCATACAGAGAGAAACCCTCTCTCTACTTACTGCTTCATGCCTTCACTTGTTCTGGCTCCTTCATTAACTGCTCAAAGTCAGACATGTAGTTACAAGACACTTCCCAAGAACAGCCCCATTTATGTCCCATTGTCTTTTTAAAAGCAGTCAGAGGTGGACGAGGTACACAAATCATGTACTTGAGTTAAAGTAGAGACACCCAAGGTCAAATATTACTCCAGTAAAAGTACAAGTTCCTCCCTTTAGACCTCCACTTGAGTAAAAGTACTAAAGTATTTACCTTCGAATGTACTTAAGTATAAAGTAAAAGTACTAAAAGAGTAATTCTGGCTCTGATGTCCTGTTATCATTTTTATAACCAGACTGGCTTCATGAACTCATTTCAGGTGAAAGTCCTCCAGCGTCTCTCTTGGTAAACCAGTCTTTTAATAGAACGTCATTAATTAGTGACGCTGACGTCTATTAAAATGATCAGAAGCACAAAACACTGAAGGTAAACAGGTTCCATCAGGGAGAACCGAGTGGCTCTGAAATCACTTTTACACACAAGCAAAGTTTCAGTTTCAGATTTATTTACTACTTAGTTCCAAGTTTATGTTTAATAAAAACTGGCTTTAAACTCAGGATCACAGATGAGCTCTTTTACTGTGTTGATCTGTAGGCCTCTGTTCATAAACATAAACTAACCCAAACTAATTTACTATAAAATGAAAGTGTTTGTATGAATTCAGAAAAAAAGAAACGCGCCAATCTCGACTGCATATGTGGACATATTTCTATATTGTGCTCTATTTACACAGTTTTTTACGCTGCTGCGCTGATGTTGAACCGTGTGCTTGCACTGGGTTGGTATGACCAACAGGTCAGAACAAGCTCAGAACAAAGTGACCACTGGGCCCTGATTGGTGCTCTTGCTTTGCGCTTCTTTTGTTTTGACATGTTACGTTTTTATACTCACAGAAACCAAAAGGAACGACAGATTTCTCAAAATGTAGCAGAGGAAAAAGTCAGATATTAGACTCTGAAATGTAGTGGAGTGAAAGGAAAAAGTCGCCCAAATTGGAAAAACTTAAGTAAAGTACAGATACACAAAAAACTACTTAAGTACAGAAATGAATTACATTTACTTAGTTACTGTCCACCACTGAAAGCAATAAAGTAATATTTCATATTTCTGTGAAAAACAAATTGATCTGTATACCTTAAATAGTCAAAACTATAAATGATCACAAAACAATATACAATGTCTGCATCCACCTGTTTGTGGTGATTTTGGGCTGACATTTCATTTCTCTGTGAGACATTTAAATATTTATTACACTGTTATTTGGTTCATGTCCAAGCAATTCAATGCTATTTTTTTCCTGTTAATTTATTTAATTTAACAATAATAATAATAAAAAAAACACATTTGTGCAACCCTGTTCCCCAAACTTGCTCCTCCTGTAAAAAAAAAAAATGAAACATTCCTTTTATTATGATATTAACAGGAATTTCCATGTGGTCTAGTTTTCTGCAGAATCACCTGGAGGCAGGGCAGCTTTGAGCACCCTCTTTCTGTTTTCTCAGTTTACACACAAAAAGAGATATGGCTGCATGGGTGAAGCTTGACCATTCAACCCAGATTCCAAAATTATTGTTGGAAAAAAGGATATATATTTTCTCAGTGCATTTAAACTATAAAGTTATTAGTAGTTGGTGTGCATCCTGTCAAGCTAACCGCTCCTCAGTGCTGATTATTTTAGACTAAATTGGCTTCTGTTAGAAAATGAATGAAGATTTTTTTGTAAAATCACATATATCATGAAAGTGTACACAAAATCATACATATTGTTTGGCGTGAAATGCTCCATTCTGGAGGAACTTGCCAAGTTGCTAGTGAGCATTGTTTACAGTGGTAGTGATAGGAACCAGACATCTCAAGAGATGAATGCCTCCAAAAGCTTCCTCACACAAACCTAGTCCATAAAATGAATAGGGATATGCTGCCTGATGCCTGAGATATTGTTTTAAAGTTAGTATTGAGAAACATTGTAGCCTAAAACCTTTTTTTTAAATCCATTCACGGTAGGGAAGCAAAATAGTTCCCAAAGAAAGCTTGTTTTATTCAGATTTGCCATTATATATATATATATTATCAAGCATTGCACATTAACACTAAGAAGACACATGTAAGCTCACTCCTCGTTTTGGGTAGTGAATAAAATGTCTGTATTTGTGTTACAAGCATCATGATTCCTGGTTCCTATCACCACAAGTTTCTCTATACACCATTTCACATCAATCCGCTGTTCCTTCAGAAATGCCATATTTTCATACTAGGCCATATAGCCTCCGTGGCACAAGCTGAGAGGTTACTTTACAACCCAAAAAAATCAAGAGACTAATGACTAGGGAGCTGATGAATCTCATAATTTTATTGTTTATCACAAGAGATATAACTGCACGTTTAAACACGTTTTGGAAACAAAAAGGTGATTCAGCAGAGGTCAAACTGAACAGCCATATGAATACGAACCTTGTACAAAAACATGTTGAATAAAACATTTTGTAAATCATACTTTGGTTTCAAAGAGGCACAGAGTTATAAAAACATGCACCTTCAAGTCAAACCTATATCTAAGTGATAACTTAAAGAAGCTAAGATTAAGAAGGACAAGAGACTGGAAAAATGTCTACAGGAACATGATATGTCATGGAAACACCGGCACTGTGTGGGTCATCCACAGTCTTCTATTTTTAACCCTCCTTTAGTTACACTGTAACAGCAGTCTTTGCAGGAGTATATGTAGGCCACTGTAAACGCCCTTTTGTGTGACGTTCTCATTGACTTCATTCCTCAGGAATCGTCCCTCCAAGGTTTTCAAGCTTTTGATTGTTGCCATGAACTTTGTACACAAAGACAAGGTGTATAAAGAGAGCAATACAGTCACTGTACTATGATGAAATGAGAACTACTGAGGTGCAACATACCGCAATATAACATATACCATAATGATCGTGAATTTCCTGAGCAGGCACTCTCTGAACTGATCTTATACTACAGTTTGGAGATACGTCACAGGACATGGAAACCATTCAGGGTCTTGGCACGGAAGAGAGGAATGACCTTAAATAAATACTATCGCTCAATCTTGACTTTGTACCGCAGAACCAGGTATGTAGCCAGCCTGAACACGAGGAAGAAAATGGCCAGAATGATGAAGTCCATGTAGAGCTTGGCGTCCTCTACATCCAGCAACTGCAGAACTTCCTCAGGCTTCTGGAACTTGCAGACCTTTCCTGGACATTCTAATTCTGTACGGTTCATCCCGTAAATGGACAGAATGACACCCTCAAAGCCATATCTGTCAAAGAAACAATCAGCCTCCCATGTGAAAAGGTCTTTGCTTATAGCATTGCTAGATTGTGAAAGCAATAGGACATACCTAACGTAGGAGACATAAGAACTCCATTGCAGGTACTTCGGAATGGTGTCAAAGTTGACAAAGAAGCCGGAGAAGAGGAGGACTGGGATGGCTGTGACGGGACCAACAAATGTGGCCACCTGCAAGGAAGGAGAACAGATTACAAATTGCTATGCTCAAATGTATCAGATTCTGCCATAGTTAGGGTTGGGCACAATACCTAAAAACGTACTAATGACTGAGTACTTAATACACTGTCCTGAATGTATTCACTAACATATTCCATTACAGTACAACTTACTCATCACTGGCCTAAAAAATCAAGTTATTGGCCCTTAGGCACAGATATCTGGTGGGCCCCTCTATGGCTACCTTGTTCAGCAAACAAAGCCTATACAGCACCATGATGGCACCATACTAAACGCAGTGGTGAGCACACCACAGCTATAATTTTCTTTCCAATCGAGAAAATGCAAAAGCAACATTAGACATTAACACGAGCGTGGGTTAATCCATCCATCCATCCATCCATCCATCCATCCATCCATCCATCCATCCATCCATCCATCCATTTTCTAAGCCGCTTCTCCGTCAGGGTCGCGGGGGGGTGCTGGAGCCTATCCCAGCCTGGGTTAATATGAACCCAAAAACCAATGCAAACATTCACGACTATGAAGACAAGTAAAAGTCTGACAGTCGAAATGTGCGCAAGGATGAAAAAAATGCAGCAAATTTAAACCCAACTAAAGCACACTGCCATGGCGGACCTGAAAGTTTAACTGAAGTGCTGGTGGATAGTGGAACGGTTGCTAAGCAGGGATTGGAGGAGGAAATGAAGCAGACTTTTAGAAAAGCCATGGAGAGTGTCAGAATTATCATCGTCTGTAATGCAGTGACAAACTAGTTAATTGTTTAGTTATGTTGCCGGTAAAATTCCTACCTCAACGTTTTCTCAAAATTGCTTGTGGAGGCCCCCTAGTGGCGTGGACCCTTGGGCACACACCCATAAAAATCAATGGACGATCCAGGCCTGCTTATCACATTGATTTATCAGTTGACTCAGGCTTTAGCACAAAGTTTAGTGTTTGTAAAGAACCAGTAACTGAGGTCCTCTTTAAAGTTTGTCTGACAAGCATGTTTGCCAAATGCCATGCATTGTTTTACAATTTTTATAAATAAGCATTGAAATAATTGAATAAGAGTGTGTGCTTCTTTATTATTTACTGAGTAAGTATCTCACTAATTAACTCTGTATACACATTCCCAATACTTGTATTCTGTTACTTACCAACCTTGTTTATAGTTCTATGTCCAGTAGATAGAAGGTTTCAAAAGGGTTTATTAGCTATAGATAAAATGCTGTCATAAAGTTGGTGATTCATTTACATCAAACTTGTATTTGTGTACAAATGTATATATATACAATTATATATATATATATATATACATATATACATATACACACACATTGATTATGGCAGTGTATATATGTAAATTTGGGTTATATATACAACCCCCTAAAATCCTTGATGTGTTTTTAATTTTATATATGTTTCACTACAGGATTGCAATCTTTTCTAATTGGTCCTGGTCTATAATCTCTAGATATGATAGTTTTGTGGCTGATACCAATAGCCAATGTCAGTTGATATAATTTATAATTGTATTTTATATTTCTAATTTATATTCCAACAGTTTAAGATAAACAGTGCTTTACTAATTGATATAATCAACTAGCGAGTTCTAAAATAAACAGCCAAAACTCTCATCACTATCTCACCATAGGGACAAAACCTCATGTCTCCATAATGGTAACTTAACATGAAAAGGCACAAACCTTCTTAACATCTTAACACAATATGAAGTGGAACCAGCATTTTTTAATTCTCTGTATTTCAAAAATGGAGGTATGAGGTTTTGTCCTGACAATGACAATAAGCATTGGAGCAGTGGGGCAGAGCTACTCACAATTCTATGTGGTTTTGCTTTCTACTAATTAAGTCTTTTGCTTTAGTTGTTTCATTATTCCTTTTGTAATAACATGGTATTCTGATGCTAGAGGGTACGTCGGAATGCATTTTGCATGTTTGCCTAATGGGTTGGCCAGCGGCTCAACAATCCAAGTTTTCACGTTTATTTACATCAAGGGGATGCTGAAACAAAAAAGTTGGATATTATCAGCTACATTTTTGCTTACATTGATAAAACTTAATATCCTTAATATCTTAATGTCCTTCATATCTGCTGATATTATCAGCCAACCATTCTACCAGGCTCTAGTCTAGACTACCTTCAGAAAGTACCTGAAGAGAGGTAGAAGCAGCACCAACGAGGAGTCCCAGAGACTGCGCTACCAGGGCAGTGCAGATGGACAAGGCCAGAAAGAGTAAGTAGCGACTCGCCTCTGGAGGCTGCTCAGTCATCCAGTACACAATGCTACAGTACATAAGAGGACAGATGACCTGGGAAAGAGATTACAAAATCCATGAGAAAAAAATAAGCAGCCACATACTATCAAAGTTGAGAACTTTTTTTTTATTTTCAAGATCACAAGAGCCTCAAACTCCTTTTGTCTTCCATTTTAACAAGCCTCTAGAGCAATTAGGCTGTGCTGAAATGCCAGTGCCACCTTTCTGTTCAAAAAGGTTCCCAGCGTCGGCTCGTATCTAACACATGGGCGAATCACGGAGGCTCAGACAGCCACTCACCTGGAACGGAATGTCGGCCATTGTCTTGGCCAGATAGTAGGCCTTCAGACTGTACCAGTAGTTCAAATGTTCCCTCAGAAAGACAGCCATCTCCAGAGGAACTGAAAGCAAGCAAAGAAACGCTCTGACTTCCTGTACTTCCCCACTAAGGTGGCAACTAGTTCCATTTACCCACTTACATGTAGTAACATGTACCTTTTAAATGACAACACTCAAGTGTATTTGAAATTTATTAAAAAAAAAAAAATTCTGTTGCTGATGGCTCTCAGTAAGTGTGTTTACATGCTCTTAATAATCCGATAACTGCAGAAAATCAAATTTTGTCAGTTATCTGATCAGTGCATTTACATGCATTTGAGTAATCAGATAATGGGAAACTCTGGGTCTACACGAGTCGGGTAGTAATCACATTTCTGCTTTGAAACCGGCCAATAAACTCACAGAAAAAGACATGATGTAAGTGTAAAACTCTGTTTTCTTTTTAAACATTGCACTAATTTAGTTGAAAATATGAACATACATCATCCAGAGGATGAAGAATATTTAAATAATTAATTTTGTCAAGAATGTAGTTGGTTTCAGCATAGCTCCAAAAGTTTTTTGCTGCCATCTCGTGGCAACATTACTTGCGTATTTCCAGTACCGTGGTCTGTTTTCGCACATGCACAGACTGAGAAATCCGAAAGAAATCAGATTTAAAATACACATGCACTAAGAAATCTTATTACTGAGCTAAAATCTGGCTCCACTGGATTTCTTAAATTGGAGTACACTGTTTAGATGATCATGTAAATAATCAGATAACTGCAGAAATCTGATTATGATCGGATTATTGAGAGCATCACACTCATTGTGAAGCCTTAGCATTTTATTTTACCTGTTACATTCTTCAAGGGTTCTTTAGTAAAGAAAATGGGTCTATATAGAACTACAAACAATCAAACAGCCCTTTGAGGAACGAAGGACGAAAGAGATCAAAAAGGTCTTCAAATCAAAATTCAAAACTGAGAATTGTCTAGGCTATGTTCTTTTCTATGGTTCTTTATGGGTGTGAAAGTTGGACAATAAACAAGTGAGACAGGAAACATATAGATGTCTTTGAACTTTGTTGTTGGTGAAGTCTTCTGAGGGTACCTTAGACACTCTCCACCCTCACTCAAAGCCCCCATAACTGAACTGAAGTGTGCTTATTTTAGACATATCATGAATAGAATAGATTCACTGGAAAAGACCATTATGCTTGGAAAATGTAAAAAATCAAAGATGACAAGCAGCTGCAAGATGGACAGATACTATCAGAGGAATCATAAGCCAGACATTAAGAAGCCCAAAGACCCAAACAAAAGACAGGATTCTTGGATTCTGGAGAAATACTATCCATATGGTCACCAGGAGTTAGAATGGACTTGTCAGCACTTAAAAATAATGATCACATTTACTTTTACTAATTATTTATTATCATTTTAGATTATGCTTTAACTAATTATGTTATTGAAGCAGTTACGTTTTAACCGCCTGTGTCATTGGAGGAATCATGTTTAGGCTACTCTACCACCTCTGAATACACGTCAACAAAAGAACTAATCTAAATGAATAATGATCATTGCTATGTTGCTCTTTCCTTGTTCCCTACTCACATGTGAGCACTGTAGGCATGAGGGCTCCGAACATGAGGAAGAGCATGGAGAAGAATAGGAATCCGGTGTTGTTGAACACTTTGCTGGCGTCGTTGCCAATGTTGAGGTAAAGCAGGCCTATCAACACTCCAATGCTGATATGGGACATTAGCCGCAAGTGTGTCAAAACCTAAAAAACATAAAAATACAGTGCAATAGCATCACAAAGATCATATTGGTTATAGTTATAACAGAGTAAATGACATTGGATTGCTATAGTGTCAGACATGCAGTTCTGTGCAAAAGTTCAGGCACCCCTGCTTAAATGACAAGTTAACTCATCCTCTACAGCGAAAAATACTTCTGCACATTTTAATGCACAATTACTGTTTATTAGGAACACGTTCTTTGTTTCTATACTCATTGTCCATTTTATCAGCTCCACTTATCACAGAGGAGCTCTTTGTTGTTCATTTACAGACTGTAGTCCGTCTGTTTCTCTGCATACTTTCACTCTGTTCTTCAGTGGTCAGGATGCCCACAGAGCAGGCATTACTTGGGTGGTGCATCTTTCTCAGCTCTGCAGTGAAACTGACGTGTTGGTGGTGTGTTAGTGTGTGTTATGCTGGCACGAGTGGATCAGTCACAACAGTGCTGCTGGAGTTTTTAAACACCTCAGTGTCACTGCTGAACTGAGAATAGTCCACCAACCACAACTATTCAGTCAACAGCGTCCTGTGGTGACTGATGAGGGACTAAAAGAGGAACAGAAACTGTGCAGCAGCAAATGAGCTACTGTCTCTGACTTTACATCTACAAGGTGGACCAAGAAGTTAGGTGTCTCCACTAGAGTGGACAGTGGGTAGACACAGTGTTTAAAAACTCCAGCAGCACTGCTGTGTCTGATCCCCTCATACCAGTGCAACACACACTAACACACTACCACTGTGTCCTATATGGTGAGTGAAACTGATACAATGGATGATGAATACTGTCCTTTACAAGTAAGTGTTCCTAATAAAGTGCTCAGTGAGTGTATATAAATATATGTACACACATACACACGCATATCGCTGCTGTTGGAAGAAAATCTTGTATCTCCATTTTTCACTTTTTGACACAGTTTAAAATTACTTGTTGCCCTTTACATTGTGTGTAAATTTCATGAAGAATGGACCAAAAGAAATGGTCTAAAATTACTTGGAAATACCTGTGGTACCACTGACTTACGCTGACAAAGTATATGTTTGAAGTATTACTCTTTTCAGATTCTTTTATTCCATGCTTATGTCATGAATTCCTGTAGGTATCCTTCTAATAATGTGCTACCAAAATTGTCATGTATATACCTGGTCTCTGCATATTGTTATGAATGTTCTTTTGAAGAGGATGTAGAACTGAGTCAAACTGCTTGTTGCAAATGTATGGCTCTCAACAATTGCAGAGTCCTGCAAAATAATAAAGAATGGAACATAACATCACATTAGCTCGTCATTCAGAAATAAAATGAAATCACACATCATTACGAAACATTAAGAAAGATGCAATATATTTTGCAAACTATTTAGACTTGACTTGTATAGTGGGTTTGAATATTCTAGACTGATACAATATTCACGAAACAATAGACATACATCAGATTTCACTGACGTAAACAATTTTTCTCCTCTTGAAAAACGTACTGATTTTACATAATAGATTTGATTGCAGTAACATTAGCTCTGCAAATCCCTGTCTATTCATCATCCAGCTTTGATCCATCATCCAGTCTAAAACATCTTTACATAAAGTTTGTTTCTTCATATTAACATTGTATTCAAATGGCATCATTAACTATCATTACCTCAAATTCAGTGTCGTGCATTCCTGTTTCTTTCCTTAATGCATTTACACTTGACTGATATAATATGCTTAAACTATTAATGCTGACCAAATTTCGCCTTTAAAGAGCTTCTCGCCACAGTCGCCCCTCTGTATATGAGTCATATTATGTTTTTCTCACTTGGGGACAATTTGCAGGACAGGGGCTTGAGGTGTCCTTTTTGCCGCAGCAATTCTTCTTCTCCTCTAGAACGCACATTCCACCTTGGACAGCTTCAAATAGAACTGGGTTTAAGTCCCCATACTCTCCTGACGCCACCTCGATGACTGGACGTGAGAAAAAGAGTGCGCAAAAGGCACTGGACTGAAATCATGTGAAATCTTAACATATTTTTCTACTGGTTGAAGCACTGTAAAATGTACAATTGCATGATGTAAAGCAACCTTAACCAAAGAAATAAGCAATGATAGGCCATGTGTTACAATAATTTGCCTATAAATAAGGTGTGTTGTTAGGCATAATGCAGTAATATAGTGCGTACATCCCACAACATTATGAAATACATCAATGTACAATAAAAGAGCTTAATATGATTAAAGGGCTCAAATCATGGAAAACTGATTTTGCCTCACTTTTCTTTAGATAAAAGAGTTATATATAAACATTAATACAGTTACAAATTGTACTATTCACTCCCCAGTCCATACAGTACATATATGAAATTTAAGCTGCAAAAACAGCCTTTTCTGAATTCAGTTTTAGTGATATCAAAAAACAATGCATTCACATATATATACATTCAGTCCTTAGTGATTTAGCCCTGCCCTGTCATGGTTATAAGGTCAGCCAACCACAACAGAGGTCATTTACATATATCTGTTTTAAAGGCATTTCAACAAAAACAGCCTGTTTAATTCTAGGAGATCAAGAAGGGTTGGGAAATGTAATGTCATGTAAACCAATATATTTTGTTAACAGTAAGCTTTAATTGCTGAGCAAAGATTACTTCAGAGTTTACAAAAGCTTTTAAGAGCAGTAGTTTTTAATAACTTGGCGTATTAATGCATTCATTTACTTGATGTCTGTGTTCTATGTGTATATATCATGTGTTTTACAGTGGTTTCAAACATAGCTCGTCAATCTGGAACTGTCTGTTTTAGAAAAGTATTCAGTATTCAAAGAAGACTCACTGAAGTCTGCAGGGTTGTGGTATGTAGGGCAGTGCAGTCCTAGGTTTCTCAAATAAGGGATGAGGTATGGCACAGTGCCTTTGTATATGCACTGTCCCTGGCTCAAAATGTACAGCTGAAGAGGTCAAGAGAACAGCAGTCAGATGGTGGTCAATCAAGAGTGCACACAATCCTTCTTTGTGAAAATGAAACAGATGCAGCACCTTATCAAACATCTCAAACAGTTTGGCACTGGGCTGGTGAATGGTGCAGATGATGGTGCGTCCGCCCTGGGCCAGAGACTTCATTAATGAGACGACTTGAAAACTTGAGGCACTGTCCAGACCACTGTCACCACGGAGGAGAGGAAAGAGCCAAGAAAGTGGCAGATACAGAATAAACAGAAAGCAAAACTTAATCTGAAACATTTAAACATCATCTAATGTACCCTAAAGGCCACAGCCCAAGATCTCACTAGTGTTTTAGGTAGTACTTGCTATAAGTATGAATGATGTTAGTGGTCATACAGCTATGTTTATGGAGAAGAGTCTGTGCCACATCTTAACAGAAACATAGATGCGACATCATCGCATTCAATACACAAATGACATTACTTTTCATCAGTGATGTGTGAAAAAGGACTAATCCAAAAAGCATAACTTCAAACTTTGTTTCATTCTGATGATACTTTTTTCCTCGGGGCTGAAGTTGCGTGGCTGTGATGGGTCTCGGCAGCAGAGAGCTGTGACTAGACGGTAATTAGATTTCAATGAGACACAATTCCCGCACACCTCTAATGGAGCAGGTTGGAGCAGGTTCACTTGCAAAACTGATACTTTTTCCAAAAAACTAGCAAAGGACAGAGAAAGGGAAATGATGTGTACATGATGATGTGCATTACAGATTAAAATAGTCACACACTATTACGATATTGACGTATATATATATAAAAATCTGGTTAGAACATTAATAACATTTAAGCTGTTTCAACTTCCTTTGCTTCTGGCTGCCACTTTAAGGAGCCTTGGACAGAAAGCAAGGGCTACGAGTCACCATAATTATTACATAATCATCTAATCGCAATTCTTTTAGATAACTGCAATTATTTTCCTTGTTGAGAGTGCAGCGCTGTTTATTTGTCAGCTAGATAGCTAATTTTTATCATGTATGCTGGAAGAATGAGTGCTTTTCTTCTAATATACATGATGAAAACCTGGAGTTAAGCAAGGCTTAGGCCTATATTTTAATAGCTGCAATCACTAATCGCAATTATTTATATGGTAATTAACCACCAGCTAAAATTTTTAAAACATAATTGTGACAGTCTTACTGTGAGGCTGTGAAAAAATGCGATGGTGTGATGCTTTCTCTTCTTAAAAAGTCCTATTTGGATTCACATTTATTTATAACCCAAAAATGTTCAGTAAGTTGATCAAGCACTACCAGAACTACATAATGGAAGTTTTATTTCAGTTTGGCAGGTTTATCGCATGCCACTACTGAAAAATAATAGCTACAGTGTGTCCTATTCACTATATAATGCAATAAGGTTCCATCACTGTGTAGTGGTGTCCAAAAACACAGTGCAGAAGATCCAGTGCACTCAAACAATCCAACAATGCACAGCAACAAGTAGCGTAAACCGATGTACTCTAGGGGATAGGGGATACTCATAATGCACTATGCTGTTTGTTTTGAAGATCCACACACCACTTCTCGGAGCAGGATTACTGAGCACAGCTACAATGGCAGCATTTCCACAAACCTGCTACAGATGTTTCCACAAACCTGCTACAGATGTTTCATTGTGTTCAGTCAAACTCAGTGGTTATAGTGGACCAGTGCCGCGACTTTGATAGGTTTATATGACTGAATCTGCTGTAATGAGCAAACTCATATGACACTCGTACTACCATCACCAATTCATAGTGCTCTATATAGTGATCCAGATTTTCCAATGTAGGATATAGTAATTCCAGGACATTTCGGAGTCTGCAAATATAATTTGTTTCAGGGGTGCTTCGGCCAGAGTCCTCTCCATTCTTGCCATTCTTAAAATATTCCTTTTACATCAATTCCAAGCCATGTTGGGGAAGTATGTTGAAAACAGCATGTTTACCTGGTAGGCTCATCAAAGAACATGACTGGAGGGTTGTTCACCAGCTCGAGGGCAATGGCCAGCCTCTTACACTGTCCTCCAGAGAGCGAGATAGTGCGAGTGTGGGCGCACGCATGGAGCCCCAGGGCT
Organism: Pygocentrus nattereri; assembly: GCF_015220715.1. Taxonomy (NCBI): domain Eukaryota; kingdom Metazoa; phylum Chordata; class Actinopteri; order Characiformes; family Serrasalmidae; genus Pygocentrus; species Pygocentrus nattereri. The sequence continues at coordinate 34,594,763 of NC_051227.1, read as the reverse complement.
GTAAGAATTTCTTTCACCTTTCACACACAGAGCAGCAAGTAAGACAGCGAGAGTGAGGAAGACAAAAAGAGCAAAGCATAAATGTTTGGCAAGCTAAAGCTATACTAAGTGTTACCCACCAGTTCTTTTTTCACCTCGATACTTTCATTGAGCTTCAGGTTGGCAGACACCTAAAACAGCAGGAAGTCAGTACAGAAAGGTGCAGCTACGTTACATTGTCTTTAATTAGCTCAGTGCTCAGCCTTGGAGCCTAATCACACCCGAGGCTTAACTAAACCTGTGACCTCCTATGCTTGTACAATATGTGTACTAGCATAGAGTGAGCAGTAGAGGGCATCTTAAACTACTTCACATGTTCACAGCATCTCACCATCATGGCCTCCTGAGCTGTGAGGTGGGGCAGCAGCTTGTCTTCTTGCATGATATAACATGACATTTTGCGGAAGGTGCGGAGATCTCTGGGCCTGCCATTGACCAGGATCTGCCCTGTCATTCCTGTTTCCCTATGAAAGATTTGGCATAAACCATGAAAATGTTAGTTTTCACTTTTAACATATGTATAGAGGAGCTGCTACTTTCTTAGGTACACCTTATTTGCATCTTCACTCATTAGCCTTTTAATCAGAAGCTCCTGTCATGCTGGTGCACTTCGTAGTTTTACAATTACAAACTGTTGCCCATCTGTTGCTATACAGTGTATCAGCCACCCTCTACTATGGCCAGTATTAAATTTTGTGCCAGTACTATTATCAGTTACCAAAACCTGATAATATCAGCTTAAATAATTGAATAATTATATTTTAGATTTTAATTTTAATCTTAAACAGTGCTTTAATGACTGATATGATGTGTCAATTCTGTCACGCTTTTTAAATATGGTAGCACTGGGGATGAAGCTACTAGGGATGAGTCAGAATGTTTGAATATGCAAAGTCATGAAAGTTAAAAAATCAACCAATATTTTTTTTTTTTATATGCAAATGAGCTTTTCTCTAACATACACTTATATAAGAACCATGAGAACTCTGAACTCTATACTGCACCAGTGTAGAGGCTGCATCTTACATTCTGGTCAGAGTTTCTTATCTGTTTGCTCCAAAGAAGGAAGCACAGTGTAGCCAGCTAAAGGCTACTGCACACCAGCCATGCCTCACCAGCAGAGGGTCTCCGGCGCTGGGTAGCATAAATTACACATTGGAGCTATGCACATAGGAAGTGTCACAGAAAAGCAAGTTCCTTTTACACCTCATTTAGGAATCTTTTTAGGTTTAATATCAGCTAACTAATTCTTCACAGAGTCAATGAGTTTGAGCTATAAGGAGCTATAATTTTAGCTAAGGCAAAAACAGATGTTTAGCATTTATTTGTTTATCGTTAAGATTTTAGATTCACACTTTTCAAGCCGCTGGGTTTAATATAGTAAAGTAATAGTAAGTGGCATCGATGACTCCTGACACTTCTGGTGCAGTAGCCTGTAGCCAAGAGCCTACATTTTTATCTGAATTTGGGTATTATTTGAATATTTTTTTAATAATATCTTAAAAATTTGCATATACAGATTTGACTGAACTGTGAATTCATTCTGAACTGTGAATCGGTTAATTTAACTTTTTATCCTTTTCTTTAAATCACACATCAATGCTTTAACTATGGGGAGAACCAAAAGCATCAAGTTCCTTGGTGTGTTGAGCACTATTGACCTCACCTGGACCCTCAACACCACCTGCCTAACCAAGAAGGCCCAGCAGCAACTTTGCTTCCTTAAGGTTGAAGAGATTCCATCCTCACTTTATTTTACAGGAAGACAACAGAGGGCATCCTGACCAGCTGTCTCACTGTCTGATATGGGAACCGCTTTGTGTTGGACTGCAGGACCCTTCAGTTGAGTGTGACGACAGAAGATCATCAGGGTGTCTTTTCCCACCATAGACTCCTGCATCCACAAGGCGGCCAGCGTTGTAGGCGACCCCTCCAAGCAATGTGTTAAGATTACTAAACACATTGATGCTCTCCAGAATATACCTGGACTAATCTAGAGCCTCTGCAACATTCACCTTACACTGATCATACACTTCTTTACCGTCATTGCACACCTGCATTATTTGAATGCTGCTATGATACCTCAATTTTTAATTTTTCTGCCAATCCATGCATATATATATGCATATATATATATGCATATATATATATATATATATATATATATATATATATATATGCATATATATATATATATATATGCATATATATATATATATATATATATATACATGACTCTGTCATGTATCTGTACTCTGTGTAGTCCTGACCACTTGACTTGACCTGATTTGATAATACCTGGACAGCATGGTGGTCCGATGGTGATCCTTTCCTTTTTGTGGATTGTGTAGATGGCAGCCAGTCAACTGTTTATCTACAAAGACTCCTACAAAATATATGGTGAAACTTAAATAGCCAATGAGTGTAGATGCAGGGCAGGTGTACCTGACTAGGAACTCAGTTTAGATACACTTTTATACAAAGGCTCATATTCTTTCCTTCACCTGTAACCAGCCAGGATGTTCATCAGTGTGGACTTGCCAGCTCCTGAGGGTCCCATGATCCCAATAAGCTCCCGGCTGCAGAACTTCCCAGAAAGACACTTGAGTAGGGCCTTATAGCCTGCAAGCATACAGAGAACAGGCCCAGTGTCACACTGTTCTCATTTGGCATAAATGGAACACGTCTAGCTAATCCCTTCAAATACAAAGAAAAGAGGTATGGTTTAATCCGTGAACCCCATGACTGTGCTACATATTTTCTGTAAAGCTGAGAATGTGTGTGTGAGTGTGTGTGTGTGTGCATGTGCATGTGAGAGAGAGAAAGAGCTCAAAATGATGAGAGAAAAATTATGGTCATACAAAACCTTTAACTACAGTGCACCTAACATGAGTTGGCTGCTGCACAGAGCTGACTGATATGTAAAACTAAGAATTTTTGTCTGAGCCTGGTGGGACTCATGTTTCTCATGTTCTGTTGGGTTTAGGGTCTTACAGATTTCACCCTGCATTTCCCCTGCTTTAGTTTCACTCTATACTTTATTTTAAACTAATAACAAGCTATGCCAAGACGTTGTTTTAGCATAAAGTATTCTTTACATTCTTTTTGTGGTTCGTTGACGTTTTAGGTTGACGTTAAAGGTTGTAAGGGAATTATAATACCCACGATTACATAATCAGTCTCAACATAAAGCCTATCCCAGTGTCGGCAGAATCTGACCCTCTTTCAAAGCACTAGGCCTCTAATTAGCCGCCTGTTAGGCTTCCAGTGCCTTGTTCTCACAGCTGAGTTTCTGTAAAGCCTTCATGAGCGAGTTCATGGGGTGTGACTCCTGTACTCTGCACTTTTGATTACTTTTATTCCCACACATCAGCACGGCTTCTAGGTGAAGACTCAAGCCTCATGTTTATCCATCTCAGGTGGTCTTATCCCTTCATGTTATGGTCAGAACCTGCCACAAGATTAACTTGAGATGTGTGGGTTCATCCAGGTTGTCCTTTCTTTTCCTCACCTCATTACTCACACATCATAGTTGGAAGAACAGACACAGTCACGACTGTATCTTAAAGGGAAGAGTGGCGTCCTGCTAATGGGGTCAAACTGCAAGAGGGACCACTGTATCTCTGAATGAATCACTATTTGTGATGTAAGCAGCAAAGCCAGCAGGGGAAAAATCATTTTCCCCTAGTGAGACTGGAAAAAGCACTGACCTCAGCAGACACATAATGCATTCCAAATACAATATTGTACAATACAATACAATACTATACATTACAAAATATTAAATGGCCCATATTCTATATTTTCTGACATCTGTGTGGTTTTAAATACAAAAACAGTCCATTTAAATGTAATGTAAATGTAATGTAACCCATTTTCCAACTGCTCTTTATTCCTTTATGATTAATTGTATTTGTTACTGTGTCTTCAAGACCTCATTCGTAAAGCAGTCTGGTTTGAAAGATTCCTTATGAGCTCAACATGAGTGGACGGAGCCAGACTGCTATAGTCTGAATGGGTGGATGTATGTGAATGATTTTGTTTTCATGACATCACAGATATTATACATTTAAAATGTGCAGTTTTTGCAGCTTAGTTTCTGTATATGGACTGTATTAATGGGGCAGTGAACATTATTACAAAAAATGGTTTACATGATATGGGCCCTTGATCATACTCAGTTTCAGTATTTCTTTTTGGTGTGTGCATCATCTGTTTATGACCTTTGTGTGGGTTTTATGTATGAAAGGAACTCATAATTTATAATATATGCCCTTTTTTCCAATCTCTCTTCATTAGACTTAAAAAGCTGTTGTTTTTTTAACTCTTTAAGACTACTATATGAAAACAACCTTTGTTCTGATGGGCTGCCCTAAAATGTGCTTTGTTAAAAAAGCTTTCTAGGCTGAAACACTCCTTATAGCTTCAGTGTTAGTAGGTGGGGCTAAACTGCTGCAGGCTGAATCAATGGACAGAGGTAAATGCATTGACATCATAGAAACAATGAATTCCAAACAGCTATTTTTGAAGCTTAGTTTACATATATGGACTGTGTAGTGAGAAGTATATTAAGTTAAGTGATACTTTTTTAATCCCACAACCAGGGAAATGCCACCTCCGCATTTAACCCATCCGTGAAGTGAAACATCACATACACACTAGTGAATACACACACACTAGGGGGCAGTGAGCACACTTGCCCAGAGCGGTGGGCAGCCCTATCCATGGTGCCTGGGGAGCAATTGGGGGTTAGGTGTCTTGTTCAAGGACACCTCAGTCATGGACTGTCGGTGCTGGGGATCGAACCGGCAACCTTCCGGTCACAGGGCCAGTTCCCTAACCTCCAGCCCACGACTGCCCCCCAAAATTATGAAAGTGTAGCAAAGTTTACATACATCTTAAAACCATTTAATTTTTCCAACCATTTAATTTTAACAAGAAACTTTGGCCTGTATTATTTCGAGGAACAACTTCAGGAACACTCTCCAAAACTTTAGCTGTTTCAAAACTTGCTGAGTTGCATTAATCCCTTCCATTGAATTAGAAACATCTGATGTTGTTGTTCAGGGTGCTCACAACATACCTCACAACAGTAAATTAGTGCTTTACTAAAAGGCTCAATTGCATGATGCAGTCTTTTCTGAGTATGAGCATGGCAAAAGCCAATATTGCAATAATAATTAACAAGCATTACATTGTGCAGTTCTATCTTGCAGTCACACCATCTAGTTTCTCAGTATGAAAGAGAAATGTGCTCTTAACATTGGCAAGTCCATCAAATGACTATTATAACTGCATTTGCACTCATGTAATTGTATGCAATCTCCTTCCAGAGCTATAAACTCTATTCATTATTCAACCATTAAGCCAGCGTGTGCTGCCGTCAGTCCTCATGACTTCAGAGAGCATGACTCATCTCTGAGTAAAACAACAGAGGAGATGAGGTTGAAACATCAGCAGGGCTGACAAGACCTGCAGGGAGACAAAGACAGCTCGTAGTATTTAATCTGGAACTAGGCAGATGACACGTCAGTCCTAATGTAATTCTTTCACAGTGTCTATTTATCTATAAAACACTTACACCTTAACAAGCTTTTCTTTCCAACCTGGTCTCACCATACCAACAGCATCAGCATGAACTGCTTTTGTTAGTAATTGACATTGAGAACCTGCTCTTGAAGCTTTCAGGCACATCACTACACACAGCGGTGATGTTCAAAATAACCCAAATGCAGCAGAGATTCCAGTACAAAAGAATAGTATAGACTTACTAGGTGATGTGAGGCAAACTACACTGTTAGAAATAAAGGTTCTGTGCAGGTACATTTTTGTTCATCAGGCACAAACAATGTGAATGTTCGCTCAAAGGTACAACAGTGGTTTTAAGGTCCAATTGGGCACCTTAAAGAACTTTTTTTTCCAGGTGAAAAGTACATATTTGTACCTGTTCTGTAAAACAGAACAATAAAATAAAATGCCTGGAGATGAGCCGGGGTGTGTGGAGTCAATACAACTTAGAAAATATTATTTGGTACAATTGTGTTCCCTAAAGGTACTGAGATGTACCTTTGAGGGAACCACTCCACTGACAAAGGGGCTCTGCCCCAGTGACAGTTTCATACCTTTTTTTCTGAAGGTGTATGGACGTATATTAACTTATATCTTGAGCAGTTTCAATACTTTGCTCTGATGGGGTATTTACATTTCTTACATGTAATATACACAAGGTTTGGTTTAAGATTTCTCCTCAACATCCCCAGACATCACATAGATTAGTTCAATTTCATCACCGGCTCTTGATTTGATGATATATTGATAAGCCACACCAAGTACTGTATGTACATATATGGATAACATCCGTCAAAGCTTCATCTACAGAGGTGACTGTTTATTCTATATGGGACAGCCCAGAGGTGTTCTATAATTCAGAGTATGTCTCTGGAGATACTCTAGAGAGTATCTAATTGGTGCGCTTGTGTGACAGATGTTAGTAGAGTGTTTTTTTATTTGCTGAAGAAGACTTTCTGACCTTGTTTCTTCCAGCAGGGTCCCTCGCTGATAGTGTAGGACAGGTCAGAAAATTCCAGGTCCACTGCAGAGCGTTTGGGGAGGTGAGAGAAGCGCTGCGCTTCAGTGATGTGGTTCTCCACCTTCTTCAGATGGGTCAGTAGTGGAGCCTCCTGTGGCTGTGACTGTGTGCCTCCATTACACAGACTGTCTTCCATGGCAATATTAACAGAGCCCATGTCACACAACTTCTCTGCCATAACAACAACCTGAACAACAGAGAAAGGCTTACAGCCCAAGGGTTACCACACTAGGGACTGTGACCACACGTGCGGTCACATGATTTACAAATGGACTCATGGAACAAACCATTTTCACGTTTATATACATTTCCTTTGGTCCATCTGTTTTCTGAATCCAGCAAAAACTGGAGAAAGGTTTTAAAGTGAGTTTTTGTCTCTTAACTTGACTTATTCAATTCAGTCTGTTGGTCACATGGGATGACCATATGTAAGCCACAGGTCAAGCCGATTTTGGAATGTGCTGTTATGATCATCTCATCTGCTTGAGCAAGGTACTACCTCTACCATCTTTAAATGATCTACAGGGAAACTGACATTAGCACCATTCTAAACATTTCAACATTCAAATTCGCTTTTGCTCTCATATAATAAATCTCTGAATAAATCCCACAGAAAGCGTATCTGATGTAATATCAAAGCCATGTCAATGCAAATTGGTTCTACAGTTCACTGTTCACGCAAAAGGGGATGCAGCTTCAGATTGATCTTATTTAGATTTTGCTGCTTTCTAAAAGGCCTGGGATCTGGTTTCCTCAGAGAGCCAGCATTGTGCTGATGCATTAAAATGACTCGCTTGCAGCAAATCCCCGGAGCCCGACTGAAAGAAGCAGCAGTATCAGAATCACGGAGGAAATGTGAGCCGCCTGTTCGGAGCCAGACCCCATTGATTCAGCTCCACAGGATACACCAGCTAGGAGGGGATCTCTCAAAACAAATGAGAACCATTTAGCCTTAAGCCTTACTTGTGAAATCCAGGCGTATACTTAGCAAAGCTGCCTAGAACTGCTTAATATATGCACAGCATTTAAAAGAGATGGTATAGTAAACTAATAGTGCTGGACACAATTGAAAGACCAGGTTGGAGAACAGAAATCAGTCAATAAGTCTTGAGGGGAAAACAGCATCACTGTAAATAATTAAACGGTGCTCCTGTTTGTCGTATTGCATCGTCACATATCTGCCTTCACTGCATGTCAATGAGGTATAGCACATAACCAGTGCTTTGGCTTTTGGTTACTCTGAGTATGTAGGCTAATCCATGCGCATTATAGTTTCACTTGCACTGTAATGCCAGTCACATAAAATGAAGCAAAAGGCGATTAAGCCTAAATTTGCTTTCTACTGTAAATGTTTCTTTGTATTTCATGTTAAATCTTTGTAGCTATTGGTAAGGTTTATGGCAGATGCTGTAGGCCTGAGAAATTATTTAAATTAAATTAAATCATTAAGGAGTAAACAAAGTCATTCAGATTGGTTTAAGGTGAATCGTTCCATTCTACAGAAACTTACCCAGTCCGCAGTGTTCAGCCATGGCGTTAGGAACCAAACCTCTGCAGTGTCTTAAGGCACCTCTCAGAAAGTCATCACAAGAAACTGTGATGAACATGCTCTGTAATCCATCTGAAACATTGCTTTACAGCAGTTCTGTGATAAGACCTTTGGCTTAAAGCATTTTAATGCAGGGTGGAGGGGTGCATTCAGGGTGTTGCAAGGCGAAATAGTCCCAGAAGAAAACTTACTTTTTTAGATTTACCAATAATTTTCCATTACCAACACCACTTCTGAAAACTCAGAAGACATGTAAATCCACTGCTTGTTTTGGATAGTGAATGAAATGGCTAGGTTTGCTTTGTAGACATCGAGAGTGTTGGTTATTATCTCCAGCTCTACAGAAAAATCTGGGTGGGTAAGTTTCTCTACAGTGAGCCATTTCACATCAAACCACTCGAAATGACTTTACATCCAAATGATTGAATTGAAAGAAATGTTTAAAATTGGTGGGAATCACAATTACATTGTAATATAGAGTCCAGCCTTTGTTAAGGTTGACAGCCTTAATATAACAATTAACATAATATAACAATTACCTACCCAAAGTTTTACAGGCTTTACATAAACTCATACCCAAAATCTTAGAAATTAAAGGTATTAAACTGGACTGTCTGTGTATAGGTGCTGTCACTGTGCGGCGCTTTCAAAGATGTGTCTTCAGTACCTTTAATTAGGGAACATTATGTGCATCATTTAAAAACTGAAGTTATTAAAAGGTATAAATATTCAAAGTGAACACAGTGCACCTTTAAACTTATTTAAGGCACACGATTGAGCCTTAATGACCATGTTGTACCTTCATATTTACATCAGGGGACAAAAATTTACCTGTACAGTTCACTGTTTTTCTGACAGTGTATCATGAGCCATTCTATACGGGCTTGAGTCACTCATTTAGCTAAAACTGGAAGATAAATCAGTTCAGTTCAATTCAGGGTCCTTCACTGTCAGGACAAACAGCGGCACATTTGAACTACCAAAGCTCCAGTTACCAGCTTTGGGTATATTTAAAAAAATATGAAATGAAGCATTTTAGCAGGAAGGGGAAAAATAAGATGGTCTAATTTAAACAAATAGGGTTTGGTACTCTTGTCCAGTAGTGTACTGTTAAAAAGATAGTCATTCAAACGTTCTTTGGTAAAAAAAAAAAAAGAAGAAAAAAAGGTTCTATGTAGAACCACAAACACTCAATAGTTGTAGATGGTTCTATACAAAACTTTTATGACAATGGCTCTACATAGAGCCAAAGAAGGTTCTTCTGTTGTTACAAGCTTAACATCGTACACAATAGCAGAACACTTTTTGGCGCTATATAGAACCATTTTCAAACAGGCTCCTTATAGAACCATCTACAACACATTCTCCATAACTCTAACCCATTTAAGCATGAAATGGTTCTACATAGAACTCTGTGAACTAAATAGAACCATTCTAAACCATACTAAAGAGCCCTTAAAGAACCATCTTTGTCAAGAGTGATAGTTATGCTGCCTTTTACCTCAGACTGAAGCAAAAGCAGAAGCAAACCAACGAGTTTGAGATCCAGGCCAGCCGGCAGAGCTGAAAGCCTCTTGACCTCAGCTGTGGTTTAAAGAGTTCAGTTTACCTCAGAGTGGCTCTCAGTGTCCTCACGCTGATGAGGCTGAGGTGAATCCAGGGGCCGGTGTGGAGCAGCTTCACAGATCAGAGCATCTGAGCCATTCTTGTTCTTTCAACGCGAACTCTCACTCACTCACTGGAGACAGAGAGGAGGAGACCACCGGAGACCCGTTTTGAGGTGTGACGAGAGTGAGAGAGAGTGAGAGAGAGAGAGAGAGAGAGAGAGAGAGAGAGAAAGAGAGAGAGAGAGAGTGAGAGAGCAGTAACGCTTTTTAGCTTCGTCAAAGCAAAACTCCATTCAAAACAATGTTTTAAAGCCTTCATTCATCGCATCCGCTGCGTATTTGTAATGCAGCATCTTCTTGATAGGAGGAACCCCGCTGCATAAGGATCTTTAGAAACCATTAAACCCTAATGGTATTGCTTTCTAATGGCTCAATGATTTCCAATAGAGACCACCAATTTCCTGTAGAATACTTTGTGATATCAACCCATTTAAAAAGCCAAAACACACTGCAAAACTATTAGGAACTAACAGAAACACTTAAAGGGTAACTCCTTCGATTTTTCAAAAATTCTGCATAATTAAATGGTTAAGATGTAAACAAAGTCATTCAGAGTAGTTTGGCGCAAAATACTTAATTCTAGAAAAACTTAATAACTCAGAACTGTTCATAGCACTTGTGATAGGAACCAGACGTCTGAAGAGTTTAAGGCTCTTAATGTTAAATGGTTATGAATACTCAGCCGTTTTACTCAGAGGTTTTGGCCTAAAACGTATTTTAATCAACTTATTCTAATCAGTTCATGGTGCAGGGATACATCAAGGTTGTTCTGAGGCAAAATAGTCCCCATAGAAAACTCTTACCACGATTTCACCATCATCAACATTACATATAAAAGACTTGTGTACGTTGGTGGTTTTGGATATTACATAAAAGGGCTACATTTGCATTGTGGACATCAGGACCCCTGGTTCCCATCACCCCTACTGTAAATTCATCAATGTCAGTAGCTACGTTTCTCTACAAATGAACCATTTCACATCAAACCACTTTGAATCACATTGTTTACATTTCAAACACTGGATTATGCAGACATTTAGAAAAGCTGGCAGATTTCCCCTTTAATGGTTTCTATGGGTTTCTTCAGCAGGGAAAGCTTTCACAGCCAGGTTACTTTCAGTCTGATGAGTTTTTGGCATAACTGCTTTACATGCAGTATTGCCAAAGCATTTGTAAGATGGCAGATTACCCTGCTGAAAAACAAAAAACAGTACAGACAAGATCTAAGCTGGTTCATGCTTGTCTAGTGCTGGTCTGGCATT